>NC_133169.1:62801033-63401033 GCF_040802235.1 Manis javanica | reverse complement strand
GGATGGAGCTGACAGCCACCAACACCCAAAGTTAGCAAAACAAAGGTTATAATAAAGGTCAGAGTGGAAAGAAATAAAATACAGAGTAAAAAAGGCAGTAGAAAAGGATCAAAGAAACTGATAACTAGTTCCTTGAATAGTTAAATAAATTCTGTAAATTTGTGTCATGAGCAGTGAAAAACAGAAAGAGGCCAAATAAATAAAAACAGAAATAGGAAAGTGCGGAAGTTCCAACTGACGCTATAGGAAGGCACAGGCTCCGAGGAGATGGCCGTGAACAGTTATATGCCAGCACATTAGACAACCTAGAAGTGGGTAAAATGCTGGGGACATAAAACCATCCAAGAATGAATTATAAAGAAATAGAGTCTGAATAGGCAAGCTAAAATAATGAAATTGAATCACTAATTTAAAAACTGCTAAATTCCACCAAACATGTAAAGGACAAACTCGTATAATTCACAAAGTACTCCTAAAATATTTAAAATTAACGAACAACTCCAAAATAATTTTATATGGCTAGCATAACACTGACTAAAAAATGAATGACACAACAAAAAAAATTCTAAACCAATATACTGATGAACATAGATGTGACAACCCTCAACAAATAAGCAAACTGAAATCAGCAATGCATTAGAAAGATCAGACACCACCATCAAATAGGTACTCGAAGGATGCATGGATGGTACAAATCTGTAGATCAATCAGTGAGGTACACACATGAACAAAATGAAGGATAAAAATCATATGATCATCTCAGTAGATGCAGAAAAAGCATCTTTTGACAAATTCAGCACATCAGTTTATGATAAAAAAAACTCAACAAAGTGGATATTGAAGAAACATTCTCAACATTTACAGTCATATATGAAAAACCTACTGCTAACTTCTTTGTCAATGGCAAAGAAAAGCTGAAAGATTTTCCTCTAAGATCAGGCATAAGACAAGGATATCCAAACTGGCTACTTTTATTCCTGATAACATTGAAAGTCCTCTCCACAGCAATCAGATAAGAAAAGCAAATAAAATACACCCAAAGAGGAAAGGAAAAAAATAAAACTGTCACTATTTGTAGATGACATTTTACTTTATATGGGAAACCTTAAAGACTCCACCATAATTCTATTAGAGTTAATATGAATTAAATCACAGGATACAGAATTGAGATACAGAAAGCAGTTGTCTTACTATACAATCATAATTATCAGAAAGAATAATCAAAAAACAAAATCATTTATAACTCAAGAAAAATGATATAATTTTTGAAAAATTGTAAGTATAAGGAGAATGACCTGTGTATTAAAAACTAAAAGACATTGAGGTAACAAATTGAAAAGATACAAATAATTTTCAAGATATTCAATGTTCAGAGATTGGAAAAATTAATATTTTTAAAATATCCATGCTATACAAAGTATCTACAGATGGAATGAAATCCCTATCAAAATTCCAATGGTATATTTTGCAGAAATAGGATAAACAAAAAATCTTTACATTTTTATGGAACAAATGAACTGAAATTGTTATAGAAATCTTGAGAAAGAACAAACCTGGATATAGCATGGTCCCTGGATTCAAACTATATTATAAGCCTATAGTAATCAAAACAGTGTGGAATTTTCCTAAAATGAAACACATCCATCAATGAAGGGAGTAGAAAGCCTGGATATAAACCCACATGTATATATACCAGGGATGTGCACGTGGGATTCTGAATAAATGAGGTTGGGAATACTGAACAGCCTCAAGCAAAATAATGAGACTGCATTGCTACCTTACACAGTGTGCAAAATTACCTCAAAATTATGTCAGCACTTCAGTGTAAGGCCTGTAGTCATTCAACTCCTAGGAAAAACACTTATGCAGTGAGCTCCTTGATATAGGTCTGGAAGATAATTTTTTGTATATGACACTAAAACAAGGGAAAAAATACCTATTCCACTAGCTTTTTTGTTGTGTTATTTTAACAGGTTAATAAAAGTATGACTGACATACAATAAGCTGCAAATATTTTCAGTGCACAAACTGATAATGTACATAGGCAAGTGTACATAGCTTTGAAATCTTTACTTCAAGTTAAAATAAACACAAACATCACCCCTTATAGTTTCCTTGGGCCATATGGTCATCCCTCCATTTTGCTTCCAGGTCTCCCAAATCCCCAAACTCTGATATGATATCTGCTTTCTCTGACTATGTACGTGTTCAAATTCTCCAGTTATACATAAATGAGGCAGGTTAATTGTTTTGTTTGGCTTCCTCACACAGCATAATAATTTTTGAGTTAATAAAATGTCATCAGTTAGTTTGTGTGCATCAATAGTTTATTCATTTATTGCAAATTAGTTTTTAAATGTAGGACACACCACACTTCATTTATCCATTCCCTGTTGGTGGACATTTGTATTGTTTCTAGTTTCAACCTATTAAGAATAAACTACTGGAAAACATTGCTGGTCAAGTGTTTCTGATTATCCTGCATAAATCTTAGGTGTGGAAGGCTGTACCATATTATTTGTCAATGTTTTAAGTTTTTTCCTGATTGTGTTATGAGAATTATGTTACCATTCTTCTGTATATATTAAAGTCTTTTCTTGAATATATTACAAATAATTTCTAATAATCTGTGGTTTGTTTTTTGATGTGTTTACTTGTTCTTTTTGCATCAAGGCAAAACTTTTTGACTGAACAAAATTGAGTATTTCAGTATATAACAAATAATATCTTACATAAAATAACAAATATTTTATAAATGACAAAACATGCAACCAAAGGGTGAAATTCTTAATTTACTTAATTTTTCAAGGAATTTTTTATTAATCAAATGAAAATATTATGAAGTATGAAATATGAAGAGGAAAGAGACTCATAGATGGTACCTTGTAACTGTGGGTAACCAGGTCTCAGGTTCTGAGCTCTGAAAATATGACAGGGCTCTTCACCTGGGGGCCTCAAGGCCCGGAGGATTCGGTGATAATTCTGGAATCTGTGAGCTGGGCATGGAACAGTGGGAACTAAGGGGCTCCGTAGTGAAGGCTGGAACTTGAACTTGAAGGTAGAAAGCATTTCCCCTATGATTTCTTTTCTCAGCTCCTTGAGCTTCCTCTCAGTGGACAGAGGTGCCATCCAACTTGAGAATTTACCACAGAAGAGAATCTCCTTTAGATAGAAGGAAGGGGTTCTAATTATTGGTCCATAATTTCAGCCTTCTTGTAAATGTTACATATCTGAAATGTGCATCTTATGGTTCTACACACTTTGGGAAGCAATTTGGGAACAAATACTTCTGGATTTCTAAGAAGTGTATTTCCTTCTCTAAAAATTTTCTGTGGAGATGAATTTTATTTTCTTTATGTGATTCAGGCATTATTTTAAGCACTTCCTACTCATTATATATTTGTAAATATTATTTTTTCCATTATTTTAAAGGAAAAATATAACAAGATAACATGTAAAATAAAATAAGCACATCTATTTCAGGAGGAAATAATAATTACGTCAAATTAATCATCACTGCAGAAAACATGTTTTTCTTTCTAGATTTTATAATCAGTTCCTGTAGCCAGCATTAGATCCTAATTTTAAAATATTATTATCTGTCATTGGAATATAAATGACCACTCTTTTAATAGGCCCCTACATAATATAATTTTTAATGTGAATCCAAAGAAACATGCACAATGAAGGTAGAAATTAGCTCAAGTAGATTATGTTTGTGTAAGATGTGGAGACATTTTAAAGAATATTTAACTTTTACTTATAAAACTTCTTGTTCTTGACAACAGCTCTTCATAATGGCTCATAGAAAAGGTTTTGCACTTCTTGGAACTGTAAAAATTAATTTGATACATCAGCACTAGGCATGTAATTGTATATTAATGACACCAAAATAAAATTTTTTAAATAATCAGCACTAGGGATTTGAACTCTCTTGGAGATTTCCCTGATTAATGCTGAACTGCTTTGTCAAGCCTGTCCTTTTCCACCCAACCACTGTCACAAAGAAATGCTTTTCCCTGAGGCAGGCCTGTGGGTTTATTCTCTGGTCTGATTCCCCAGGTCCCTGACTGGCAGCTGCCCCTCCTGGTCTGCTCCCCCCTCCTCCTCTCCTGGGAGTTCCTGGAAGGACTCATGGGAGACCCCAGAGCCTCAGAGCAGCAATCATGTGCCTTTTCAGAGAGCCACGAGGTGGTCTTCCTTCAGTGAGAGGATAAGTGAGTTCCCTCAGTTCCGGGTGGGTTGGAGACCTAATACTACTTCCCATTACAATATATTAGAACAAATCTTCCTGGATGAAGAGAATATTTGAAGATTGGAGAGTTCAAGTCACATGTAAAATTGCTGTAATAAGGGAACAGTCTCTTTTATAGCAAAGTTTTTCAGAGATTAAAGCATGATCAAAATGTAAGTAACCTTTATTTAGCACTTTTGCATAGGAAAAAATACTCTTTGTCTTTACAAAGGTTTATTTTTCTAACATATTATTCAATTGACTGGTTTGGTGTGATCCTTTCATCAGATATGTCGATATGTAGACCCAGATTCAAAACTTATATCTACTCTAAAATGGTCATGAGTTTCATTGAAATTTCAATTATTTTGTCTTAGATACAATTAAAAGAGAAAAATCCCAGAGTTAAAAAAACACAGTTGTGAGCTAAGTAAAAGCAGACACACATGCACACACATGCAGGAAAGCTAAAGCTCAGTAATATATACATGAATAGGAAAGTATAACTAGGAATGTGGTATGGATAAAGCCATTTGTCAAAACACATACAGAAATACAGTAAGTAGAATTTCTTCCTGTCACAAAGAGTTTTCAAATAAACAAAAAGTCACAGAGTGAAGTTAAAAATCAAAACATCTCTCTTATAGCCTTCAAGAACCTGCAGTTTTGGGACCTCTGCTATGTATTCTTAAGACCATCATCCAAATTCATTTTTGAAAATAAATTCTGACAATCTTTTGTATTTAATTTATAAGATAGATAGTGAATATTTTAAACTAATGTTATATATTGAAATATATTCTGATAAATGTGTGTTTATTTAAATATAACCCTATAGATCATTCTGTAAGCCAAAAAGGGCAATGATTCCTGAGCTCTTGCCAATCAAGACTAAACAATGCTTAGAAACATTTATCAAAATTATACAGGAAAAAGGGTTTTCTTTGTGATTATTTATTTTTCTAAAGCTGTCTTTAAAATAGCTTTGGAGAGAAATATTTCTCTGTTATGGAATTCTTTTATAAAAGAATTTATCTGGCAAATGTATCCACATTTTAGGGCTTTTCAGATATGTTTTACAGCACTATCGTCATTATCAGAATATGCTTTATCCTTGTCAGAGAATGAGCTGCTTTGAATATTTCAGCTCTGAAATTAGCTTTATGTGTAGAATTGCAGGGTGGCCACTCAAACCCAGTGGTTTTCTGTAGAGGTGCCTCAGTATTTCTCCTGCTACCAAGAGAAGTGGTGTCCAGGATCCACAAAAAGGACACCAGCATTTCCTGTCTCAGTGCTCAGATGCTCTGGATCAGGGAGCTTCCAGCCCCCGCAGACCACATAGCCTGGGAGTGGCTCTACCTGGGAATGAGCTTGCTCACGATCTTCGACAAATTCTGCATCACTGGGCAGTCATGATCCAGACTCCAGACACAGTACAGTTTTCTAAGCCAGAGCAATACTTGATGCTGACATATCCTAGGAGACTGAGTTATATTTGCTGATTCATATACACATGCAATCCAGGTTCAGGTGGGATTTGGAAATCTATAAATGTACTCAGGCATTATCAGAAATGATTCTATCACTTTCTTCATTAACTCCATTTCACAAATGAATCCTTTGTTATTTGAACTTCATAATGCCATTTAAAGATGGGGTAAGATTGCTGTTTTATATCTTAGACAATTAAGACAGAGACACTGAACAAAAGTCAGGAACATTGTTTTCACTAATAGGAAACAGTATTTAAGACCATGGCCAGAGGAGAAGGAAATGTAATTTTTGATGAGTCCTGGAATTTTGAGCTAGAAGTTTTGCCATTCTTTCTATTGAATTCAGAAAATCTCTCATAAATTTGAAAAAGCTGATATTAGAGGTGGAGGATCCTGTCATCTAGATCCAGGGTGAAGCAAACAAATAAACTCAAAAGACTATCTTCTGAAAGTGTAAACACAAGTAGTATGTGATGCATACTTAATTCTTATTAAAAACCAGAACTGGAAGGACTAAAACATGCCACAAATTCAGACAATTTTCTCTTTTTATGCCCATTATGCACAAATATTTAAGTTCAGTAGCTGCACACGTACTTAAACACCCTTTCCATCACTGAGAATGGCAGGATCTACTGAGACGATGTTGTTTGGAACACTCAAATGGCCTGGTTTTTGTTTTCTAAACTTTAACATTCATTTTGGATTAAAATTAAACTTTTCTTTGATTGTTTTCAGAACTACATCTATTGCTCCAGCCTGCCAAGATCACCCTATGCTGTGTGTCTCTTCAGAGAACAGGGAGGCATAGAAGTCAGTGAAAAACCATCCTCTCCCATCTCTGCCATTTACTGGTTATGTCCCTTTACACTGGTGCTGGAGGTGGGGGAACAGTCACCCTCTCTCTGTCTTACTACCCTCAGTTGTGAAATCATAACAGCATTGGCACCTTACACTCTGCTTACACTCTGTTCACTGTGCAGACTAAAATTATTGATAAGTAACAACTTCAACATCTTCAACAATTCATTAGTGATGATGACAAGACCATTTCCAAAATTATTTCACTAGTAAAGTGCTTCAAAGAATTCTAAATATAGACTTCTATAATAAACAATAAATACTAAATGTTTATTATCAATGTTTGATAATACTAACAATAAATAAAAAATTATTTTAACTGTCTTATTTAGTATCTCCTTATAGACATTGATGTTTACTATGTTCCAGATGTTATATAAAAATATGAATGTTGATCTTGATAAACTCCCATGGGTATCCATATATAATCTCTTTCTAACTGTCATAAAACTTAGTCACCTACAATATTAATCAACTACCACAAGTTAACTAACCCACGACATTACAGATTCAAACTAAAAACAAGAATTTTTCTAATTCATGGTCTTTCCTTTCTCCTAAGTTACATGAATCTCAGAGTCATTATAAACCTGTAAAAACATCGACTTTTTAACAAATGAACTGGATAATATACAAAATGAATTAACTTATTTTAAGATCTTCTGCACAAAACAGGAATGTTCTAAAATATATTTGACAAATGTTGAAAATTGGGCATTTTTTTTGGCTATGACTTTAAAATATGTACTACCATTTATAATTTTTCAAATACTGACATTTACAGGGATCATTTCTGAGTGTTAAAAATTCTGACTCCTCAATGTTGAATTATTTTTAACTGTAGCAAAATACAGGTAACACAAATTTCCCATCTTAACCATTGTGAAGTGTACAGTCAAGTGGTGGTAAAAAGTCACATCGTTGGGCAAGCATCCCACACCCATCTCCAGAATGGCCTCTTTTGCAAAACTGAAACTCTGCATCCATTAAACAATAGCTCCTAGTTGCTTCATCCCCTCAGTCTTTCCCATCACAGTTTAGTCTCTGTGTATATCAATTTATTCCAGGGACCCCATATAAATGAAATCATACAGTATTTCTCATTTTGTGACTAGGTTATTTTTATGACCATATTGTATTCAAGACTAATCATGTTCAAAGATAACAAATAACACCAAGAAGCAATACTAAATATCTGTGCACACAATGAGAATGTGTAAATAAGTTTCCAAAAAGACCTTGGTTTCTCCTGCTGCTTGGATTTTCTTGTATCTGTTTTTACACTGTGAGGTAGTTTCCTGTATCAGCTTGGAGGGAACTTTGGAGCATTTCTTTCTAAGTCTGTATTAGGTTAACACCCATTGTTGGTTGGTGCAGCTGTAATGGTGAATATGATCCCACTGGACCCCACAACATTAAAGGCTCACCTCATCCATCCGTCCCAGCCCCTTTTAACATCTGTGCATCCATCACTATAATAGAAAACCACTGCATCACTGCAGCTTGGAATCACTAAACTTAACTATGCTGTTAGAATTACAACCTTAACATCTTAATTTATTTCTTGAAACCACTCTCCTTATTTTATTTTTCACATTTTTAGGTTAATTGGCCAATACAGAAACTCATATTTTTTTCAGTATTTAACATTTAACATAATATAAAGATACACATATAAATTATATAAACAGGCTTACACATAGTGAGATAATCAACACAGTTTACATAATATCTTGGGAAATGTAGATACCACTTTCCTTTATTTCTGTGATTTCAATTACAGAAAACAGCTCACTCTTGGGGACGACAGCACTGGATGAGATGATCAACAATACAGGGGTCACTGAGTTCCTCCTCCTGGGATTTTCTGAGGACCAGAAGGTGCAAGTCCTCCAAGGTGTCCTGTTCCTCATGGCTTACCTGGCAGCCCTGTTAGGAAATGGACTCATCATCATGCTCATTACTTGGGATTCTCAGCTTCACACACCCATGTACTTCTTCCTGAAGAACCTGGCACTCATAGATCTCTGCTACATCTCTGTCACTGTTCCTAAATTTGCTCTCAACTCCCTGATGAACAGGAACACAATATCCTTCCTTGGATGTGTCTTCCAGGTTCTGTTCTTTGTGAATTTTTCTGGTGCTGAGTTTTTCATCCTCACTGTGATGTCCTATGACCGCTATGTTGCCATCTGCCGTCCACTGCACTATGAGACCATCATGAACAAAGGGACCTGTGTGCGGATGTTGGTGGCTTCATACATCAGTGCAGGGATTATTGGAACCATGCACACGGCAGCAACATTTTCCGTAACTTTTAGTTACAATAAGATCCATCATTTCTTCTGTGATATCCCTCAGATTATTTTGATCTCAGACTCCAAAATGAACATAAATGAAGCAGCAGTGACTGTATTTGTTATAATTATCTTACTAACTGGTTTCACCTCTATTTTATATTCCTATGTGCACATCTTCTCTGCTGTCTCAAGGATCTCCTCCCTGGAGGGCAGGTCCAAAGCCCTCTCCACCTGCCTCCCTCATCTGTTTGTTGTGACTGTGTTTTCTTCAACAGCTGCCTTTGCCTACCTGAAGCCAGCCTCTGAGCTGAGGTCACACCTGGATAGCACTCTGTCTGTGTTTTACACAGTGGTCCCTCCATCTCTGAATCCCATCATTTACAGCCTTAGAAACAAGGAGATAAAATTGACTCTGCAGAAAGTCCTTAGAATTGTAGCATTTAATTCAAATTAAATGTATTCAGGTAGTTTACAAAGAAGTTTCTCTTTAGGTCCAATGTATATTGTTTAAATTTTTATAATTTATTTGGTGGGCATGTATCTTAAAATTAACATACTATTTTAGCCACTTGGGGGCAGGGATAGAGCTAACATTGCAGAATGTTCTTCAGACATAGAGAAAACACAGAGGCATCAGTGGAACATGATTATTGTGGTATGTTTTTGGCACTGGCTTCAAAGTCTATGTAGCAATATTAATAAAATGATTACAAGGAAATCTAGACTTCCTAGTTGAAATGCCATCATGTGAGGGTATTAATAATATTTTTATGTGGTACAATAACTTCAGAAATTATTGCATTAGCAGTGTTCTTTATAAACACGATCCAGTGAAATTAGGACAACCTGGGCTTCCACAAACCAGAATGATTCTACAATTTAGAAGATAAAATTTCCCTCTGTATTTCCTAGATTCAGAGTGATCTTACTGCTGTATCATTTCCTGCCCAATGAAGCATGTCCATTTGTTCCCAGAATCTCAGTGTGCACAGAGGGGCCCAGATATGAACCCCTGTTTCTTGCTGTATAGACTGTTAGACTGAGAAATTCCATTTTATCTTCATCATATAAAAATGAAGTTTTTCTCCCCCTTGCAGGCTCATGTGTAATTAGAAACGGCAGGGCTGGGAGGGTGGAGGGAAGGCTCCTTCCTCCTGTAAGTTTGCTTGCTTCCACCTGAAGCAACCTCCAACCAAGGAGGCTCCTGCACATGGTGATGAGGCTGCAGGCCACTGTGTGCTGTGCTCACTCCCTGCTCCACATGCTGCTGACACTGCACGTTCTGATCTGCCTCACGTGCCAACACTGCTGTGATTCCCTGTGCTCTTCATGATGCTTTGTTTTTTCAAAACCCTCCATTGCAACTAGTTGTGAATATGTATTTGAGTTCTGCACAATGTCTAAACGGAAGTGACATGAACCTTAAGGGACATGTCCTCATGGTTAGGGGACCCCTCCTCCTTCCCCCATGGTGCTTACAGGATGTGGCTTTAGTGTGGGGCCCTGAGGAGCATGCCCATGAGCCTGGCCTCCTGGTAGTCACTTAACCAGTGACCCAGCCATCCCAGGAATTTCAAACAGGTACCTGATGCTATAACCTACTTGTGTTCAGGACTTCCTCACCAATGCAATAAAATATATAAAATAATTTTAGCATAACAAACACTAGGTAGAAATAAACAAATGCATCCTTATTGTGTATATTATGTTATGAAGAATACTTTTCTACATATAAAATATAGGGAAACCTGACAGTTACAGAGGTAGAATTTCCCCTGTGACTGTGGGTGTCGGGGCTCAGGTGCTGAGAAAGCCCAGTCAGATCTCAGTTACCCCAGATGCCTGCCCCCGGAGAGTGTGGCTCTGCTCCTTCCTAGGGTGTATGATGACCCACATGATCCCATACTAATTCCGGGACTCTGTGACCTGTGCATGGAGCAGACAATAAAAGGGTCACTTCTTAAAGCCTGGAACTTCAACCCAACATTAAGTAGTATTTTCTGGATGTGGTTATTTTCTTTTCTAAGCTCTTTGAGCTTTCTCTCAGTTTACAAAGCTGTCCTCCAACTTTCCTGAGCTCTTTTCCCATAGAACATAAGTCCTCCTGAGAGAAAGAAGTGATTCATTCCATTCCTTTCTCCAGGACTTGAGCCTTCTTATAGATGTTACATTTCTGCTGTATGAAGCTCAAACTTCCACCCACATTGGTAAGTTAATTCTGGGTTCTAAACAGGGTGTTTCCTGCTCCAACAACTTTTCTCTTGAGTTGCTTTATATCCTATTTATGAGATTTAGGGATTATTTTAAGGAGTTTCCACACATTGCACACTTGCAATTATTATTTTTATTTTTCTAATTTTAAAGAAAAGTATCACAGTTTACCTAAGAATATTTGCATCTATTTCATCTGGCAGAAATGTTATTAGTGCTTGAAATTAATCACCCCAGAAGAAAACATGTTACTCTTGCTAAATTTTCAAAAGCAGTTTTTGTAACTAACCACTAGATTGTACTGTAAAATACCAATACCTGTAAATGAAATAAAAATAAAGTGAATAATTTCTAAAGAACCCCCAGGCAATATATTTTTCTATTTAAAACCAAGGAAGCATGAACCATGATGTCAGAAATAGGCTTAAGTTTATTCTTTAGTATATTCCACATAGTATGAATATTCATTTAATGTATGTCTCTGAAAGTAGACATATAATTACTTGTACATATAATTAATATTTTATTAATAATATATACATTAAAGATCTATTTAACTTTCACTTACATAAATCTTTTTTCTAGGTAGCAAATATTTTAGATTACTTATAAGCAATGTTTGTATGTTTATGTACTCAAATTATTAATTTGGTGGCTCAGCATCAGGGATTTTTTGAGATTTCTTAGCTTAATGTTCAGTTGCTCTATTGAGCCCATCACATTCTCCCCAACCAGTATCACAATAGGAACACTTTCCCCTCCATAGACCTCTGTGTTTATTCTCAGTTTTAGCTCCCCATGTCCTCAGGCTATAACCACCTCCCTTTGGTCTCCGCTGTCCCAACTCTTCCTCCCCTGGGTGTTCTTGAAAGGACTTAGGGGACACACCACCACCTCACAGATGGAACAATTCACCTTTTCCTTAGAATACCCTGAGGAGGTTCTTCTCTCAGTGAGAGGATAACAGTTCTCCCAGTTCCTGCTGGGATACAGCCTGCTACTAATTTCTATTACATTAGATGAGAACACATCTCCCAGGATGAAGAGAATCTATGAAGACTGAAAAGTTCAAAACACATTTGTAATTCCTGTAGTAAGGAAATTGTTTCTTTTACAGCCTGGATTTTCAGGGATAAACACACAAGCACCATGTAAGTAACAGCTATGTGTAATTGGGGGAGGATGAAATTTTCCTTGTCTATATAAAAATCAATATTTTTCTAACATATTACCCAATTAAATTACTGTCATCCTTTCTATTGTACATATGTAGTCCCTAATTCAAAAGTTGCATTTATTCTCAAATGAACTTGAATATTATTGAATATTTCAATTTTTGTCTCAGATACAATTGAAAGAAAAAAACCCCAGACAGTTATGACCATCAGGGAAAATCAGACAGACACATATACACATATATAAGGAAAACAGAATTAAGAATACGGTATAGATAAAGTCATTTGTAAATATAATCACTTCACAGAAACACAGTTAGCAAGGTATTTCCTGACCAAATGTGCTCCTAAATATAACCAAAAGTTTGACAGTAAAGTTAAAATCAAAATATATACATTATATATGAGACGCTATAGACTCTAAATTCATTAAGCCTATCCTACATTGCAGCTCATGTGTACACTTTTTATTTGAGAGGGCATCTCTCATACTTATTGATCAAATGGTTGTTAACAACAATAAAATTCTGTATAGGGGGGTCAATGCTCAATGTACAATCATTAATCCATCTCAAGCCTAATTCTCGTCAGTCTCCAATCTTCTGAAGCATAACGAACAAGTTCTTACATGGTGAACGAATTCTTACATAGTGAATAAATTCTTACATGGTGAACAGTACAAGGGCATCATCACAGAAACTTTTGGTTTTGATCACGCATTATGAACTATAAACAATCAGGTCAAATATGAATATTCATTTGATTTTTATACTTGATTTATATGTGGATCCCACATTTCTCCCTTTATTATTATTATTATTTTTATTTTTAATAAAATGCTGCAGTGGTAGGTAGATGCAAGATAAAGGTAGAAAATATAGTTTAGTGCTGTAAGAGGGCAAATGTAGATGATCAGGTGTGTGCTTATGGACTAAGTATTAAACCAAGCTAGACAAGGGCAGCAAAACATCCATGGATGCAGATTTCTCTCAAAACAGGGGGAGTGAGGTTCTGAGCCTCACCTCTGTTGATCCCCAATTTCTCACCTGATGGCCCCCCTGCGACTGTGCCTGTCATAGGTTGTTCCTCCTTGAGGAATCTTACCCATCTTTGGCTAACCAGTCATCTTCCGGGGCCATACAGGGAAATGTAAAGTTGGTAAGTGAGAGGGAAGCCATATTGTTTGAAAAGGTTAGCTTTTTACTTCTTTGCAGATTTATGCCCTGTGGCTTCTATGCCCAGCACTTGTCTCGAGGTATCTTTACCACCTGGAGGAATTACGATACTCGGAAAATTCGATATGAGGCACGAATTCTATTTAAGGGTTGTAATTAGGAAGGAAGAAGAAAAACTATAGAGGTAGCATATGGAAGAAAACATGGGAGGTTTGATTATTTCTTTGACATATCTTCTTGTAGAGTACCTTAAGCATGTATAGGTTTTAAACTACCAATTAACTTGCACTCACATATTAATATAATAGGAATACGGTGACATAAACAAAGCAAATCTATAATTACCATCCATCTCCAGTGAAGCCAAGAAAACCATTTAGGCACCCTAGGCATTTGTGAAAATTTGTCTATGATATGATGGATATTGTCCAACTGTACTTGAACAGTCTGAGAGAAATCAGACAAATTAAAGCAACCCATTTCTGGGATCTGTTCACATCCCATATGTTCTTTTAACCGTAGATAGTCTATAGTCATAAGATTTTGGAGTGCTACAACTTGCACCCCTCCCAACTCCTGGTTGAGTTCCAACAGTACAGATCTGGTCAAATTCGTTGTCTCAATGTATGCAAATGCCAGCCTAGACATCTCCCTCCTCATTCCAATGGCAAGTCCAGGAAACGGTGGGGTGGATGCAGCCACAACCGCAGCATCGCCCAGATCCCTGTGGAGGCTTTTTGATGATCATCCCCCAGCACAAGTCCTCCAGAGAGTGCTGATGCCGGAAGATCCTCCTCATATTGTATCTTAGTTCATTTTCTAGGTAGCCAAGCTAGACCTTGATCTTCTGCATAGAAACTAACAGACCCTTTGCCCACACTTTGACATGCCCTCTATACCACTGTGCAGAACTCATTGAAGGTCAGCACCCAGGAACTGCTTTTCTTTTTTTATTAAGAGAAAGGAATATTATCAGAAAAGAGTACCTCCATAGCTGATCATCTGACGCCCTTTAAGTGATCAACATTAAGGATATTTAAAGCATGCGTTGATCTTTGATTTACCAATAGTTTTATCTTATCAAGGAGTAATCCCCCTTATCATTCTTTCTTTCTTTTTTTTTAATCTTTAATCGACACTTACATGAAGAATACTATGTTTACTCTGCTCTCCCCTATATCAGGTCCCCCCTAACAAACACATTACGGTTACTGTCCATCAGCTTAGCAAAATGTTGTAGAATCACTACTTGTCCTCTCTGTGTTGTACAGCCCACCCACCCCTTTCTTCCTCACCCCCCATGCATGCTAATCCTAATGCCCCCCTACTTCTCCCCCCCCCCTTATCCCTCCCTGCCCACCCATCCTCCCCAGTTCCTTTCCCTATGGTACCTGTTAGTCCATTTTTGGGTTCTGTAATTCCACTGCTGTTTTGTTCCTTCAGTTTTTCCTTTGTTCTTATACTCCTCAGATGAGTAAAATCATTTGGTATTTCTCTTTCTCCGCTTGGCTTATTTCACTGAGCATAATACTCTCCAGCTCCATCCATGTTGCTGCAAATGGTTGGATTTTTCCACTTCTTATGGCTGAGTAGTATTCCATTGTGTATATACACACCACATCTTCTTTATCCATTCATCTAGCGATGGACATTTAGGTTGCTTCCAATTCTTGGCTATTGTAAATAGTTCTGCGATCAACATAGGGGTGCATCTGTCTTTCTCAAACTTGATTGCTGCGCTCTTAGGGTAAATTCCTAGGAGTGGAATTCCTGGGTCAAATGGTAGGTCTGTTTTGAGCATTTTGATGAACGTCCATACTGCTTTCCACAATGGTTGAACTAATTTACATTCCCACCAGCAGTGTAGGAGGGTTCCGCTTTCTCCACAGCCTCGACAACATTTGTTCTTTGTCTTTTGGATGGCAGCTATCCTTACTGGTGTGAGGTGATACCTCATTGTAGTTTTAATTTGCATTTCTCTGATAATTAGCGATGTGGAGCATCTTTTCATGTGTCTCCTGGCCATCTGTATTTCTTTTTTAGAGAACTGTCTGTTCAGTTCCTCTGCCCATTTTTTAATTGGGTTATTTGTTTTTTGTTTGTTGAGGTGTGTGAGCTCTTTATATATTCTGGACGTCAAGCCTTTATCGGATCTGTCATTTTCAAATATATTCTCCCATACTGTATGGTTCCTTTTTGTTCTATTGATGGTGTCTTTTGCTGTACAGAAGCTTTTCAGCTTAATGTAGTCCCACTTGCTCATTTTTGCTGTTGTTTTCCTTGCCCAGGGAGTTATGTTCAAGAAGACGTCACTCATGTTTATGTCTAAGAGGTTTTTGCCTATGTTTTTTTCCAAGAGTTTAATGGTTTCATGACTTACATTCAGGTCTTTGATCCATTTTGAGTTTACCTTTGTATATGGGGTTAGACAATGGTCCAGATTCATTCTCCTACATGTAGCTGTCCAGTTTTGCCAGCACCATCTGTTGAAGAGACTGTCATTTTGTCATTGTATGTCCGTGGCTCCTTTATCAAATATTAATTGACCATATATGTTTGGGTTAATTTCTGGGGTCTCTAATCTGCTCCACTGGTCTGTGGCTCTGTTCTTGTGCCAGTACCAAATTGTCTTGATTACTATGGCTTTGTAGTAGAGCTTGAAGTTGGGGAGTGAGATCCCCCCTACTTTATTCTTCTTTTTCAGGATTGCTTTGGCTATTCGGGGTCTTTGGTGTTTCCATATGAATTTTTGAATTATTTGTTCCAATTCATTGAAGAATGTTGCTGGTTATTTGAGAGGGATTGCATCAAAAGTGTATATTGCTTTGGGCAGGATGGCCATTTTGACGAAATTAATTCTTCCTAGCCATGAGCATGGGATGAGTTTCCATTTACTAGTGTCCCCTTTAATTTCTCTTAAGAGTGACTTGTAGTTTTCAGAGTATAAGTCTTTCACTTCTTTGGTTAGGTTTATTCCTAGGTATTTTATTCTTTTTGATGCATGGTGAATGGAATTGTTTTCCTGATTTCTCTTTCTATTGGTTCATTGTTAGTGTATAGGAAAGCTACAGATTTCTGTGTGTTAATTTTGTATCCTGCAACTTTGCTGTATTCCGATATCAGTTCTAGTAGTTTTGGAGTGGAGTCTTTAGGGTTTTTATGCACAGTATCATATCATCTGCAAATAGTGACAGTTTAACTTCTTCTTTACCAATCTGGATTCCTTATATTTCTTTGTTTTGTCTGATTGCCGTGGCTAGGACCTCCAGTACGATGTTAAATAACAGTGGGGAGAGTGGGCATCCCTGTCTAGTTCCCGATCTCATAGGAAATGCTTTCAGCTTCTCGCTGTTCAGTATAATGCTGGCTGTGGGTTTATCATATATGGCCTTTATTATGTTGAGGTACTTGCCCTCTATTCCCATTTTGCTGGGAGTTTTTATCATGAATGGATGTTGAATTTTGTCAAATGCTTTTTCAGCATCTATGGAGATGATCATGTGGTTTTTGTCTTTCTTTTTGTTGATGTGGTGGATGATGTTGATGGATTTTCGAATGTTGTACCACCCTTGCATCCCTGGGATGCATCCCACTTGGTCATGGTGTATGATCCTTTTGATATACTGTTGAATTCTGTTTGCTAATATTTTATTGAGTATTTTTGTATCTACATTCATCAGGGATATTGGTCTGTAATTTTCTTTTTTGGTGGGGTTTTTGCCTGGTTTTGGTATTAGGGTGATGTTGGCTTCATAGAATGAGTTGGGGAGTATTCCCTCTTCTTCTACTTTTTGGAACACTTTAAGGAGAATGAGTATTATGTCTTCTCTGTGTGTCTGATAAAATTCCGAGGTAAATCCATCCGGCCTCTGGGTTTTGTTCTTGGGTAGTTTTTTGATTACCGTTTCAATTTCTTTGCTCTTAATTGGTTTGTTTAACTTTTGTGTTTCTTCCTTGGTCAGTCTTGGGAGGTTGTATTTTTATAGGACGTTGTCCATTTCTTCTAGGATTACCAGCTTGTTGGCATATAGGTTTTCATAGTAGTCTTTAATAATTCTGTGTATTTCTGTGGAGTCTGTCGTGATTTTTCCATTCTCATTTCTGATTATGTTGATTTGTGTTCTCTTTTTCTCTTAATAAATTTGGCTAGTGGTTTATCTATTTTGTTCATTCTCTCAAAGAACCAGCTGTTGGTTTCGTTGATTTTTGCTATTGTTTTATTCTTCTCAATTTTGTTTATTTCTTCTCTGATCTTTATTATGTCCCTCCTTCTGCTGACTTTAGGCCTCATTTGTTCTTCTTTTTCCAGTTTCGATAATTTTGATATTAGACTATTCATTTGGGATTGTTCTTCCTTCTTCAAGGGTGCCTGGATTGCTATATACTTTCCTCTTAAGACTGCTTTCGCTGCGTCCCACAGAAGTTGGGGCTTTGTGTTGTTGTTGTCATTTGTTTCTTTATATTCCTTGATCTCTATTTTGATTTGTTCATTGATCCATTGATTATTTAGTAGCATGTTGTTAAGCCTCCATGTGTTTGTGAGCTTTTTTCTTTTTTTTTGTAGAATTTATTCCTACTTTTATACTTTTGTGGTTTGAAAAATTGGTTGGTAGAATTTCAATATTTTGGAATTTACTGAGGCTCTGTTTGTGAGCTAGTATGTGGTCTATTCTGGAAAATGTTCCATGTGCACTTGAGAAGAATTTATATCCTTTTGTTTTTAGATGTAGAGTTCTATAGATGTCTATTAAGGCCATCTGTTCTAGTGTGTTGTTCAGTGTCTGTGTGTCCTTACTTATTTTCTGCCCGGTGGATCTATCCTTTGGGGTGAGTGGTGTGTTGAAGTCTCCTAAAATGAATGCATCTTTAGTTCTGTTAGTATTTGTTTCACATATGCTTGTACACCTGTATTGGGTTCATATATATTTAGAATGGTTATATCCTCTTGTTGGACTAAGCCCTTTATCATTATGTAGTATCCTTCTTTATCTCTTGTTACTTTCTCTGTTTCTAAGTCTATTTTGTCTGATATTAGTACTGCAACCCCTGCTTTCTTCTCACTGTTGTTTGCCTGAAATATATTTTTCCATCCCTTGACTTTTAGTCTGTGCTTGTCTTTGGGTTTAAGGTGACTTTCTTGTAAGCAGCATATAGATGGGTCTTGCTTTTTTATCCATTCTATTACTCTGTGTCTTTTGATTGGTGCATTAAGTCCATTTACATTTAGAGTGACTATTGAGAGGTGTGTACTTATTGCCATTGCAGGCTTTAGATTCTTGGTTACGATGGGTTCAAGGTTAGCTTCTTTAGTATCTTACTGCCTAACATAGCTTGCTTATTGAGCTGTTATATACACTGTCTGGAGATTCTTTTCTTCTCTCCCTTCTTACTCCTCCTCCTCCATTCTTCATATGTTGTGTGTTTTCTTCTGTGCTCTTTTTAGGAGAGCTCCCATCTAGAGCAGTACCTGTAGGATGCCCTGTAGAGGTGGTTTGTGGGAAGCAAAGTCCCTCAGCTTTTGCTTGTGGGAAGCAAAGTCCCTCAGCTTTTGCTTGTCTGGGAATTGTTTAATCCCACCATCATATTTAAATGATAGTCGTGCTGGATACAGTGTCCTTGGTTCAAGGCCCTTCTGTTTCATTACATTAAATATGTCATGCCATTCTGTTCTGGCCTGTAGGGTTTCTGTCAAGAAGTCTGATGTTAGCCTGATGGGTTTTCCTTTAAAGGTGACCTTTTTCTCTCTAGCTGCCTTTAAAACTGTTTCCTTGTCCTTGATCCTTGCCATTTTAATTACTATGTGTCTTGGTGTTGTCCTCCTTAGATCCTTTCTGTTGGGGGTTCTGTGTAATTCCTTGGTCTGTTTGATTATTTCCTCCCCTAGTTTGGGGAAGTTTTCACAATTATTTCTTCAGAGAGATTTTCTATCCCTTTTCCTCTTTCTTCTTCTTCTCTTACCCCTATAATACAAATATTATTCCTTTTGGCTTCGTCACATACTTCTCTTAGTGTTGTTTCATTCCTGGAGATCCTTTTATCTCTCTCTATGTCAGCTTCTATATGTTCCTGTTCTCTGGCTTCTATTCCTTCAATGGCCTCTTGCATCTTATCCATTCTGCTTATAAATCCTTCCAGGGATTGTTTCACTTCTGTGATCTCCTTCCTGACATCTGTGATCTCCTTCTGGACTTCATCCCATTGCTCTTGCATTTTTTTCTCTGCATCTCATCCCATTGCTCTTGCATTTTTCTCTGCATCTCTGTCAGCATGTTCATGATTTTTATTTTGAATTCTTTTTCAGGAGGACTGGTTAGGTCTGTCTCCTTCTCAGGTGTCGTCTCTCTGATCTTTGTCTGCCTGTAGTTTTGCCTTTTCATGGTGATAGAGTTAGTTTGCAGAGCTGGTACGAGTGACCGCTGGAAGAGCTTCCCTTCTTGTTGGTTTGTGGCCTTCCTCTCCTCGGAGAATAGCGACCTCTAGTGGCTTGTGCTGGGCAGCTGTGTGTAGACAGGGCTTCTGCTACCTGCCCGGTTGTTATGGGGTTTATCTCCTTTGTTGCTGTGGGCGTGGCCTGGCTGTGGCTGCTCCTCCAAAATGGTGGAGCCCCGTTGGAGGGGGAGCAGCTGGGAGGCTATTTATCTCTATAAGGGGCCTCTGTGCTCCCTGTTGCCCAGGGGGTTAGAGTGCCCAGAGATCCCCAGATTCCCTGCCTCTGGAGTAATTGTCCTGTCCTGCCCCTTTAAGACTTCCAAAAAGCACTCTCCAAACCAAAACAACAACAACAACAACGAAAGAGGAAACAGGAAAAAAAAAAAAGGAAAAAACGCGATTTTTTTTTTCCTCAGGCGTCAGTTCCAGGCTCCTGTTCACTGGTCCTGCTGCCCTACCTCCCTAGCACCGGGGTCCCTGTCCCTTCAAGATTTCCAAAAATCACCCGCAAAAAAAAAAAAAAAAAAAAAAAAAGGAAAATCGCGTCATATTGTTTGTCCTCAGGCACCGGTACCAGGCACCCGCCCACTGGTCCTGCCGCCCTGCCTCCCTATCACTGGGGTCCCCGTCCCTCCAAGGCCTCCAAAAAACACTCGCCAAAAAAAAAAAGGGAAAAACACGCGACCCTCTCCGTCCCCAGGCGCCGGTCCCAGGCACTTGCTCACCGGCCATGCCACCCTGCCTCCCTGGCACTGGAGTCCCTGTCCCCCTAAGGCCTCCAAAAAGCACTCGCCAAAAAGAGGAAATTTCTTGGTTTTAGCTTGCTGCTTTGGTTTTATTTGAAATTATAATGATGCAATGGAGTTTCTGGTAACAGCTGAAGAGAAATTCTGAGCATGTTACTCACTGTTGTGAGTCATGTTGGTAAAGTGATACAACCACTACAACCACGATGGAATATTAACACCACAGAAACTGAAACTGATAAATACTGAAAGATCAGCTCATCCTATTATCCCACCACTTGCTTTACTTTGATGAGCCCATTACTGTAACATAAAACCAATCTCTCTCTGCAACTGGGACTTAGAAATATTAATATCCTCAATTAGAAACAACCAAATAACTTAAACTTTTTAGAAGCTGTTCCATTTACTTTTTTGTAGCTTTTGAGGGTCTAATAGTCAAAATATTATGTATTTTAAGTCTAACTTGATATGAAGATATACATATGTATATGCACACTTATATGTGTACTTATACACAAGCATATTATGAAATAATCAGTGTAGAGAATTTATGTATTTACACAGGAAGGTAAAGTTTTCCTTCATTTCCGTATGTTTGATTACAATATAAAGATCACTTAGAGAACTTGCCATTGAACAAGATGATCATTCACACTGGAGTCACTGAGTTTCACCTTCTGGGATTCTCTGAAGACCCGAGGAGGCAAATCCTACATGGTTTTCTGTTCCTCATGGCTTACCTGGCAGCCCTATTAGGAAATGGACTCATCATCATGCTCATCACTTGGGATCCTCAGCTTCACACACCCATGTACTTCTTCCTGAAGAACCTGTCACTCATAGATCTCTGCTACATCTCTGTCACTGTTCCTAAATTTGTTCTCAACGCCCTGATGAACAGGAACACAATATCCTTCCTTGGATGTATTTCACAGGTGCTTTTTTGTTTGAGTTTTGCTTCTGCTGAAGTAGCCATCCTCACAGTGATGTCCTATGACCGCTATGTGGCCATTTGTTGTCTTCTGCACTATGAGACCATCATGAACATGGAGGTCTGTGGGTGGATGGTGGTGGCTTCATACATCAGTGCAGTGGTCTCTGGAGCCATGCACACAGGAGCAACATATTCCACAACGTTTACTTCCAATAAGATACATACTTTCTTCTGTGATATCCCTCAGATTACTTGGATCTCAGACTCCAAATTCAACATAAGTGAACTGTCAGTGTCAGCATTCACTGCAAATATCTCACTAGCTTCTTTCATCTCTATCTTATATTCCTATTTGAACATCTTTTCTGCTGTCTCAAGGATCTCCTCCCTGGAGGGCACATCCAAAACCCTCTCCACCTGCCTCCCTCATCTGGTTGTTGTGACTCTGTTTGTTTCAACAGATGCATTGGCCTACCTGAAGCCATCCTCTGACATGAGGTCAGACCTAAATATCACTCTCTCTGTGTTTTACACAGTGGTGCCTCCATCATTGAATCCCATCATTTACAGTCTTAGAAACAAATACTTAAAACTGACTCTGAGAAGAGTCTTTGGAATTGTAGTATTTAAGACTATTTAAATATAATTGGGTAGTTCAGGGAGAGGTGCTCTTTAGTTCTATACACATATTATTTTGAACTTTGCCACTGATATAATGGGTATGTATCACAACATGAAGGTGCTATTTGAAGCATTTCAAATTATCGATTGATCTATCATAGCAAAATATAGATCAGAAATATGGAAAAAATAAAATCAGAGATATATTAGTGGAACACTATGACTGTGCTGTGCTTTGGGCAGTAGCTAATAATTATCACACATAAACAGTATGACAAAGATGATATAACAAATAAAATAACAAAGCTTGCACATGTTAAACATTGGTAAAAAGATTGGAAGTGTGAAAACACTGATAAAATTAAGAAATTCCTGATGAAATGGACGAAGAAATAGTCTAGTTACTACCTCTTGCAAAGGGTCAAAGTAAGGTTTCTATTCTACTCAAGATGTGTTCTCTTGGTTTTCATAAGTGATCCATGTAGAGGTATATTAATTTTATTATCTTTCATTGATTTATACTTATGAGGGGTGTAATTTTTACGGGAAAATACATGACAAAGATATAATTACAAATACTACACCATACATATAAAATTATAAAAATGAAATACCATTCTAAGCATCTTCAGCAAAGTTAACATAGGAATATAATAGAAAATATGTTTCTGCATGTTTTAAATAAATCAGATTTTCAAATAAAACATTTTACATGAGATGATCCAAAACATCACTATTTAATTCAAACAAATATTTGAGAAAAAAGATCTCATAGAATAAATGTATAGTATAGAGAATATACTCATTCAGTTTTGAAAATTTTCTATGTTGACACATAGTAATGACACTAGTTAGGGTAAGGATTTAATAAAGTTTATAACTGTTGAACAACTACATTGCATATTTTATACAATATAATACTGTACATCAACTACACTTCATGAAAACTGTATCAAAAATGAATCAAAGCTATTTAAATAAAATTCAATAACTCCTTCTAATTAAAAATATCTCAGAAAAAAGGAATACTAGAGGAGCATCTGTTTTCTAATAAAGAATAACTATCACAACAAACATCAAACTTCAGACATAAATTTGAAATATTATTTTCTTCTGTTATGAATTCAAGAAAAACATACTGATGTTATAATTTAATCTTACCCTGAATTTCCTGGACAATGTAATAAGATGTAGAAAATAATAATTTTTATAACAAATATTGGGAAAAAAAGAAACAAAATTGTACCTATTGTGTAAATTATCAACAATATTCTTCCACAAAAGAAGTAGGAAAGCCTGCTATTTGCCACAAAATGGATAAACTAAGAAGATATTGTACTAAATGATGTGGGTCAGAGAAGGACAATTACTGTATAAACTCACTTTCACGTAGGTATTAAAGTAGACAAATTTGTAGAAGCACAGGTTTAAGTGGCATTCACCAGGAACTGGGGAGGGAGGATAATGGTCAAACAGACGTAGGTGAAGGCCAAGGACAGAAAGCTTTCAGTCATGCACGATGAGTAAGTTTTGGAGATGCACTATTCAGCATACAGTCCATAGCTGACAATACCCAATAGGATGGAAAGTTTAGGGAAGACTGTTTTGTAACAGAATTCTTGCTGAGGAAATGTATTTGCGCTTATTAGTAATCGTTTTTTTTCCCCCAATCTAAGACTGATAGACAGCCATGATGTGAAATAGAGATTTTGAGAAGACAGAAATAATCTGATAATTGAAGAAATGAAATAAAATACAGGGTGATGTGAATATAAAGAGTATCTTCACAAATTGAGCAACCAACGAACTGAATCATGTATTGCTGTTTCTGCAGGTATTTTTCCTTTTCTAAGCACATATGATTGCACGTTGTTGAATATTGACATAACCAGTGTTTTACAATTACCCTCATAGTTTCAGAGAAAGAATGTAATGATTACTTTCCAATGACATTAATTGTTACACTCTATATAGATTATTCCCAATGTTCTAACATTTTTCCTTTTGACAAAGAGAAATGTCCAATATAGAGTCAGATTGCATCTATGAAAGAGTTTCCTTTTTAATATATACCATTATTGATGATAGAAAGAAAACTATACAGCATACAAAAATATCTGTTATGGGGAAAAGTTGCAAAAAACTTCCAGTCAATGGTATTTCAAATGACAGAAGAGGGTATGTAGTTGTGGTACAGTAGTGGGTGGAGAAGTGTGTTGAGGTGCACAGGCTGCATGCACAGAAACTGTGTGCAGGGATGACAGCACAACTTGTTGGGCAGCCACCTGGTGAAGCGATGGTAGGCTTTGCTGGGGAAGCCACCTAGAATAAAGTAAAACTTACTTTGAAAACACTCTCCTCTACTTACTTCCAAGTCACCACTCACTACCAGTCATCTTATTGAAAGAGAAAGGAAACATCTTGATCTGTGAAGACAAGTCCATTCTTTTTGTGTGATCTCTCCACACCATCTACTGAAAAACATAATTTCAGTCCACAAAATTAATAAAAGGGGTGACAAAATAAAGATCAGAGCAGAAATAAATTAAATAGAGAATAAAACAGTAGCAGAAATCAATGAAACCAGGAGCTGGATCTTTGAGAAAATAAACAAAATAGATAAACCCCTAGTTAGACTTGTCAAGAAAAAGAGAGGATACTTGCATAAGCAGAATCAGAAATGAAGGATAATCACAACAGAAACCACAGAAATACAAAGAATTACTAAAGAATACCATAAAACATTATGTGCCAGTAAATTGGGCAACCTAGAAGAAATGGACAACTTTCTAGAAAATTACCATTTTCCAAGACTGACTGACAAAGAAACAGAAACCTGAAGAGACCAATTACCAAAAATGAAGTAGAATTGGCAATCAAAAAACTACAAAAAAAAAAAAACTCCAGGCAAGATGACTTCAGCTGAATATTATCAACATTTAAAAAAGAATACATATTACCATCTTTCTTTAAGTATTCCAAAAAGTGTAAGAGGAATACTTCCAAACTCATTCTATGAGGATAGCATCACTCTAATAACAAAACCAAAGACAGTACAAAAAGAACATTGTAGGACAATATACCTGATGAACAAGGATGCAAAAATCCTCAACAAAATATTAGCAAACAAAATTCAAAAATACTTCAAGAATATCATCCACCATGATCAAGTGGTATTTACTATAGTGAATCAAGGATGGTACAGAATTTGCAGATCAATCAATATCATCCACCACATCAATAAAAAGGACAAAAACCACATGATCATCTCCATAGATGCTGGTAAACATTTGACAATATTCAACATCCATTCATGATAAAAAGTCTTAAAATAGGTATTGAGGGCAAGTATCTCACATAATAAAGGCTGTATACAACAGACCCACAGCCAACATCACACTTAACAGAAAAAGGCTGAAAGACTTCTTCCTCTAAGAACGGGAACAAGATAAAGATACCCAATCTCACCACTTTTATTTAACATAGTACTGGAGGTCAAAGCCCGAGAATGAGACAACACAACGAAATAAAAGGCGTCTAGATGGTAAGGAGAAAGTTAAACTGTCACTATTTGCAGATGACATATTATACATAGAAAACCTTAAAGACTCCACCAAAATACTACTAGAACTAATAACTGAATTCAGAAAAGTAGCGGGATGCAAAATTACTATAGAGAAATATCTTGCCTTTCTATATATGACCAATGAACTGGAAGAAAGAGAAATCAAGAAGACAACTCCATTTACAATTGCATCAAAACTAATAAAATACTTAGGAAAAAAACCTAACCAAGGAGGTGAGAGACCTGTACTCTGAAAACTATGAAACACTAATGAGAGAAACTAAACAAGACACAAATAAATGGAAATCTATCTCATGCACATGGATAGGAAGAATTAATGTTGTTAAAATGTCCATCCTGACCAAAGCAATTTGCAGATTCCATGCAATCCCTATCAAAATAACAACAGCGTTCATTAATGAACTGTAACAAATAGTACTAAATTTCGTATGGAACCACAAAGGACCGCAAATAGCAAAAGCAATCCTGATAAAGAAGAATAAAGCTTGGAGGATTATCCTCTCTGACTTCAAGCTCTACTACAAAGACACAGTAATCAAAACAATTTGTTATTGGCACAAGAACAGACAGATAGAACAATGGAGTAGAATAGAAAGCCCAGATATAAACCACACATATATTCCAATTAATACATGAAAAAGAAGCCATAAATAGACAATGGGGAAAGACAGACTCCAACAATTAGTGTTGGGAAAACTGGACAGCTACATGTAAAAGAATGAAACTGGATTACCGTCTAACTCCATACATAAAAAGTAAGCTCGGAATGGAACAAAGACTTGAATGTAAGTCATAAAGCCATAAAACTCTTAGAAGAAAACATAGGCAGAAAATCTCTTGAATATAAACATGGGCAATATTTTCCTGGACGCATCTCCTTGGACAAGGGAAAGAAAATAAAAAATGAACACGTGGGACTACATCAAACTATAAAGCTTGTGTACAGCAAATCGGCAGAACCAAAAGGCACCCTACAGTATGGGAAAATAAAATCATAAATGACTTATCTGACACGGGGTTAACATCCAAAATATATAAAGAACTCATATGCTTCAACACACAAAAAAACAAATAACCCAGTTAAACAATGGGCAGAGTATCTGAACAGACACTTCTCCAAAGAAGAAATACAGATGGCCAACAGGCACATGAAAAGATGCCCCACATCACTAATCAGCAGGGAAATGCCAATTAAAACCACAGTGTGATATCAACCTAACACCAGTTAGAATGGCTACAATCCAAGACATGAAATAACAATTGCTGGTGAGATTGCAGAGAAATGGAAACCCTCCTACACTGTTGGTTGGAATGTAAATTGGTATAGCCATTGTGGAAAGCAATATGCAAATATATAATACAGATAGTTTTTTGATTACCAATTCTATTTCATTATTGGTAATTGGTCTGTTCAGCTTTCCTTCCAAGGTCAGTCTTGGAAAGTGGTATTCTCCTAGAAAGTTGTCTATTTATTCTATGTTGTCCAATTTATTGGCATATAATATTTCATAGTATTCTCTAATAATTCTTTGTATTTCTGTGTTATTTTGTGGTGATTATCCCTTTTTCATTTCTGATTTTGTTTATGTGTGTACCCTCTATTTTTCTTGATAAGTCCGGCTAGAGGGTCATCTTTTTTGTTTATTTTGTCAAAGAAGCAACTTATGGTTTCACTGATTTTTCCTATTATTTTATTCTTCTCTATTTTATTTATTTCTGCTCTGGTTTTATTATTTCACTCCTTCTACAAATTGGTCTTCATTTGTTCTTCTTCTTCTAGCCTGTTTAATTATGAGTTACCAGCTGTGTGTTTTTGAGATTGTCCTTGTTTTTTGAGGTAACCCTGCATTTCTATGTACTTTCTTCTTAGAATTGCCTTTACTGCATCCCACAGGTTTTGGGCTGTTGAGATTTATTTTAATTTATATCCATGGATTGCTTGATTTCTGTTTTAATTTGGTCATTGATCCACTGATTATTTAGAAACATGTTGTTAGCCTCCATGTGTTTGTAGGCTTTTTGATTTCTTTGTGCAATTTATTTGTCATTTCATACCAATGTGGTCTGAGAAATTGCTTGATAGAATATCAGTCTTTTTGAATTAATTGAGGCTCTCTTTATCCCCTAGTATGTGATCTATTCAGGAGAACATTCCATGTGCACTTGAGAAAAACATGCATCCTGCTGCTTTAGCAGGAATGTTCAGTAGATGTCTGTTAAACTATCTGATGTAATGGATTGTTCCATCCACCGTTTTCCTTTTTTATTTTCTGTCTGTTTCATCAGTTTATTGTTTTGGGTGGTGTTTAAAATCTCCTAAAATGGCTATGTTGCAGTCTATTTCCCCCTTCAATTCTGTTAGTATTCTTTTTCACATATTTATATGCTCCTATATTGGGTGCATAGATATTTATAACGGTTATATCCTCTTGTTGGACTGATCCCTTTATCATTATGAAAAGTCTTTTGTCTCTTTTTTGCTTTGGTTGTTTTGAGGTCTATTTTGTCTGATATAGCTACTGCTAATTTTTTTCCCTCCCTATTATTTGCATGAACTATCTTTTTCCATTCCTTCACTTTTAGTCTGTGTATGTCTTTGGGTATGAAGTGAGTCTCTGGTATCCTACATATAAATGGCTCTCTTTTTTTAATCCATCCTGCTATTCTATGTTTTTGGTGCATTCAGTCCATTTACATTTAATGTGATTATTTATAGATATGTAATTTTTCCCATTTCATTGATTATATTCTGGTTGATTTTATATATCCACTCTGTTCTTTTTTTCTGTTTCTTTTATGTGATTCTCTTGTTTTTTGATGGATTTCTTTAGTGCTGTGATGGGATCTTTTCCTTTCTTTCTCTTCATCTTCTTTCTTTTTTTTCTTTCCATTTTCTTTCTTCATTCTTCCTTCCTTCCTTCTCCTCTCTCCCTTCCTAATTCCCTCCCTCCCTTCCTTCCTTCCTTTTTTCCTGTCTCCCTCCTTCCCTCTCTCTTTCTTTCTATGTATCGATTGTAGGCTTTAATCTTTTGGTTCCCAGACTCAAGGATAGCTTCCTTAGTATATAACAGTCTATCTTAAATTGCTGATTACTCTATTTCAAACACAATCTAAAGGTACTTTATTCTTCACCTTCTTCTTTCTCTTCTACACTTTTTGTGTCAGATGTCATAATCTGCAATTGCTGTTTATTTCTTGATTAGTTTTGTGATTAGTTGATTTTGCTGCTTTTAATTTTATAATTGAAAACTAATTGAGCTCCTACACTTACTGTAAGTTTATTTTCACTGGTGAAAGCTATTTAGCCCTAGGAATATATCCATCTATAGCAGTCATTTTAACATATCCTGCTTGGCTGGCTTAGTAGTGGTGAAGCCCTGCAATTTTGTTCATCTGGAATTTGTTTAATCCCTGTTTCAAACTTAAATGATACTCTTTCCAGGTAGAAGATTCTTGGATGGAGGTCCTTCTATTTCATGTATATTAACTAGATCATGCCATCTCAACTTTCTAAGCCTGCAAAAACTTCTGCTGAGAAAGTCCGTTGATAGTCTGATGGTATTTCATTATAAGTAATCTTTTTTCTCCACCTGCATTCAGTAATCTCTCTCCTTGAACTTGACATTTGCCATTTTAATTATTACATGTCTTGGTGTTTTCTTCCTGGGGAGCCTTTTGCTAGGGGCTCTCTCACACTTTCATAACCTGAATATCTAATTTTTTCTTGAGATTGCAGGAATTTTCAACAATTATTTCCTCAAAGAGACTTTCTAACCCTTTGTCTCCCTCTTCTCCTTATGGTACCCCTTACCCTGTGAATATTATTCTGTCTGGATAGCTCACACAGGTCTATTCCTAGTCTTCCATTCCTAGAGATCCTTTTCTGTTTTCAGCTTCATTGTTTTCCTGTTTCCTAATTTCCATTTTATTTACACCTTCTTCAATCTTTGATAATCTGCTTTAAAATCCCTTCCATTATATGATTAATTTCTGATACTGCATTGAATTAAACTTGAGTGTGCTCATTGCATGTCTTCTGTCTTTTTTGTTGATGTTTTCCCATGAGATATTGAATGTTGCAATTTTACTTTGAAAATATTTATAAAAGATTGCTGATCTGTATTTCATTGAGCCCTCTCTCTGGTGTCATGTCTTGTACTTCTGTTATAACTCTGGCTCCTCATTTTTGTCAGCATTTCTGGGTTTTCTCCATTGTATTACATGGCTCTGCTACATCCCAGACCCTTTTCTGTGAGGTCTTTCTCTTTCTTCCCCAGATGTAGGTAGTCTGTTCAGGCAGACTTCAAGTCATTTTCAGGTTTAGTTGTTTTTGCCAGTATTTTTTATGTTATATGTTTTTTGGGAGGAGGTTTCTACGTTGCCAACACACTCTTCCTCCTCTTTCTTCTCTACCCACCACTTTTATGTATTTTTAAAAGCACTTAGACTTATTCAAATAAATACTCAAAATAATTTTATTCTGTTGTTAGTAGCATTCATAAAATAAAGAAATGGTATGGATTGTACTACAAGTTTTAACAATGACAAAATTTGATGATAGTTTAAGAAAATGAGAACTTTATTTAAATCAGAGTGGAGTACTTATGTAATTTCAGATAATCCAGTGTCATGGGTACGTCTTCATAACAACTTTTATTAAAATGAATCTTTATCTGAAGTGGTATCATAAAAAGATAATTTTAACAAACCTCAATGACAGCAATGATAACACACCAATTAAGTAGCAATAACTAAATTAAAAATAAATAGAAAAGTCTTCAAAGGAAAAGACATGCATACAAATTCCCTGGCGATTTTCAGAATATGTGAAAGCTAAGTGAATTCTGTAGGTGACCCCTAGGTCCCTGAGTCCATGACAGGCATGACCTTATTCATTTTTCAGATTTCTGATGAACCCAGATTCCATGATAATTCTGAGCCATTGTGAAGCTGGGTGGGGACACAGTAGAAACAAAAGAGCCCTTGAGAAATGGTGGATCTTGAACTTGATGTTAGCAAGTATTTTCCATGATGAGATCATTAACTTTACTTAGTTCTTTGACCTTCCTATAAGTTGACAGAGAAGCCTTACAACTTCTTGAGTTCTTTTATCATGGAAAAATAATCTTCTCTTGATAGAAAGAGAAGATTTTGTCCAGATTATTTCTCCATATCTTCATCCTTCCCCTTATAGATATTTTGTGTATCTGAAATGTTCACTTTGCTAAGGGGAGCTTGCATCTAGATTTCTAAACAGTGCATTTCCTACTCAAAATAATATGTCTGGAATGTAATTGTATGTTCTTTGTGTGATTTGTGCAATATTTTAACCACTTCCTACACATTGTACATTTGCAATTTTTTTCCATAATTTTAATGAAAAATATAAAAGGCCAAAATAGGTCAAACAAGTACCTCAGCAAGAGGAACTAATAATAACATGAAATTAATCATTGCTACAGAACACATATGTTGGTCTTGCTAGACTTTCAAAACCTGTTTTATGTAAACATTAGATTCTAATTTAAAAATCTTAACATGTGTTGTGAAATATAAAGGGAATTTTGAAGAACCCCTAGACAATAACATTTTTAGTATAAAACTACAGATATGTATACCATAGAGCCATATATGAGCATGAATAAAGTATTTAGTATAATCCATATACTGTGAATATTCACTTAATGTCTATGTAAATTTAACTATAGATGTAGATACATATTAAAGGCCTAATGTTTCTCTTTTCCTTATAAAATTATTATAGGAAAGATATATTTTATAATAGCTCATAGGCAAGATTTATATTTCTAGGTACTGAAATGAATAATTAGGTAGCTCAGCATAAGGGATTTCTTGGGAAATCTCTGAGAGATTTCTGAACTTCATGTTGACCTGTTTTTTTGAGCATGTTTCCTTTTCCACAGTCATTACCATAAAAGAAATAGTTTACCCTGAAATTACCAGGAGAAATTAGTTGAAAATCTGCTGAAATTTCCCAAGTCCCCAAAGTACAGCAACCTATATTGGTCCCTCCTGTCTCACCTCTTCCTCTCCTGGGTGTTCTTGAAATATTTTGAGACACATCACAGCCTCAGAGCTGAAATCATTTGCCTTTCCTGAGATTCTCCCAGTCCTGAGGTAGCATGAAGCCTGCTACTTGCTTCTATGACATTAGATGAGAGCAGATCTTCCTGGATGAAGAGACTCTATGGAGATTGCAGAGTTCAAGGCACATGTGAAGGCACTATAATAAGGAAGTATTCTCTTTAAATCCCACATTTCCAGAGCTTAAAGCATGATCACCATGTGAGTAGTACTTGTTTGTTAGTTTAAAGGACAAAAAAATATTCCTTTCTATGATAGAGAAGATGATATTTCTAACGTATTATCCAGTAAATGTATAGGTGTGATACTTTCACCTCTAGATATATAGACCCTGATCTAAAACCTGCATTTTTCTCATTTTAATTTATTGAAAATTTTAAATATTTTTCTGATACAATTAAGAGAAAAAGCCTGGAGCTAAAAACACAGTGAGCATAAGGGAAAACACAGAGACTTATATACATGCATTTACACCGATATACACATATATACATACACATAGAAAAATAGAATTAGGAATGTGGCACAAAGTCATTTTATCAAATTATAATCAACTCACTGATGTATAATACGCAATTACATTTAAACTGCCCAATACTAAATCTGTTATAGTAAACTAAAACCAAAATATATTCTCCTATATCAAACAGGAACTTCTAGATCTGACAATTCTGCCAATACACATATTCTTAAAAATCATCTTCCAAATTAATGGTTAAAAATAAATTATGACAATATTTTGAATTTGAATTATGAGAAAGTGTGCATTATAAATTAGTGTTATAGTTGAAAATAGAATGTTTCTTATTCATTCATGAATTAATCCTGCAGATCATTCTGAAAGCAAGAAAGTGCAATGATTTACAAGCTCTTGCCAGTCATGACTGAACAAATGTCAGAAGCAGTGATTATCAAAATTATAACAAAAAAAATGGATTCCTCTTTCATTATCCATTTATCCTTGACTCTCTGTAAAATAAAGGATGTGGAGAGATAAACTCACTCTTACAGTTTCCCTTATAAAATACATTATTTGACAAATGTAATCAGATCATATTTTGTAAATCTATGTTTTACAGTATTACCTCCATTACAGGACTATGCTTTATCCCTGTCTAAAATGAGGAGTTGTGAGGCCGTTACAATGAAATTACTTTGATTTACAATTAATGTGGTAACTAAAACAGTGCTTTTATGTAGCAATGCCTCAGCATAACAGTCTATCACCAAGACAAAAATCTCCAGGGTCCACAAACAGGACAACAGATTTTTCATTCTTCAACCCTCAGGTGCCCTGGATTATGAAGTGTCAGACAGTAGTAAACTGGACGGAATGGCCTCACCTGGGAATAGCCTACCTGTTCTCTTTGGAAAGGTCTCCATCATCAGGTGAGTGTTAATCAAGCCTTCAGATGTAGTGCAGGGGTGTATAAGGCACAATAGCTACAGTGACATGTCTTACTGGGAAACTGAGTTACATTTTTCTGATTTGTACAAACATGAAATTCAGGTTCAGTCAGATTTGGAAGTCTACAAATATAGTCAGGGTGAACAGGAGGTGTTTCCAGCCCTAACTACATGGAGTCCTTCCCATAGAATGAGTTCCTTGGTATTTGCTCAGAGTTCATGAAATAATTGAGAAGTCAGGAAGAGCTTGCTGTATTATATATCTGAGAATCAAGGCATAGAAACTAAACAAAGCCAGGAAGTATGTCTTTCAACAATGGTTAGTCATATTTAGACCATGATAAGAGTAAACAAATGTGTACATTTTGTCGACTCCTGGAATTTTGAGTTAGAGTTCCCACAGGTTAGGAAATAGCTGAAACCACAGGTGGTGGGTCATTGCCATTTAGACCCAGACTGAAGTAAATGAATGAGTTTGGGAGAAATTATTCTTAAAATGTATAAATACTCTGTAATTGATAACAAATACTTACTTAAAAAATATGGCCAAATTGAGGCAGGCCTTTAGTTAAGACAATATTATCCTGTTTTTCCCCTTTACTCACCAATGTTTATGTGCACAAGGTGCACATGTATAAACACAACCTTTCTGTCCAGTGGGAATGACAGGAACTACTGAGATGATGTTAGCAGCAATCCAATGGCCTGGTTTTATTTTCCAATTAACTATAATTCATGTTATGTTAAATTTTGTTTATTGTATCCTAAGCTGCATCCATTCCCTTCTGCTGGCCAGCAACTATACAGGGTGTCTTTGCAGAAAACAGAAAACAGGAAGGCATGAAGTCAAAGAAACCACTGCCCAGTCAGATCTGTGCCTCTTGCTGGTTATGCTCCTTGAGCCTCGGTGGGGCAAGGGGGCTGACAACCTCTTTGTGTCTTCCTTCTTCAGCTGTGAAATTATAACTGTATTGGCACTGTACTCTCTTGCTTCTTGTGTTGATTACAATTATTAATAAATAACAACTTCAATATCTTCAACACCCAATGTTGATGATGACCGTCACATTTGCTAAATCTTTTTTTATTGAATTATTGTCCCCATACAATTTTATATTGGTTTAAAATATACAACACAGTGGTGTAACTGTTTACCTGTATTACTAAATCCTCACAACTCTACTGTGGTTACATTCAGTTTAGATATTAAGGAATAATTGACTATATTCTCAATGCTGTGACAAATTTGTATTGTCATTGAAAACATTTTACCTCTTTATCCTCTTCCCCACCCATGCCACCTCAGCCCCTCCCCATTGTAACCACTCATCCCTTCTCAGTGTCTATGAGCCCAGTGCTGTTTTGTTCCTTCTGTTTTGCTTTGTTTTATAGTCCACATACAAGTGTAATTATATGACATTTCTCTTTCTCTCTGGCTTATTTTACTGAGTATAAAAACCCTCTAGATCCATTCTTGTTGTTACAAATCACAGGATCTCTTTCCATTTTATGGCTGTATAATATTCCATTGGGTACATGTACCACCTCTTTATCCATTTACATTCCTTCCCTACTGGCTATTGCAAATAGTGTGCCAATAAACATAGGGGTGCATACATCTTCCTGAATCAGGGATTTTGTTTTCTTCTGGTAAATTTATAGAAGTAGAATTACTGGCTCAAATGTTTGTATTCTTAGTTTTTTTAGTAGCCTCCACAGTAATTTCCACAACAGTTGCACCAATTTACATACCCATCAACAGTGTAGGAGTGTTTCCATTTCTCTGCATCCTCATCAGAATCTCTTATTTCTTGTATTTGGGCTAGTGACCATCCTAACTGGTGTTAGGTGATATCACATTGTGGTTTGGACTTGCGTTTCCCTGATGATTAGTGATGTGAAGCATCTTTTCATGTGCCTATTGACCAGTTTATTTATTCTTTGGAGAAGGGTCTTGAGGTCCTCCATCTATTTTTTAATTAGGTTATTTGTGTTTTGGGTGTTGAAGCAAATGCGTTTTTATTTTTGAGGATAACCATTTATCACATAAATCACTTATGAATATAATCTCCCATAATGTTGGATATCTTTTTGTTCTCCTGATGGTGTCCTTTGCTGTAGGGGAAGTTTTTAGTTTGATGTAGTCCCACTTGTTCACTTCTCATTTTGTTTCCTTTTACAAAGTTTTTCAAAAATTTCTTAACATTTGTTTTAGTTAATTCAGAAGAGTCCTACTAGAAAATGGTGAAACAGGTACACAGGGTTACAGTAACTTAGCAAATGTGTGTAGCTGGTAGGAACAATGAGAAGGTATAAACAAACACACAGACATACTACATGTGAAATGGTTAGTACAGATAATTCACATGTCCATCAACACAACTAAGCAACATTTTCAGTTACTGGTATGTTTGTTTACAGTACACAGTTCACTCTTGTGGTCCACAGTCTTGAATGAAATGATCTGCAACACAAGTGTCACTGAGTTCCATCTCTTGGGATTTTCTGATGACCTAAGGATACAAACACTGAACGGTGTCCTGTTCCTCATGGCTTACCTGGCAGCCCTCTTAGGAAATGGACTCATCATCATGCTCATTACTTGGGATCCTCAACTTCACACACCCATGTACTTTTTCCTGAGGAACCTGTCATTCATAGATATTGGCTACATTTCTGATACTGTCCCAAAATTTGCTCTCAACTCCCTGGTAAATAGGAACAAAATATCCTTCCTTGGATGTGTCTTCCAGGTGCTTTTTTTTGTGACTTTTGGTACTGCTGAAATAGTCATCCTCACAGTGATGTCCTATGATCGCTATGTGGCCATCTGCCATCCGCTGCACTATGAGACCATCATGAACAAGGGGGCCTGTGGGCAGATGGTGGTGGCTTCATACATCAGTGTGGGAATCTATGCAGCCATGCACACGGCAGCGACATTTTCCACAACATTTAGTTCCAATAAAATTCATCATTTCTTCTGTGATATCCCTCACATTATGTTGATCTCAGACTCCAAAACAAACATAAATGAAGCATCATTGACTGCATTTGGTGCAAGTATCTCACTTATTTGTTTCCTCTCTATTTTATATTCCTATGTGCACATCTTCCTCTGCTGTCTCAAGGATCTCCTCCCTGGAAGGCAGGTCCAAAAGCCCTCTCCACCTGCCTGTCCTCCCCATGTGGTCGTTGTGACTGTGTTTATTTCAACAGGTGCCGTGGCCTTCCTGAAGCCAGCCTCTGAATTGAAGTCCATTGTAGAGCTGGTTTTGTCTGTATTTTACACAGTGGTTCCTCCATCAGTGAACCCCATCATATACAGCTTTAGAAACAAGGACATAAAGGTAACTCTAGGAAAACTCCTTGCAGTTGTAGTAATTAAGTCAAATTAAATATATTTGAGTAGTTTAGAGTTATCTCCTTTGTTTGAACAGATATGCAGTTCAAATTCTACTATTTATATTAAGGGGATGTATCATATTAATGTACTATCTTAGTAACTTGGGAACAGCAGTAGCGCTGTCAGTGCAGGATGTTCTACAAAGGGAAAAGAACAAAGATATCAGTGGAACACAATTACTGTGTTGTATTTTGGGCAGTGGCTAGCAAAATTTATTTTTCAATATGAATATGTTTTTTTAAAAAGAAAATCTAGACTTCCTCATTGCAAAATAGTTTAGGAGGATATGGGTAATACATATTATGTATTCCTTTTCTAAAAAGTTCATTTGCAATGTCCTTTATTAAACAAAATCCAATGTAGTTGATACAACCTGGCCCTTCAAAAGAAAGATCTTACAGTTTAGAAAATATGTTGCTTACAATTCCTATATTTTAGTGCCCTTACTGCTATAATAGTTCATGTCATATGGACACAAATGCTGTCTTTAATGTCCCCAGAACCTCAGTATGGACAGCCTGGCCCAGGTATGAAACTGGTCCTTGCTGTTCACACTGTCAGAATGAAAGATCATTTATCCTTATAATGGAAAAATGCAGTTTTCCTTTCTCTCTTAGGCTCACAATTAAATAGAAAATACAGGGGTGTGTGGGTGGAGGGAAGGCTACTTTCTCCTAGTGTTTTTACTTTCTTCCTCTAGACAAGAGGCTTCCTAGGTATGTCCCTCTCCAGGACAAGGAGGTGAGACCATATGTGCACCACACTGTCTCACTGCTACAATGTGTTTACAATACACATTCAGTAAGTGCCTTATGTCAGTGGTGATATTTTCCTGTGCTCTTCATGACACTTGTACATTACAAACAAGTCTCCATTGCAACTGTCTAAGAAAATGTGTTTATGTTCTGGGCAATGTCAGAGGTGATGTGACATGGAACTCAAGGGACATGTTCTCATGGTGAGGAGCCCCCTGCTTCTTCCCCCTGTGGTGCTCACGGGAATGAGACTGTGGGGGGGGTATTTGGGGGCATGCCATGGACATCCACTTACTCAGGACACAGCTATCCCATGGGATTCCAGCAGAAATGCCTACCTACATTCATGAAAAGACATGTCCACTAATTTATGTTGCCCACACTGGAATCTAACACAATGCTGAAACCCAGTTAAACAGTTTATTTTGATTTATTGATGGTGACATTGAGAAAAACAATATTGATTCAATCACAATCACAACAAAAAGAGATTAACAAAAGCAAACCTCATAAGATGATCCATTAATAAAAGACATAAAGTCATGTGTACTAACTGACAGTTTGAAGTCATTCAATTGTTTCACTTTGAAAGGTCAATGACTGTACTGTTGCAATGGTAGTAATATTTATTCTTGATTTTTTAGGTTGTTTCAATGTCTTAGTAAATTTATAAAAATGATCAAGCTGTATGCATTTTTGTTAATTACTCATTTTGTTACACTTTTATATACAGTATAACCAACAAAATATCCACAAATCAAGAGATACAATAAAATATCATGAGACACAGTATTAATATTCTATAATTTTTCTCATACCTAATTCATGATTATGGAACAATGTTTTGCCCTAAATTCAAGAAAAAGATAGTGACAATATAATCTAACCTTCCTCTGGATTTTATGGACAATGAAATAAAATATGTAAAGTAATTATAGCATATGATGGAAAAAGTCTTTAAAACATACTTATTGTGTGCTTAGGGATATTTGGCAAAAACATTCCATCTCTAAAATGTAGGAATATATGTCCTTCTAGACAATATGGATAAACCTGGAGGATATTACATAAAGTGGAGAAAGCTACACACATAAAGATAAACCATAAATTATCTTTTATATGGAAGCTAAAATAGTCAAACTCATAGAAGCATGGAATAAATGGATGTAACTAGGGGGCAGAAATGGGGAAAAGGGCAGGTGATGGCCAAAGGGTGCAAACCCTGAGTTATGCAAGGTCAATGCACCCTGTAGATTCACTGTACAGAACAGTGGCTGTAAGTAAAAATACTCTATTGCATACTTGAACTTTGCTCAGGGGGATGAAGAAACCTTCAGAAGTGATAGATGTGTCTGTGTCCTCATGGTGATGAAGGTTTCATGGGTTATTCTGATCCCCAAGCTCATCGAGTAGTGTTCATCAAATATCATGACAATCATACCTCAGGAAAGTGATTTCTTAAAATTCTGTACACAAACTATTAGAATTAGTATAATTCCATATAAAGAAAATATGTTTGTATGAAAGAAAATGCCATTAGAAAATGATGTTTAAATGTAATTCACAAGACCAAAAATAAAAAGTTGGAAGTTCACTTCTGAAAATTCACAAGTCTTTTACATAGAAGATACATTACTAAAAAAAGCACCTACTTAACTGAAACATATAGTTTTTTCATGGGCTCAAAACTTCAATTTAAGTACACTTATTTAACAGGACTTAATGTTCACCCTAAAGTTCACATTGAAATTGAAAAGGCCAAGAATAATGAAGTCTTAAAAAAGTTCAAGCGGTTGAGAATACTTAAAGATCCTTGAGTAATAAACAAAAGCTGGAAGATTTCTGTCATCAAATATCAAGACCTCTTATGCACATAAATAGATACAGTACTGGGTCAGAGAGGCACAGATTAGTTGAAAGAACGGAATTCAAAACTGACCCACTCAAATACAGGCAGTAGATACATACGAATATTCCACAGTAGGCATATACAAAATTTCTACTACAGAGACATGGGGGAAAGACCATTCACTTAATGAATAATGCAGAACCAATCTGATAATAGTTTGGAGGCAATTTTACTTGATCTCTATCCCCTGTCATGCTCAAATGGAAAATCATAGTGAAGGAACATAGAAATGTAAAGAGGAAAACAATAACCCACCTAGAAGATAACAGAAATAAATCTTCATAAGCTTGTGGGTAGGAAGGAATTTTTTACACTAAACAAAGAAGCAATTATCATAATCTTAGTAATGATAAATAGATATATATTAAATTTGATTAATTTTTAAAGCTACCACAAAATTATAGAAAAATGAGGAGCCACTCAAGGACAATCTAAGGAGCTGCATAAATGGCACTGGCTTAAACACTTCCTTGTAGCTCCGTGGGCACTACAAACTGACAGACATTTGGGTGTTTTCTCTAAACTTATCTTTTCCTTCATGACTAGAAACTTAATGTATCAGAACAGCCCAAACACAGATACACACATACACATATGTATACTCACTTAGAGATCTACATAATTTATTCACAAACATATCAGAATCACTTGGCTCTTGCGAGATCAACCTTTGATTTCTCATGTTTAGAATGTCCAGAAAACAAAGAGCCAAATATTAAGTAAAGCAAACATGTTATGTGCATGTAATTTTTCTACCTGAAATCAATAGCTTAGTATTAAAAAGACAAATTGGATGACTTATGCAGGGATTTGTTGATATGTTGTTTCTAGAGCCCCTACAATTTCATGCATTTTACAACCTCACATTTTATGAATGCCTATCCCCTTGTTATGAAAGACAAAGATCAGCTGCCTGCATCATTTTGCTGAAGAGAAAAATTTGCATATTCTCCTGATATTTGTAAATTCCAGTTCAACCCATAAAGTCCATGTAAATATATTTCCCAACTCTTTTTTTATAAGCCTTGAAAATGATATTTCATCTCCTTTTTTAGTACTGAGTGAACTGAATGAAAGTATCCAAGTTGCCTTGTTTTACAGCATTGTAATTTAAATTAGACATTGCTTGTTTTAATAAAAATATTTTGTCCTCATGTATCCATTTATGAAATATGTATTCTCTAGTCCTACTTCCTTTCTAAGTATCATTTTAAAATAATTGCATCACCAGTAAAAATGATGTCTCAACATGCAAGTTACACATTGGTGAACAGGGAAGAACATTTAGCAACCCTACATTATCCTTTCCAGAGCATCAACATTTACAGAAAATACTTCCTAGAGATTTACCAAGTGTCATTAAATAATATGCAAACACCCAAAGAAGACATCCTTCTATTAAACTGAACTTTATACTGTTGCATTCATTACTCATTTTAGAAACTTTTTTTCTTTATCCATGGAAATATTACTGTTTAAAATATTCATTCCTAGAGGTGTTCCAAGTTTGCAGGATGTAAACATCCAGAACCCAGCGTCCTGCTGCACACACATACACCAAATCTACTCCTACACAGAGAGCAAATCACTCTTAGGGAGAAATGAGGCCTGACCAGTCACCTTCTATACAATGCAGGATAAATGATCAAATAAAATATCACAGGACAGATGGAGACATTATGAAGGGAGACTCATCTGCAATTCAACCATTTAGTAAGGAGGCATATCACTGAGGGACTAGAGCCTGTATTCACCTGCCCTGGGTCAGAAAAACTCACACTTCATAAAGTTTAAGAGGCTAACACCCTATCAGTTAAGGTAACAGATTTTTCAATACACTACCTGCCAAATGGTGTTGGAACTGCTAAAACTCTCTTCAGAACCAGAGAATCTGGTAGTACCAATATTTATGTCACCCCACACACATTATTGTTCTGTCTCCAACCCTCCCCTACTATTTTCTCTTAAACCCACTATTACCAGTCAATGTCCCAAATAGTGTACCATGCACCTCTCATCAAGGCAGTTAATGACATTCAAATAGTTAATTCTAGTAGTTGTTTTCTGTCCACATCTTACCTGGTCAATCCCCATGAGAATATTTGCACTTTAGTTACTCTTATCACATTGAAATAACTTCTGAAATTGTCTCACACACATCCCTAATTTGTTATATTTTGAAATCCTCCAAACACCTACCCTTAAATGCTTGCAACTCAGAGATTGACAAATAACCAAATACAGGTAGGAAAGGATTGGAAAACTCATCTCACAGTGTAAGATGAGCAAAGCCCAAAAAGCACAGATAATAATCACCCAAAATTATAATTACATAATTAAAAACAAGATAAAAAATGCTGAATATGGCAAGGATGTGCTGCAACAAGAACTCTCATTTCACTTTGGTAGCATTGTGAGAAGGTACAACAATGTCTCTCTGAATTAATGGCCGTTATTCATCAAACAAACACATGCAGAGCAAGTCTATTACTAGGTATTGACTAATGGAAATGAGCACATTTGAATGAAAGGCTTCTAAAAGAATTGTCATAAAATACTATTTGCAGTAGCCCCCAAATGTAAGCATCTGATGTGTCTGCCAATCAAAGAATCAACAAATTCTGGTCATTCCCTCGGAGTCTTACTACAGCCACATTAAAAAGGGAAACAAAAAGAAAACTCTGCTGACATCGGCAACAAGTAGGTGAGGATCAAAATGTTATTTGGACTAAAAAATCATATGGTAGAGTCCACATATATGAAGCTCAGATCAAACTATTCTGGAAAAGAATCCCTAATAGTTGCTGCTTATGAAGGGAAGATACAGAGGATGCCTGAGTTAGGGCATTAGGAATATTTTGTGAAACAATTTTCTGCTATGGATTTGCATTGAACATGTGTATATATTTTTGAAAACCCAGCAAATGATGAATTTCAAATGTACAAATAATAAAGACTAATACAGAATGGGTGGTATACCAAAATGTAAAGCACAATCAATAAATCACCAGGAGGGTATTTCATGATGACAGAGAAGGAAGACCCAAAATTCACCTCCTCCCATGAACACAGCAAATTCAAGCTTCACATGGAATAATTATCCACTGATAAAGACCTGAGAACTATATGAATAGCACCTCCACAGCAAAAGACAAAATAGATATATTAAGGTTAGGAGAGGAACAGAAAAGGTATTTCATGGAACCCCACCCAGATGCACTGACCCTGCACATAAGAGGGACCCCAAAATATGGCACTTTCACATGAATGGACTGTGTTACACATCATACACCCTGACCCTGGGTTGGCACCGGGAAGACAAGCTATTCATCTGTCTGGTTTACAAAATCAACAGGGACTGAGTCCAGGAAAATTATAGAATTATAAGGAACAAAGATTCTACTCTTGAAGGACGCATGAACAGACCCAGTCACCCTGAGGTCCAGTGTCAAACCAACAGAGTGAAAATTGTCAACACGAAATGCAAGGCACTTACTCATTTTAAAGGCAGGAAAATGCAGGGTCTTCATCTAGTGATGGAAGCCCTGGTAAAAAATATATTCTCAGGCTCATCCTACCATTCCAAGGATGGAACTGACAGACACCAAAGACCAAAGATTGTAAAAGAAATGCTATAATACAGGTCAGAGTGGAAATAAATGAAATACAGAGTAAAAATGGACAATAGAAAAAAATCAATGAAACTAATAAATGGTTCCTTGAAAAGTTAAATAAATTCTACAAATTTCTGGCAAGGCGAATGAAAAACAGAGAGAGACCAAGTAAATAAAAACAGAAATATGAAAGTGTAAAAGTTACAACTGATGTGACAGAAAGGCAAAGGGTCATATGAACAATTATGTCTATATGAACACTTAATAATTTTATGTCAATGAATTAGAAAATCTAGAAGAAATGGGTAAAACGTTAGAGACATAAAATCTTCCAAGAATGAATTGTGAGGAAATGAAAAGTCTGAATAGGCTAATTAAAATAATAAAATTGTTTCATTAATTTAAAAACTCCTAAAATAAGGCTCAGCACAGGACGGTTTTACAAGTAAATTCTACCAAGCACGTAAAGAACAAATATGTATCCTTCACAAATCACTCCTAAAATATTTAAAAATAAGGAACAGTTTGAAAATTATTCTATATGGTAAGCATAACAGTGATTATAAAATGAATGACACAACAAAGAAAATTCTAAGCCAATATACTGATGAACATAGATGTGACAACCCTCAACAAATCAGCAAACTGAAATCAGCAATACATTAAAAAGATCAGACACCACTATCAAATAGGTATTCCACAGATGTATGGATGGTTCAAATCTCTAGATCAATCACTGAGGTACACACACGAACAACATGAAGGCTGAAAATCATATGATCATCTCAATACATGGAGAAAAAGCATATATTGACAAATTCAACATCAATTTCTGTTAAAAACTCTCAACAAAATGGGTACTGAAGAAATATTCCTCACAATTACAGTCCCATATATGGAAGACCTACTACTAACTTCATTTTCAATGGCAAAAAAAAGCTGAAAGACTTTCCTCTAAGATTAGGCATAAGACAAAGATATCCAACTTGGCTAATTTTATTCCGTATAGCATGAAAAGTCCTTCCCACAGCAATCAGAAGAGGAAAGCAAATAAAATACATCCAAAGTAGAAAGGAAGAAATAAAACTGTCACTATTTGTAGATTATTTTCTTTGTGTGGGAAATCTTAAAGCCTCCACGAAAACTCTGTTAGAGTTAATGTGAATTAAGTCACAGGATACAGAACTGGCATACAGAAATCAGTTGTGTTATTATACAGTCAAAATTATCAGAAAGTACAGTTAAGAAAATGAACTCATTTACAACTGAAGAAAAACAATGCAATATTTAAAATATTTTAACCATAAGGAGAATGATCTGCATATTAAAACTAAAATACAGAAATTGAAAAAGCACAAGTAATTTTTAAGATACTTATAGATTGGAAAAGTTAATATTGTTAAAATGTCCATACTACAAAAAGTATCTACAAATTGAATGCAATCCCTATCAAATTTCCAATGGCATATTTCACAGAAGTAGGGCAAATGATCCTTACATTTTTATAGAATAAATGAACCCAGATTGTCATAGAAATCTGGAGAAAGGACAAACCTGGATATAGCATGGTTTCTGGGTTCAAACTATACTGTAAGGCTATAGTAATCAAAACAGTGTGATATTTTCCTAAGAGGAAGCACATACATCAGTGAAGAAAATAGAAAGCCTGGATACAAAACCCACATGTATAGTTGATTAATATGTGACAAAAGAGTCAAGAATATAAACCTGGGCTTTACACATGGTATACTGAATAAATGAGGTTGGGAATACTGAACAGCCTCAAGCAAAATAATGTAACTGTACTGCTGTCTTACGCACTATACAAAAGTGACCTAAAATGATGTCAACACTTTAATGTAAGACCTGAGATCATTGAACTCCTAGGAAAAAGCCTTATGCAGTGCGCTGCTTGATATAGGTTTGGAAGATGATATTTTTATATGACACCAAAATTAAGTAATAAAAATACCTAGTCCACTAGCCTTTTTTCTTGTTTTATTTAAACAGGTTAAGTATGACTGACATATAATAAATTGCATATATTTTTGTGCACAATTAACAGTGTGCATAAGCAATTGTACATAACTTTGAAATCTTTGCCTCATGTCAAAATAAGCATAAACATCACCCCCTATAGTTTCCGTGGACCCTGTGGTCATCCCTACATTTGGCTTTCCCTGTCTCCCAAATGCCCAACATCTGATCTGCTTTCTCTGACTATATATGTGTTTGAATTCTCTAGTTACACATAAATGAAGCAGGTAACTGTTTTTGTTAGTCTTCATCACAAATCATAACGATTCTACATTTCATTCATGAGGTTGTGCTCATCAATAGTTTATTGATTCATTGCAAAATAGCTTTTGAATATAGGACATACCACACTTCATTTACCCATTCTCTATTGATGGACATATGTATTGATTCTAGTTTCAGCCTAATAAAAATAAACTACTGGAAAACATTTCTGGTCAGGTGTTTCTGATTACCCTGTATAAACACTTAGGTGTGGTAGGCCTATACCATATTATTTGTCAATGTTTCAAGTTTTTTTCTGATTGTGTGATGGGAATTATGTATACATTCTTCTTTACACCTTAGATAAAGTCTCTTATTGGATTTATTACTTGCAAATATTTTTTCAAAATCTGTGGTTAATGTTGTGATGGGTTGTATATTTGTACTTTTTGTCTTAAGGCTAAACTTGTTTTGTCTGCACAAAAGTGAGAAGTGTTTCACTGAATAGAAAATAATATCTTACACAAAATAACAAAGGTTTAAAAAAATGACAAAAATGAAACCAAAGGCTGAAATTCTTAATTCCCTTAATTATTCAAGGAATTTATGGTTAACCAAATAAAAATATTATAAAGTATGAAGAGGGAAGAGACTCATAGATGTTATCTTGTAACATTGAGTGTTCAGGTAACAGTTTCAATGAAAGGCAAGTCAAATCTGAAGGGGACCCCAGATTCCTGAGCCCCTAAAATATGACCCTACTCTTTACTTGGGAACCTCAAGGCCCTGAGTATTTTATGATAATTCTGGGATCTGTGACCTGTGCATGCAGCAGCCGTAACAAAAGGGCCCTTTGGGAGAGTTTGGAACTTGAACTTGATGTTAGCATGTATTTCCCTGATTTCTTTTCTCGGCTCCTTGTGCTTCCTCTCAGGGGACTGAGGTGCCATCCAACTTGAGAATTTCTCACGTAAGAGAATCTCCTTCTGATAGAAAGAAGGGTTTCTCTCTAATTCTTTGTCCACGATTTCAGCCTTCTAAATGTTACATATCTGAGATGTGCATCTCATTTCTACACACTTTTGGAAGCTACTCGTAGGTTTCTTAGCAGTGCATTCCCTCCTCAAAACCTTTCTCTGAAATTGAATTTTATGTTCTTTATGTGATTTAGGGAGAATGTTAACCATTTCCTATTCATTATACATTTTCAATTATTACTCTTGGTTTCATCATATTAAAGAAAAAATGTAACAAGATAATATGTCAAATAATAATAAGCACATCTATTTCAGCAGAAGGAAATAGTAATTCATGAAACTGATAATCTTTGCAGAAAATACATTAATTTTTCTACATTTTTAAAATCGCTTCTCATAACTAACTCTAGATCCTAATTTTAAAAATGAATACCTGTGACTGAAATATAAATGAGATAAATACTCTTTAAAATCCCAAGGTAACATAATTTTTAATGTAAAACCAAAGAAACATGTACAGTGAAGGCAGAAATTAGCTTAAATGGTCTCTGCAGTATATTCCGCATATTATGAATATTCAATTAAGGATATGTCTGAATAGATATGGACATATTGTAAAGACTCAATATTTAACTTTGAATTATAAAAATTCTGGCTCCAAACAATAGCATTTTGTAGTGGCTCACAGAAAAGGTTTCACACTTTTAGGTGATGGAAAAATTAATTTGGTAGATCAGCATCAGGGACTTTTAACTCTCTCAGAGATTTCCTAGCTTAATGTTGAGCTACTTTGTAAAGCCTGTCCTTTCCCACCCAACCAGCATCACAAAGAAAGAATTTTCCCTAAAACAAACCTGTGGGTTTATTCCCTGGCCTGATGCCCCAGGTCCCTGACTGGCAGCTGCCCCTCCTGGACTGCTCCCTCCTCCTCCTCTCCTGGGTGTTCTGGAAAGGACTCAGGGGAGCCCCCACAGCTTCCAAGCTGCAACCATGTGCCCCTTTTTAGAGAGACAGAATGTGATCTCTCAGTGAGAGGACAACTGTGTTCCCCCAGTTCCTGGTGGGATAGAAGCCGAATACAATTTCCCTTTACAATAGATTAAAACAAATATTCCTGGATGAAGAGAATATCTGAAGATTGGGAGTTCAAGTCATATGTAAAATTGTTGTAATAAGGAAATAGTCTCCTTCATAGCAAAGCTTTTCAGAGATTCATGCATGGTAAAAATGTAAGTAACCTTGATATAGCATTTTTGGATAGGATAAAATATTCCTCGACTATAGAAAGTATTATTTTTCTAACATGTTGTCCAATTGAATGGTTAGGTGTGATCCTTTCACCTGTACATCTGTAGACTCTGATTCAATATCCTACATTTATTCTAAAATGATCATGAGTTTTATTGAAAATTTCAATTATTTTGTCTCAGATACAGTTAAAAGAGAAAAAGCTCAGAGTTAAAAAAAAGGTAGTTGTGCGCATAAGGAAAAACAGACACACATTCATACACAGGTATGGGTGGTAACACACTCATATAAACAAAAATAGGAAAATATACTTAGGATTTGATATGGATAAAGACTTTTGTCAAAACATACATAGAAATACAGTAAGTAGTACTTTTTCTGGTCCCACTGCATTCCCAAATATAATAAAAAATCATACAGTAAAGTTAAAAATCTAAACACTTTTCATATCCTGCAAGAACATGCAGTTTTGGGTACCTTTGCTTATGTATGCCTAAAACCATCTTTCAATTTCATTGATGAGAAAAATTATTGCATTTTTTTGTGTTTAATTTATGAGAAAGTGAAAATTTTAATGTAACATATTCAAAATGTATTCTGATATGCATATTTTATTTATACATAAATTAACCCTACAGATCATCCTGTAAGCCAGAAAGGAAAATAATTCACAAGTTCTCACCCATCATGATTAAACAGTGATAAGAAAAAACAGTTAAAATTCGAATACAGAAAAAAGGTTTATCTTTGTTTATCTCTTTGTACAAGGCTCTAAAATAGATGTGGAGAGAAATATCCCACTATTCTAGTGATTTATTATCAAATAATTTATCTGAAAAATGTATTAACATCTTAGGGCTTTTCATATATGTTTTAAAGTGCCATCTCCATTACCAGAATATGTTTTATCCTTGTCAGAGAATGAGCAATTGTGAATATTTTATCCCTGAAATTAGTTTGATGTGCAGAATTGCATTATGGCAATTGAAACACAGTACTTTTATGTCTCAGCATTTCTTCTGCCACCAAGAGTAGTGGTGTCCAGGATCCACAAAAGTGACAACAGCATTTCCTGTCTCAGCACTCAGATGCTCTGGATGAGGGAGTTTCCAACCCCAGTAGACCGCATAGACTGGGAGCAGCTCGACCTGGGAATGAGCCTGCCAACTATCTTTGGCAAATTCTGCATCACTGGGCAGTCATGATGTGGAATCCAGACACAGTCCTGTTTTCTAAGCCACAGCAATAGTTAGTGCTGACACATCAGACTAGGGGACCGAGTTATATTTGCTGATTTATATACATATGCAATTCAGGTTCAGGTGGGATTTGGAAATCTATAATTGCACTCAGACCTTATCACAAATGTTTCCAGCACTTTCTTCATGAACTCCACTTTATAGATACATCCTTTGTTATTTGTTTGGACTTTATAAAGCCATTTGGACATGAGGAAAAACTGCTAAATTATACCTTAGATCATTAATACAGAGACACTGAACAAACGGTTAAGAACATCATCTCTCAATAACAGGCAATGCTAATTAAGGCCATGGTCAGTAGAGGAGAAAACATAATTTTGTTAAGTCCTGGAATTTTCAGTTAGAAGTTTAGCCATTGTTCCTATTGAATTCATAAAATTTCTTATAAATTGGAAAAAGCTGAAATTAGAGGTAGAGGATCCTGTCATCCAGGCCCAGAGTGAAGTAAACGATTTGGGAAGAATATATTCTGAAAGTGTAAACACAAGTAGTATTTGATACGTAATTAATTCTTATTGCAAAACTCAAAGATTGAACATGCTCTAATTGAGACAATGTTCTATTACTCCTGTCCATTCACCAATATTTAAGCCCACCAGCTGCATACATATATAAACATGCTTTCCATTCATAAGAATGGCAGGAACTATTAAGATAAAATTATTTGCACCACTCACATAGCCTGGTTCTAGTTTTCCATACATTAATATTCATGTTGGGTTAAAATTAAACTTACCTTTTATTGTTTTCTAAACTACATCTATTGTATCCAACCTGCCAGTATCTCTCTAATCTTGTGTCTCTTCACAGAACAGAGATGCATAGAAGTCAATGAAACCACCTTCCTCTCCCATCTCTGCAATTTTACTGGCTATATGCCTTTACATTGGGTCTGGAGGTGAGAGAACAGTCAACCTCTCTCTCTTACTATCCTAAATTGTGAAATTATAACAGTATTGGCACCTTACTTTCTTGTTCACTGTGCAGACTAAAATTATTAAGAAATAACAACTTCAATATCTTCAACAATTCATTAGTGATGATTACCGTCAGAAACGCAAAAATTATTTTATTAGTAAAGTTCTTCAGAGACTCCTAAAAACATTTAATTAATTTAGTGCCAAGAATTGTCCTGCATCAATTGATTACTTAGTCCCAGAAGGTTTAAGTAATCTGACAAATCTCTAGAACTAGCAAGGAACAATATTAAGGAACACACACAAAAATGTGTAACCTTGTTTTTAACCACTACATTTAACTTTATCTGATATACAATAAATACTACATAAATGTCTATTATCAATGTCTAAAAATAAATATCTATTCCTTTCACTCTTATATTAGCTTCTTATAGACATTGATGTTTCCCTCATTCCAAATACTGTATACACAATATGCCTATTCCTCTTAAGAAACTTCCATGGGACTCCACACGTAATGTCTTGATAACGGTCACACAAATTACTCACCTATAATGTTAAAATGTATCACAAGGTAACTCATCCACTACGTGGTAGACTCAGACTGAAAACCAGAATTTTTCTGGCTCCTGATCTGTCGTTTCTCCTATATCACCAGAATCTCACAGTCCTCATTATAAACTTGTAAAAAATTCCCCTTTGTCCCCAAAGTAAGCTGGCTGAAATTCAGAAATGGATTAACTTATCTGAATACCTTCTTTACAAATCAGAAAAGTTCCAACAGAATATCTGAGAAATGTTCAAAATTGGGCATTTTTTTTATTCCGTGAGTTTACAATAAGAACTAACATTTATCTTCCTTCAAGCATTCGTATCACGGGAATCCTTTCCGAGTGTTAGAAAAATTTGGCTCTTCAATATTAAACTATTCTTAATTGTGGTTAAAATACAGGTCACATAAATTTTTCATCCTGACCATTGTTAAGTGTCCCGTCAAATGGTGGTAACTAGTCACATAGTGGGGCAACCATCTTCACACTCATCTCCAGAACTGTTTCTGTTTTGCAAAACTGAAACTCTGTATCCATTAAACAAAACACTTCAAGTTCCTTTATTCCCCAAGCCCTTCCCACCACCATCTACTCTGTCTACATGAATTTATTCAGGGATCCCATATAAATGGAATCATACAGCATATAGCATTTTGTGTCTGGATTATTTCAATGACCATGCTCTACTCAAGGCTAACTCATGTTTAAAGATAATAAATAACACCAAGAAGCAATATTAAATACCTATGCACTTAATGAGAATGTGTAAATTGGTTTCCAGGAATATCTTGGTCTTTACTTGCACCTTAGGTTTTCTTTGTAATTGTTTTTATGCTATGACATAGAGTTTCCTGTAACTGTTTGGAGAGAAATTTGGGGCATTTCTTCCTAACTCTGTGTTAGGTGTGCCACATCGGTGAGCTATTGCAGCGATAATGGTGATAATAACACCATTGGATTTGACAAACATTAAATGGTGTCCCTATCCAGCTATGCTAGTCACTTGTTAAACATTTATGCACCCATCACTATAATAGAAATCTAAAGCATCTCTGAAGCATGCAATCATTAAAGTTAATTACACTGCTAGAATTACTTTATTAACTTAATGTTTCACTAAAATTGTACCCTATATTTCATTTTCAAATTTTTTACATTAATTGGCAAATAAAATATATATGTTTAAAGTATACAACTTATATAGAGATATACATATGAGTTATGTATATACTTACACAAAGATTGTGAACTACTGACCACAGATAATTAATACATCCTTTAACACAGCTGGTACTATTTTCCTTTATCCCGATTTTTTTTTTGTAGATAATTATTTTTATTGAAGGGTAGTTGACACACAGTATTACATTAGTTTCAGGTGTACAACACAATGATTCAACAATTATATACATGATAATTCTAGCTACCAGCTATGACCATACAAAGTTGTTACAATATTTTGACTATATTCCTTATGCTATACATTACATCCCGGTTACTTATTTATTTTACAATTGGAAGTCTATACTTTTTTTTTGTGAGGGCATCTCTCCTATTTATTGATCAAATGGTTGTTAACAACAATAAAATTCTGTATAGGGGAGTCAATGCTCAATACACAATCATTAATCCACCCCAAGCCTAATTTTTGTCAGTCTCCAATCTTCTGAAGCATAATGAACAAGTTCTTACATGGAAAACAAATTCTTACATAGTGAGTAGGTTACATGGTGAACAGTACAAGGGCAGTTATCACAGAAACTTTCAGTTTTGATCATGCATTATGAACTATAAACAATTAGTTCAAATCTGAATATTGGTTTGATTTTTATACTTGATTTATATGTGGATACCACATTTCTGTCTTTATTATTATTATTACTTTTAATGAAAGGCTGAAGTGGTAGGTAGATGCAAGATGAAGGTAGAAAACATAGTTTAGTGTTGTAAGAGAGCAAATGTAGATGATCAGGTGTGTGCCTGTTGAGTAGTATCCCATTGTGTATATGCACCACATCTTCTTTATCCATTCATCTACCGATGGACATTTAGGTTGCTTCCAATTCTTGTGCTGCGATAAACATAGGGGTGCATCTGTCTTTCTAAAACTTGATTGCTGTGTTCTTAAGGTAAATTCCTAGGAGTGGAATTCCTGGGTCAAATGGTAAGTCTGTTTTGAGCATTTTGATGTACCTCCATACTGCTTTCCACAATGGTTGAACTAATTTACATTCCCACCAGTAGTGTAGGAGGGTTCCCCTTTCTCCACAGCCTCGCCAACATTTGTTGTTGTTTGTCTTTTGGATGGCAGCTATCCTTACTGGTGTGAGGTGATACCTCATTGTAGTTTTAATTTGCATTTCTCTGATAATTAGTGATGTGGAGCATCTTTTCATGTGTCTGTTGGCCATCTATATTTCTTTTTTGGAGAACCGTCTGCTCAGTTCATCTGTCCATTTTATAATTGCGTTACTTGTCTTTTGTTTGTTGAGGCATGTGAGCTCTTTATATATTCTGAACGTCAAGCCTTTATTGGATCTGTCATTTTCAAATATATTCTCCCATACTGTAGGGTTCCTTTTTGTTCTATTGATAGTCTCTTTTTCTATACAGAAGCTTTTCAGCTTAATATAGTCCCACTTGTTCATTTTTGCTGTTGTTTTCCTTGCCCTGGGACATATGTTCAAGAAGAGGTCACTCATGTTTATGTCTAAGACGTTTTTTGCCTATGTTTTTTTCCAAGAGTTTAATGGTTTCATGACTTACATTCATGTCTTTGGTACATTTTGAGTTTACTTTTGTATATGGGGTTAGACAATGGTCCAGTTTCATTCTCCTACATGTAACTGTCCAGTTTTGCCAGCACCATCTGTTGAAGAGACTGTCATTTCGCTATTGTATGTCCATGGCTCCTTTATCAAATATTAATTGACCATATATGTCTGGGTTAATGTCTGGATTCTCTAGTGTGTTCCATTGGTCTGTGGCTCTGTTCTTGTGCCAGTACCAAATTGTCTTGATTACTATGGCTATATAGTAGAGCTTGATGTTGGGGAGTGAGATCCCCCCTACTTTATTCTTCTTTCTCAGGATTGCTTTGGCTATTTGGGGTCTTTGGTGTTTCCATATGAATTTTTGAATTATTTGTTCCAGTTCATTGAAGAATGTTACTGGTAGTTTCATAGGGATTGCATCAAATCTGTATATTGCTTTGGGCACGATGGCCATTTTGATGATATTAATTCTTCCTAGCCACGAGCATGGGATCCGTTTCCATCTGTTAGTGACCTCTTTAATTTCTCTTAAGAGGGACTTGTAGTTTTCAGAGTATAAGTTTTTCATTTCTTTGGTTAGGTTTATTCCTAAGTATTTTTTTTTTGATGCAATTGTGAATGGAGTTGTTTTCCTGATTTCTATTTCTGTTGGTTGATTGTTAGTGTATAGGAAATCCACAGATTTCTGTGTGTTAATTTTGTATCCTGCAACTTTGCTGTATACCAATATCACTTCTAGTAGTTCTGGGGTGGAGTCTTTAGGGTTTTCTATGTACAGTGTCATGTCATCTGCAAATAGTGACAGGTTAACTTCTTCTTTAACAATCTGGATTCATTGTATTATTTGGTTTTGTCTGATTGCCGTGGCTAGGACCTCCAGTACAATGTTAAATAACAGTGGGGAGAGTGGGCATCCCTGTCTAATTCGGATCTCAGAGGAAAAGCTTTCTGCTTCTCGCCGTTCAGTATAATGTTTGCTGTGGGTTTATCATATATGGCCTTTATTATGTCAAGGTACTTGCCCTCTATTCCCATTTTGCTGAGAGTTTTTATCAGAAAAGGATGTCCAACTTTGTCAAATGCTTTTTCTGCATCTATGGAGATGATAATGTGGTTTTTGTCTTTCTTTTTGTTGATGTGGTGGATGATGTTGATGGACTTTCGAATGTTGTACCATCCTTGCATTCCTGGGATGAATCCCACTTGGTCATGGTGTACTATCCTTTTGATGTATTTTTGAATTCGGTTTGCTAATATTTTGTTGAGTATTTTTGCATCTACATTCATCAGCGATATTGGTCTGTAGTTTTCTTTTTTGGTGGGGTCTTTGCCTGGTTTTGGTATTAGGGTGATGTTAGCATCATAGAATGAGTTTGGGACTATTTTTTGGAAAACTGTAAGGAGAATGGGTATTACGTCTTCGCTGTATGTCTCTTAAAATTCTGAGGTAAATCCATCTGGCCCGGGGGTTTTGTTCTTTGGTAGTTTTTTGATTACCGCTTCAATTTCATTGCTGCTAATTGGTCTGTTTAGATTTTCTCTTTCTTTCTGGGTCAGTCTTGGAAGGTTGTATTTTTCTAGAAATTTGTCCATTTCTCCTAGGTCTCCCAGCTTGTTAGCATATAGGTTTTCATAGTAGTCTCTAATAATTCCTTTTATTTCTGTGGGGTCCATCGTGATTTTTCCTTTCTCGTACATGATACTGTTCATTTTTGTTGACTCTCTTTTCCTCTTAATAAGTCTGGCTAGAGGCTTATCTATTTTGTTTATTTTCTCAAAGAACCAGCTCATGGTTTCATTAATTTTTGCTATTGTTTTATTCTTCTCAATTTTATTTATTTTTTCTCTGATCTTTATTATGTCCCTCCTTCTGCAGACCTGAGGCCTCATTTGTTCTTCTTTTTCCAATTTTGATAATTGTGACATTAGACCATTCATTTGGGATTGTTCTTCTTTCTTCAAGTATGCCTGGATCGCTATATACTTTCCTCTTAAGACTGCCTTTGCTGTGTCCCACAATAGTTGGGGCTTAGTGTTGTTTTTGTTGTTTGTTTCCATATATTGGTGGATCTCCATTTTGATTTGGTCATTGATTCATTGATTATTTAGGAGTTTGTTTTTAAGCCTCCATGTGTTTGTGAGCCTTTTTGCTTTCTTTGTACAATTTATTTCCAGTTTTATGCCTTTGTGGTCTGAAAAGTTGGTTGGTAGGATTTCAATCTTTTGGAATTTACTGAGGCTCTTTTTGTGAGCTAGTATGTGGTCTCTTCTGGAGAATGTTCCATGTGCACTTAAGAAGAATGTTTATCCTGTTGCTTTTGGATGTCAAGTTCTGTAGATGTCTATTAGGTCCATCTGTTCTAGTGTGTTGTTCATTTCCTCTGTGTCCTTACTTATTTTCTGTCTGGTGGATATGTCCTTTGGAGTGAGTGGTGTGTTGAAGTCTCCTAGAATGAATGCATTGCATTCTATTTCCTCCTTTAGTTCTGTTAGTATTTGTTTCAGATATGTTGGTGCTCCTGTATTTGGTGCATATATATTTATAGTGGTTATATCCTCTTGTTGGACTGAGCCCTTAATCATTATGTAATGTCCTTCTTTATCTTTTGTTACTTTCTTTATTTTGAAGTCTGTTTTGTCTGATACCAGAATTGCAACACCTGCTTTCTTCTCTCTGTTGTTTGCATGAAATATCTTTTTCCATCCCTAGACTTTAAGTCTGTGCATGTCTTTGGGTTTGAGATGAATCTCTTGTAAGCAGCATATGGATGGATCTTGCTCTTTTATCCATTCTATTACTCTGTGTCTTTTGATTGGTGCATTCAGTCCATTTACATTTAGGATGATCATTGAGAGGTATGAACTTATTGCCATTGCAGGCTTTAAGTTTGTGGTTACCAAAGGTTCAGGGTTAGCTTCTTTACTATCTTACTGTCTAACTTAACTCGCTTGTTTAGCTACTATAAACACGGTCTGATGATTCTTTATTTCTCTCCCTTCTTATTCCTCCTCCTCCCTTCTTCATATGTTAGGTGTTCTGTTCTGTGCTCTTTTTAGGAGTGCTCCCATCTAGAGCAGTCCCTGTAGGATGCCCTGCAGAGGTGGTTTGTGGGAGGCAAATTCCCTCAACTTTTGCTTGTCTGGGAATTGTTTAATCCCTCCTTCATATTTAAATGATATTCATGCTGGATACAGTAGTCTTGGTTCTAGGCCCTTCTGTGTCATTGCATTAAGTATATCATGCCATTCTCTTCTGGCCTGTAGAGTTTCTGTTGAGAAGTCTGATGATAGCCTGATGGGTTTTCCTTTGTAGGTAACCTTTTTTTTCTCTCTGGCTGCCTTTAATAATTTGTCCTTGTCTTTGATCTTTGCCATTTTAATTATTATGTGTCTTGGTGTTGCCCTCCTTGGATCCCTTGTCATGGGAGTTCTGTGTACCTCTGTGGTCTGAGAGGCCATTTCTTCCAGAGTTTGGAGAAGTTCTCAGCAATTATTTCTTCAAAGACACTTTCTATCCCTTTTTCTCTCTCTTCTTCTTCTGGTATCCCTATATTGCAGATATTGTTCCATTTGGATTGGTCACTCAGCTCTCTTAGCATTCTTTCATTCCTGGAGATCCTTTTATCTCTCTCTGCATTCCTTTTCTCTGTTTTCTAGTCCATTAATGGTCTCTTGCATCTTGTCCATTCTGTTTTGAAGTCCTTCCAGAGCTTGTTTTATTTCTGTATTCTCCTTCCTTAGTTCTTGCATATTTCTCTGCAAGTCCATCAGCATGGTTATGACTTTTGTTTTGAATTCTTTTTCAGGAAGACTGGTTAAATCTATCTCCGCATGTTCCTTCTCAGGGGAAGATGTAGCAGATGCCGAGCTGTCTGGGTTAGTCTTGTCTGGATCATATTATTTTGCCTTTCCATGTTGACAGGTGCTATTGACTGTCAGCTGGGAGGGCCAAACTTTTCACTTGCTACTGGCCTTTCTTTACTGGGATGACTGCGATCCCTAGTGGCTTGTGTTGGGTAATTGCATGTAGACTGGGTCTTTGTGTCTTGCCCCACCAATATGGAGGCAGCTCCATTTCTGGGGGTGGGGCCTGCCTTAGGCTGCTTCTCTGCTTTTGCAGCGCCCATAGGGGTAATGGACAGGGGCATTGTTTGGCCTTTTACCTCCTTGAGGGGTCTCAGAGCTGCTGCCCATGGAGTTAGTGCACCCAGTTTTCCCTGTAATTTCCAGCCACTGTGCTGTGACCTGTGTTGTTTCTGTCCAGCTGTTAGGTCCCTGTCCCTTTAAGACTTTCAAAAAGAACTCGCTTTTCTTTGTCACAGGGGCATCATCTTCGGAACGCACTCAGAGGTCTTGCTGCCCTGTTTCCCTAGTTTCCAGCCCTCCACGTAAGCACTGTGTCTGTGCTCTGGTGCGGGTGGCTGGGGCTGGGTGTTTAGCAGTTCTGGGCTCCCTCTCCCTCCTGCTGGGAGCTGGGGGGAGGCATGCTTGTGTCCCACCAAGCTGGGGCTTGTATCTTACCCCTTTCGCCAGGCGCTGGGCTCTCGCACATGTGGATGTAGTCTGGCTGTTGCCCTGTGTCTTCTGGTCTCTCTTTTAGGATTAGTTGTATTTGTTGTATTTTTAAAAATATATATGTTTTTGGGAGGAGATTCCCACTGTCCTACTCATGCCACCATGTTGGCTCCGCCCTCTATCTTTTTCTAGTTTTTTAATTGTGTGTTAGGCTTTTTATTTGGGATTAGTCTTTGTTTTTGAGAAAGGCTGGTATCTCTTTGTACTTTCCTCTTAGAACTGCCTTCAGCATGCTCAACAGAATGCAAGCTGTTGAATTTTTGTTTTTGTTTGTCTCCATGTATCACTTGATTTCTATTTTAATTAATTTATATAATGATAATTTAGAAGCATGTTGTTTAACCTCCCTTTACCAGTAGGCTTTTTTGTTTTTTGAGTAATTTCTTCTTAGCTTCATACCACTGTGGTCTGAGAAGATGCTCGATTCAACGACAATCTTTTTTAATTTATTGAGTCTCTTTTTGTAGGTTAGTACGTCTTTCAATGAACTTGAACAAATAGTTCTAAAATTCACGTGGAACCACAAAACACCATGAATAACTAATGTAGTTCAAAGAAAGAAGAAGAAAACTTGGGTTATTACACTCCCTGACTTCAAGTTCTACTAAAAAGCTACAGTAATCAAAACAACTTGATACTGGCACAAGAACAAACCCATTGTTCAATGGAGTGAAATGAAAGCCCAGATATAAACCCATACATTGTCAATAAATATATGACAAAGAATCCATGAATATACAATGAGGACAACACAGCCCCCTCAACACCTTGTGTAATGGAAACTGGAAACCTACATTCAAGAGAATAAAACTGAATTATTGTCTAAGTCCATACACAAAAGTAAAGACAAAATGGATCAAAGACCTGAATGTAAGATAGAAAACCATAAAAATCTTAGAAGAAAACATAGGCATAAACTATTGACTAAAAGCATGAGCAATTTTTTCCTGGACATATCTTGGGCAAAGGAAACAAAATAAAAAGTAAACAAGTGGGACTACATCAAACTTAAAAGCTTCTTTATGGCAAAAGGCATCAGCAGCAGAACAGAAAGGCATCCTAAAGTATGGGAGGATATATTCTTAATGATTTATTTCATAAGGAGTTAACATCCAAAATTTATAAAGAACTCACTTGCATCAACACCAAAAAAAACCATAAAAAATTAAAAGCAGGCAGAGGACCTGAATAGACATTTTTCCAAAACAGACATACAGATAGCTAATAGGCATGAGAAAAGATGTTCCGTATCACTAATCATCAGGGTAATGTAAATCAGAACCACAATGAGGTATGACTTCACATCAGCCAGAATGGCCACCATTCACAAGACAAGAAATAACAAGTGTTGCTGAGGATGTGGAGAAAAGAGAACTCGCCTGCACTGATGTGGAGTATAAATTGGTGCAGGAAGTGCTTTGAGGTTCCTCAAAAACACTCAAAATAGAAATGCCAAATGATCCACTTATTCCACTTCTAGCCATTTGCCAAAGATAAAAATATCTGTGATTTGAAAAAGTATTTCTATCCCTATGTTTATTACCACATTGTTTGCAATAGCCAAGATAGGGAAGCAACCAAAGAATCCATCAATAGATGAGTGGATAAAGAAGAAATGGTACACATACTGAGAAGAATATAATTCAGCCATAAGAAAGAAAGAAATCCTGCCATTTGTGACAACATGGATGGACCTTGAGGGTACTATACTAAGTGGAAAAAGCTGGTTAGAGAAAGACAAACACCATATGATTTCACTTATTTGTGGAATACTAAGACCAAACAAAACAGAAGGACCCAAACAGTGGTGGACTCATAGATACTGAAAAGTGACTGGTGGTTACCTTGGCGGCAGTGGGACAGGGATAAAGGGGCACAAAATCTCAATAATAACAAATTAGTCACAGGGATGAAAGTAAAGCATAGAGAATATCATCAATTTTTTCTATAACACTTTTCTATATTGACAGATATTAACTACACTGGTTGAGATGAGGATTTAATAATGTAGATTACTGTCAAATCCCTCTTTTGTATAAATGAAACCAATATAATTTTGTATATCAACAACACTTCAGGAAAAATATGTATCAAAAAGATATATGTTATGTGTCAGATTGTACTCAGGCCATGGTTTCCCATTCCTTCAGTTTTCCCTAATGTGCCAGTAATTTATGACAGTACTTCAAGTGGCTAGTTATACAAACCCATGGATAGTAAAACTACATATAATCCAAGTTAAAAATTGACATAAGACCTGATATACACTTTTCCAGAGAAGACATACAAATAGCCAACAGGTGCTTGAAAAGATGCTCAGCATCACTAGGCATTAGGAAAGGCACAACAAAACCGCAATGAGATATCATCTGAAAGTTTTGTGGTGAAAATATTTAAGATCTAGTCCCTTGGCAACTTGCAAGTATACAACTCAATATTTGTTAACTACGGCCACCATGCTGTACCTGCATTAACTCTGGTCATAATTTTGGACATACCATCCCAGTATTTATTTATTTTATAAATGGAAATTTGTATCACCTACCAATCCCATTTCTCTATACCCTCTGCCCATGTAACCACAAGTCTGATCTCAGTTTCTGTAATGATTACTTATTAGTTCCTACAAATAAGTGAAATAAAAAGGTATTTTTCTGTCTCTGACATTTCACTTACCATAATGCCTTCAAAATCCATCCATGTTTTTTTATCTTCACAAGGTTTATTAAACATTAGAGGCTCGGTCATCAACTCTCTGAGGATCTGTGGATCCCAGGTTAAGACATCCTAGTAGTGGACATGGCACTAGACTTGAGTTTGACTCAGTCATTTGCCATCCATGTGAGCTTCAACAAATCAACTCTTCTCTCTGAATTTCAGGTTCCTTTGCTGTGTTTGTTGAATGACTATTACATCGAGGACTCGGATAGGGATGGCTATATAATTTCTTTATTGTACCTTTTATACACACTTCTACAGTATATGATTCTACTTACAGTCCTATGCAGTTCTATACAGTTATTTCAGTTTGGTCATCAACAGCTTGTACTCTCCGCCTGAAGAATTTCCTCTTTTCCTCCAACCCGCCAGCGTGAACGTGCCTCTGGGGGAGTCTACACCCTCACACACAAGGCAGGGCCACAGCCTTCTGTGTTAGCTTGCTGTTTCAACCCTTACCCATTACTGTTCATGAATCACACTATTCTCGACCCACTGCTTCTACTTACAATTCTCTTCCTTAAAACTCCACTAAGGCTCCCTACCCCGGCAGAGATCACACTGAAAACCTAATGGGCTTTTTTTGGCTTACCTTGCTTAATCGATCTCACCTCCTCGGCTCCAGTCAGCTAAATCTTACCACTAAAAGGAAGCTCTCAGAGGAGGGGCAAGAGTGATGAGCGGAGTTCCTGGCTGGGCCACTTACTACCTTTTTTCATCCTGGGAAAATCACTTATTCTATCAGGCCCTTAATTTTCCCAACTCTTAAATGAAGTAGTTGGACTAGATAATTTCCAGGATCCCTTCCATCCCTAATATTCCCTGGCCCCCTTACACTGTGCCCCCTAAATGCCGTATTCTTTGCAGTCTGAATCCAAGTTCCCTCTGGGTCCACCTGCTGCAGTGTTCTTTCTCTCAGAGTAAATGTCAGGAATCCTCATTTTTATGGCTGAAATCTTTATCATGATCCATTCATCTGCATAGAGGCATTGAGGTTTTTTTTCATGTTTTGGTTACTGTAAATAATGCTGCTGTGAACAAGGGCTACAGATAGCTTGTAGCGTTATTGATTCAATTGGACATATTCCAAGAAATAGAAATACTAGTAGTTCTTTTTTTTATGTCTTTGAGGATCCTCCAAACTGTTTTTATAATGATGTTCCAGTTTATAAACCCACCCACAGTGCACAAACTTTCCATTTTTCTCTACATCCTTATCAGTATTTATCTCTTGTCTACAAGATGATAGCCATTCTAACAGGTTTGTATTGGAAAACTTGTGTTTATAATGTGCTAACTATCCTTATTGCGGTAATAATTTCACCATATGCATGTGAATTGAATTATAACTATGTATAACTTAAACTTACACAAAGTCAGAAGTCAAAAATATCTCAATCAAGCTGGGAAATATAAATTACATATATTAGTAAAAATAGGTGCTGTTTCTGACAGACCTTGGTGTTTGACAGACATTTTCTCAATACTGAAGCAAATGTAGTACTAAAACTGAGCTGCTCATGATAATATTTGAGATTTAAGTCAAAACTATGATTTTAATGATTATGTTCCCCGCATGAGCTTGACAATTTTATAGTACTTAAAGACTTTTCTAATGAAATTAGTAGTGATATTTAAGTGCTTAATTTTTACATATGATGAAATATGTCATATGTGTAATATTTACATGTCTCTGGGAGCCAATCTCTTCCAGGTGATCGACAATGTGTTACAAAATCAGAACTGGTAAAATCCAAAGTGCTAAGTAGATTTAAATCAGCACATAAAAAGTTCAATATGTGGTTTTCAATTATAAAACCAACTAATCTTCAATAAATCACTTGTTGAGTTTGGCATACTATCAATGATGAATATTAACTATTATTTGGTGATGTTAAATCAATGCTTCCAATTTCCAGCTATACATCTGTATGAGGCCTTATTTTCTCTATATACATTAATCCAGAATAATTGCAACAGAGTGAGTGAAGAGGCATATCTGAGAATAACCTATCTTCTATTAAGGCAGATATTAAACAGATTTGTAAAAATGTAAAATAATGCCTCTTCTCTTACTCACTTGTGTTTTTGCAAAACAACTTGTCAACAAAATCAGGTAATAAATTTCTATCAAAATGGTTTACCACCTTATTAAATTCAATACATGTAAGAAAAATGTATCATTTCAAATATGTTAAATATCAACCAATACATCCAAGCCAAGTAACTTTAAGGTGTAGTGTCTTCAAACCTTTCAAAGAGTGAAATATCAAAATAATAACAAAAAAAACCAGAAAACTGCTAATTAGGTAAATCATATTCCAAATTGTTGTCTTTAGTATATCACAGAACAAAGTTCAGTTTAGCATTTATTTTTCCTATCATTATTCTTTTCAGTATCGTTTTGAGTGTTATGATTTCATTAAAATAAATTTTTGAAAATTTGGTAGTTGTCATATGGTAATTGTGGGTAAAACTGTGATATTTCCATAATCTCTCACTGGTCTTAGTTCATCTCACTATCAATAGGTGATTATAAGGGGGAGGGAGGGCACACCTGTACGAGAGACGTATGGTGGGGTCTTTTACAGCCTGGTCATGAAAGACATAGGCAAGCAAAAGTAGGCAATTTCATAGAAGCAAAAAACATATTTCTCCCACTTTATTTATCCCTTTGACTGATTTTTCTTTCAAAGGTTTATTTAAACAAGCCTGTGAGCATAAATCCAGCAGGGAGTTACACCTGCTGGAAGAGAGCAGGACCTCTAAACACAAAGTCTGTCATTATGGAAGCAATGCTATGACAGGCTGCCCCTAGGGATGGTAGGGAGATACTCAGGAACCCCCATGTGGATTGTGGGAAGGCCCCAGCTGCTGCTGCAGTGGGGGGTAATGATTCAATCAAGAGATCCCTATCCATGGGGCTTCAATTTGGGGAGCCCCCAGTGGGTAATTGGTCAAGGGTAAAGCACCTCCTAGAAGGGTGGAGACACCAGAAGCTGTGTAATTAGCTCTCCATGAGATAGAAGACAGCTTAGAGGACGTGAGTGGCCACATGGCAGCTGGGATTGTGGGATGTATGTTTCTCAAGATATTGGGAAGCATTATCAAAGAGAGAGAGTGAGACTTCAGCAGGACAGATTCGCAGTTCAGCATCATGTAGAGGAGCAGGATGATAACCTACAGGATGCCCTTCCAAAAGAGAGACAGTTATTGAGAAAGTAGGTTGCACTTCTGGAAGATATTTTAGCAGCAAGGGAGGAGGCAGCAGGAGGATCCACATTGCAGGAGGCTGTGGGGGAGGGGGAGTAAAGAACAGTGCCTTCAGCCTTGGAGATACTAGAGGAGATTTGGGAGAGGATGGGGTCTGGGGTTAAGGGCCTATCTGTTTTTGGGCCACCGAAAAAGGCTACTGCTCCTCCTCAGTGGGAGGAGCCATCCCACCCCAGCTTATAGACCACTCCATACTCCAACTGTATACCCAGGATGAGCTGGCGGACATGAGCATACAGTTTCAGTTGGAACCTTCAGAACCTCGGCCTACATGGCTTTTGCAATTTGCCATATGGGGATGGAGAAATTGTTTTGTTGGGTCCTGAAATGGGTTGACTGGCTTCCCAGAGGACTCACCTTTCCCTCCAGGTGCACTTGCAAAGTGCCCGTCACCTACCAGGGAATCATGCCCTTCAGGATTGGATGACAACAGCATCAGGGTAGTTTGGCCTAATCAGGGAGATTTACCATATTTACCCACTAGCTGGAAAATGTATGCAGAGCTCCAGCACATGTTATGGGAGCTGTAAAAGAAAAATATCATCTATACTATGGACCTCTAGGGCCCCAATAAGGACTTGTTCATCATGGGAATGAGAAATCTGGTGCTCCACACAGCTCCCCCATCTTGCTTTAGGTCACTAGTGACTATTCTTGCCCCCATATAAGGCATCACATAAGTGAGCCTACTTGGACTTTAGAAATTCTGGGAGAGGGTGAAACAATAAGATCATGGAAGGAACTATGGGATACAGTGGAAAGGAGAGGTGCAAAGGGCCCCATGAGGATTATGAGGATCCAGATGGGGGCTGATTGGATAAAGGCAGGGGTAGTGAAAGAAAAACTTGGTGGTCAGCCCAATAGGATCTCGTTAGAACTGTGGTACCAATTAAGCCAGAGCAGCAGTTTCAGCCACTGAAGTCCAGGATACAGAACCTGGAGGCAGAGCCCCATGTTGGCCTCTGTCCCGTCTATCTTGGTTATCAAAAAACAGCTCTAAACAGGGTTAATTCAAGCTGAGGAAATAGAAGTGATCATATATCTCACAGGCAATTCCTCCAGTGTTCCAACTACTACCTACAAGACTCAGAATCACACACACAGCTCTTCCTCTGTGACCTTAGATGAAGTGTCAGTCCTCCTGCCTGAACCCAATCACTGCCTTTGAGCTTTCGCTCTCAGCCCCTTTCCAGACTCTAGGGAATCCATTCAGTAATTGCTCTCTTCATCTCTCTCTGTATCCTCACGATTTCTTTCTGAATATATAAGGCAAATACTAAAAGACAAGAAGGAATGAAGAGACATTAATACAATAATAGTAGAAGATATAGTACTTCACTTACAGCAAAGGTTGGCTCACCCAGTAAATTCAGTAAGGAAATTTTGGTCTTAAATGACATGTTGGAATGGATGGACTTACTGAGGTACACAGAACATTCCATCTAAACAGGAAAATAAATTCTTTTCAAGTGCACATAGAACATTCTCCTGGAGTGATCAATGTCAGGCCACAAAACAAGTCTCAATGAATTTAGAAAGTCTAGGATAATATCAAATATCTTTTCTGACCTCAATGGAATAAAAATAGAAATCAACTACAAAAGTAAAACAAAAACATGCAAACACACAGAGACTAAACAACATTCTAATAAACAGCCAATGTGTAACCAAACAAAATAGATACATTGACACAAATGTGAATGGAAATACAATGTTCAAAATATTTCAGTTGCAGCACTTACAGATATTTATGAAAAAAACAGAAAGACCAAGGAAATCATAAATAACCATGTGTTTGGTAACAAAGTTTCATATACAAAAAAGGTATGTCCCACAAAACAAATAATCAACAATCAGGATGTCATCAGAATTAAAAATTCTTCTTGCACAGACCATGGTCAAGAGATTGAAAAGACAAGTCACACACTAGAAGAAAATATTGGCAACAATGACATCTAATAAAAGACTAATATTCCAAATTATTTTTTAAAAAACTTAAAAATATCCAACAGTACAATCTGATTTAAAAAATGTTCCAAAGACCTTCACAGATGCCTCTTCACAGAGGTAAAAAATAAGCATGTGAATATCCCACATCATGTGTTGTCACAGAAATGCAAATTAAAGCAACAAGGAGATAAACACTGAGCACTAAGAAATGTCAAAATCCTAGAAAATTGACATCAAATGCTGCCAAGTATGTTGAGCCACAGAAACGTTCATACAATTCTTGTGGGAAAACAAAATGATACTTACGTTGGAAGAAAGTGAGGCATATTCTTGCAAAACTAAACACGGTCATACCATAAACCCCTGGGAGACTCCTTGTCCCAGAGAAGGGGGAGGGTTCCCACCACCAACACTCGGGTGTTAGCGGACAGAGCTCCCACCTCCAAGGAGGTTTCCAAAGTCGTAGCTTTGCTTATGTCCATGGCAATGAGAGTGCCTCATGCCAACCAAAGGCTGTTGTGGCAGAGCAAGGTCTGCATGGGCGAGGTCTCCAGTGGAGGTTCCCACTCCCCTGGAACCTGCTTTACCTTCCCTTCAAGCAGGGAGCTGATCACAGCTGGGAGCACTGCTGAGTGTAGCTAGTGGCCCTGCCACCAGGATGCCATATTGGAGCACCTGGAAGTTGTATAAATCAGCAGGGCTCGACCAGACAGCATGGCCATCACACTGATTGTCTACACAGCAAAGGTTGGGGCTACATTTATGCAGAGAACCTGGGAGCAGATGGGCTTGATCAAAACCAACAAAGACCTAGATTAGAACTGAAGCCCAGGCTGCCCAGGCAGAAGAGCTGATACAAACCCCACTCCTGCTGAATGGAGCTCCAGAACCACATGGTTACAAGGCAAGACGAGGAGCACCTGCAGGGAACTGGGACCAGCCCTCTGGTTCTTCATGGGTAGGGATCTAATAGCAGCCCCACTGAGTGCTGAATAGATAACACAGCCCACCTGGTTAAGGATCCAAATCAGAGTAAAACGGAAGCTGCATAGCAAACAACAGTATTCCTGCCAGTGGCACTTAAACAGAGAGCACAGCCCATGGATTACCACCTGCAGAGGAAACATGCAGCTCTGTCCCACCAGGGAATCCAGTGCCCAGTCTTACCCAATTTGGGTCCACAGACAATGAGCCATGCAGGCTGTGGGGCCAGTTGTGTTATCCCACAAGGGCAGAGAAACTCATTAATAGAGCTGCATACTGCTGGATAGAAATGGGTTGGAAAACAGGTAAAAGCCTAGGAGCCTGTCACACCTGGCCCTGGGGATCTGCTCTGGGAAGACAAATCCACAATTCATTGGGAGTTTATAATTAATGAGGCTGAACAGCAAGGAGAACAGGGGCACTATTGGGGACTGAGTCTCTGTCACTTATAGACAGGTATTTTCTATTGGTCCCACTAAGACCCAACACAGAAGCAGCAGTTTGAAAAATGGGCTAGTCTTGGGAATAGTGCTGCAGGGGTAGGGGTCTGAGGGAACTCCCTCCAGAGGAGAAAGAACAGAAGTATGATGGTTCTCCCGGCCTCCTTCATCACAACTGGCGAAGAAAAGCAGAAGCCAGCAACAAAAGCACCAACTCCCTCACTGGCAGCTCAGACCCCAACAACTAAAGGAAAAGGAAATAGGACAAGAATAATAAACAAAGCCAAAAGGTAGTAGAAAGAGGGACATAGCAAAGATCACAGCAGAAATAAGTAACATAGAAAGTAGCAAAGAGAAAAAAATCAATGAAACCAAGAGCTGGTTCATTGAGATAAACAAAATAGACAAATACCTAGCCAAACTTAACAAGGAAAAAGAGAGAGACGCAAATAAACATAATCAGAAAGAAAAAGGAAGGTACAATCAACAACACTGAAATATAGATAATTATTGGAAATTCTATGAAAAATTACATGCCAGTAAATTGGACAAGCAAAAAGTAATGGATGAATTCCCAGAAATGTACAATCCTGCAAGACTGATACAGGAGGAAACATAAAATTTGAAGAGACCACCTACCATTAAAAAAATTGAACTGGTAATCAAAATAAACAAAAAACAAAAAAGCAGCACCAGATGGACTCAAAGGTGAATTATGTGAAGCATTTAAAAAATTAATATCCATTCTTAAAGTATTCTAAAATATAGAAGAGGAAATACTTCCAAACTCATTCTCTAAGGACTGATTACTCTAACACTAAAAACATACAAAGAAAATACAAAAAATAGAAAACTACAGACCAATATCCTTAATATATATAAAATCAGCTGCCTGCATCATTTTGCTGAAGAAAAAAATTTGTAAGTTCTCCTGATGTATGTATATTCCACTTCAACCCATTAAGTTTTTGTAAATAGATTTCTGAACTCTTTTGTTACAAGCTGTTCTCCTTGAAATAATGGTATTTCATCAACTTTTTTGTACTGACTAAACAGGATAAAAGTTTTCAAAATCTCTTGTTTTACAGCATTGTAAATTAAATTGCATATTGCTTGTTTCAATAAAAAAGATTTGCCCTCATGTATCCATTTATGAAACATGTATTCCCTATTACTACTTCCTTCATAAGTATCTTTTTAAACTAATTGCTTCATCAGTAATAAAGATGTCACAACATGGAGTTACATATTGGTAAATAGGCAAGAACATTTAGCAACCCTGCATTATACTTACCCAGCATCATTGTTTACAGAACATACTTCCTAACGACTGAACAAGTGTCATTAAAACTATAATATGAGTGGACGCAGAGAAAACATTGTGGCTCGAGCAGTGTGGTGGAAATCTCCTTCCAAAACCACATACATTTTGAAAGTACAGCAAATACAACTATTCCTAGATGAGTGAACAGAAGTAGCAGTACACCAGCCACTCTACATCTGGGAGAAGTCAACATCTCATGGAAAAGGGTAAAGTAAAATGACACGACCTGTTGGAACACGAGCATTCCTCCCACCCAGGTCACTGATAGGAGGAAGAGAGTCAGAGTGTGGAGGGAGTGGAAGCACAGGACTACTAAATACCCAGCCCTATAAATCTACACTGGGAGCACAGACCCACATTGCATGGTGCTGTGGAGATTAGAGGGGCTGAAAAGCAAAGTCTGAGACTAATACTGGGAAAAAGTTTCCACAACCGGGTGCCCTGAGACAAAAGAAAAGCAGGCACTTAAAGGGACCTTACAACTGCAAAAAGGGCAACGGTTTTGGAGAAGAAGGTGAACAAAATCATCCTGGCACACTCATCCCAGCAGGCTGGGAACTTTCAGGAGCTCCAGGCTCCCTATTCCGCTGGTTGGCAATGAAGCACTGAGGCTCTTCAAGTGATAAGCACTGTCCCACTCCTTCCTCCCTTCTGGCACCTAAGTGCAAACTAGCTGTCCCTGCCATAGCCGCAGAACAGCCAGAGGGCTGCTCCACCTAAAACAACAACACAGCTTACACAGAGCCTGCTCACTGTACATGATTGAATGACACAGACAGGTTAGATGGATGCTGAAATGTGAAGCCAAATGGGGTTTTGGAACCATGGCAGAACCCACACTGCTCACCTGTGACCCCTGCCATTACCCTACGCCATCCCGAGGACCACTCTGCCCACGGCAGTTTAGGGAATTAACCCAGAGACCACTCACTGTGCACAGTTAAAGGCACTGACAGCAGAGACTGGCACAGTGAAGGGCAAGAAGGAAAGACTTTGTCTTCCCAGCTGACACAAATGCCACTCACCTGCAACTACTCCCATAGCTCCAGGAATATGAAAAGGCAAAAGAAATTTCTTCAATACAAAATCAATCAAACACCAGGAAGAGGGCTTGGTGAGATGGAAATCACCAATCTTCCTGAAAAATCTTTCAAAATAAAAGTCATAAGCATGCTTATGGAGCTACAGAAAAAATATTCAAGAGCTAAGGGATGAATTCAGGAGGGAGATAATTGAAATGAAACAAATGGATGGACTTAAAAGAATACTAGTTTAGGTAGAGGAGACAGTGAATGGAATAGAAATCAGAGAACAGTAATACAGAGATGCTGCAGCAGAGAGAGTGAAAAGGATCTCTAAGAATGAAAAAATATTAAGAGGACTGTGTGAAAAATCCAAACATAGCAATATTCACATTATAGGGGTACCAGAAGAAGAAGAGAGAAAGAAAGGGACAGAAAGTTTCTTTGAAGAATAATTGCTGAAAAATTCCCAAGCTTGGGGAAGGAAACTGTCTGTCAGGCCATGGAAGTCCACAGAGCTCTTAACACAAGGAAACCAAGAAGAACAACACCAAGACATGTAATAATTAAAATGGCAAAGATCAGGAACAAGTACAGAATATTAAAAACAGCCATAGAGAGAAAAAAGATCATCTACAAAGGAAAACTCATGAAGCTATCATCACACTTATCAGCAGAAAACTTACAGGACAGAAGGGAGTGGCATGCTATATTCAATGCACAGAAACAGAAGGGCATTGAACCAAGAATACTCTACCCAGTAAGATTATCATTAAAATTTGAAGGAGGGATTAAACAATTCCCAGATAAGCAAAAGTTGAGAGTATTTATCTCCCACAAGCCATCTCTACACTGTATTTAAAGGGACTGCTCTAGATAGAAGTGTCCCTAAGACTAAATAGCTGTCACCAGAGAAAACAAAACCACAGCAAAGGAAGTAGACAAACTCAATAATAAAAAAAATGCAAAATTAAATAAGCTACCCAGAAGATCAGTCAAGAGATACACAAATAGTACAGAATATGACACCTAACATAAAGTGTGGAGGAGGAAGTACAAGAAGGGAGAGAAAAAAGAATAATCAGACTCTGATTATAATAGCATAATAAGTGACTTAAGGTAGACTGCTAGTTAGTAAAGAAAGTGCCCTAGGACCTTTTGTAACCACATATCCAAAGCCTGCAAAGTCAATAGTACATATCTACTTATGATCACCCTAAATGTAAATGGACTTAATGCACCAATCAAAAGACACAGAGTTATAGAACGGATAAAAGAGCAAGACCCACCTATACACTGCCTACAAGAGATTCACTTCCAAACCAAAGACATACACAGACTGAAGGTGAAGGGATAGAAAAAGATATTTCATTCCAACAACAGAGAGTAAAAAGCAGAGACGCAATACTTGTATTAGATAAAATAGACTTCAAAACAGAAAATAACAAGAGACAAAGAAGAACATTGCATAATGATAAAGGTGGCCATCCAAAAAGACGATATAACTATTATAAATATTGATGCACCCAACACAGGAGCACCTACATATGTGAGACATGTACTAACAGAATTATAGAGGGAAATAGAATGCAATGCATTCATTTTTATGAGAGTTCAACACACCACTCGCTCCAAAGAACAGATCCACCAGACAGAAAGTAAGTAAGGACATGCACTGACCAACACATTAGAACAGATGGACCTAACAGACATCTATAGAACACTCCACACCAAACCAGCAGGATACATATTTTTCTCAAGTGAACATGGAACATTTTCCAGAATAGGCCAAATACTAGGTCACAAAGAGACCCTCAGAAAATACAAAAAGGTTGAAATTGTACCAACCAACTTCTCAGATCACAAAGGTATGAAACTAGAAATAATCTGTATAAAGAAAACAAAAAGTCTCACAAACACACGGGAACTTAACAACATGCTCCTAAATATTCATTGGATACATGACCAAATAAAAACAGAGATCAAGCAATATATGGAGACAATTGAAAACAGTAACAAAATGACCCAACTTCTGTGGGATGTGGTGAAGGCATTTCTAAGAGAAAATTTTATTACAATCCAGGATGATTTAAAGAAGGAATAACAATCCCAAATAAACAGTATAAATTCAGTCATTGAAACTGGAAAAAGAAGAACAAATGAGGCCCAAACTTAGTAGAAGCATTGCTATAATAAAGATCAGAGAATAAATAAATAAAATAGAGAAGAATGAAGCAATAGAAATAATTATGAAACCAAGAGCTGGTTCTTTGAGAAAATAAACAAAATAGATAAACCCCTAAATAGACTTATCAACTAAAAAAAATGCCACTGAAATACAAAGAATTATTAGAGCTATGAAAAAGTATGTGCTAGCAAACAACCCTCCAAGACTGACCCAGGAAAAAAACAGAAAATCTAACAGATCAATTACTAGCAAAGAAATTGAATCAGTAATATAAACCTACCAAAGAACAAAACCCCAGAACAGATGGCTTCATGGCTAAATTTTATCAGACATTTAGGGAAGACATACTATCCATTCTCCTTAAACCTTTCCAAAAAATCGAAGAGGAGGGAATACTTCTGAACTCATTCTCTAAAGCCAGCATCACTCAAATACCAAAACCAGGTAAAGACATGACAAAAAAATAAAACTGCAGACCAATATCCATGATAAACATAGATGTAAAAATACTCAACAAAATATAAGCAAACTGAATGACATGATATTGCACATAAAATAGCCTAAAGAATCCACTCCAAAACTACAAGAACTAATATCTGAATTAAGCAAAGCTGCAGAAATACAAAATTAATACACAGAAATGCGTTTCATTTCTATACACTAATGATGAACTAGCAGAAAGAAAAATCATGAAAACAATTCCACTCAAAATTGCATTAAAAATAGTAAAATACCTGGAAATAAAACTAATGAAGGAAGTGAAAGACCTGTACTCTGAAAACTACAGGACACTCATGAGAGAAATTAAGGAGTACTCTAATAAATGGAAATGCATCCTATGCTCTTGGGTAGGAAGAAATAATATTGTTAAAACGGCAACGCTGCCTAAAGCAATATATAGATTTAATGCAATCCCTATCAAAATACTGACAGAATTCAACAAACAGGAACAAATACTTCTAAAATTCATATGGAACCACAAAAGACCCTGAATAGTCAAGGTAGTCCTGAGAAGGAAGAATAAAGCATGGGGATTACATTCCCCAACTTCAAGCTCTACTACAAAGGCACAATAATCAAGACAATTCGGTATTGGCACAAGAACAGACCCGTAGTCCAATGGAACAGACTAGAGTCCAGATATTAATCCAAACATATAAGGTCAATTAATATGCAATAAAAGAGCCATGGACATACAATGGGGAAATGTCAGCCTCTTCAACAAATGGTGTTCACAAAACTGGACAGCTACATATAAGGGAATGAAACAGGATTACTGTCTAACTCTGTAAATGAAAGTAAACTCAGAAAGGATCAAAGACCTGAATGAAAGTCATGACACCATAAAACTCTTAGAGAAAAAGATAGGCAAAACCCTTGAATATAAACATGAGCAGCTTTTTCATGAATATATGTCCTCGGGTAAAGGAAACAAAAGCAAAATGGAAAAAGTGGGACTATAACAAACTAAAAGGCTTCAGTACCGCAAAGGACACCATCAGTAGAACAAAAAGGCATCCTACAGTATGGGAGAGTATATGCATAAATGATATATCTGATAAGGGATTGACACCCAAAATATATAATGAGTTCACATGCCTCAACACAACCAAAAAGCAAATAACCCGATTAAAAAATGGGGAGAGGATCTGAACAGATACTTCTTTTAGGAAGAAATTCAGACAGCCAAGAGGCACATGAAAAGATGCTCCACATCACTAATCATCAGAGAAATATAAGTTAAATCCACAATGAGATATCACCTCACACCTGTTAGGATGGCAAACAACAACAAATTCTGGTGAGGAATTCGAAAAGTGGAAACCCTCCTACACTGCTGGTGGTAATGTAAATTAGTTCAAGCATTGTGGAAAGAATTATGGAGGTTCCTCAAAAATCTGAAAATTGAAATACCATTTCACCCAGGAATCCCACTCCTAGGAATTTACGCTAAGAAAACAGGATCACAGATTCAAAAAGACATACGCATCCCTATGTTTATTGCAGTACTATTTACAATAGCCGAGAAATGGAAGCAACCTAAGTGTCCATCAGTAGATGAGTAGACAAAGAAGATGGGGGACATATACACAATGGAATATTATTCAGCAATAAGAAGAAAACAAATCTTACCATTTTCAACAACATGGATGGAGCTAGATTGTATTATGCTCAGTGAAATAAGCCAGCATAGAAAGACAAGTACTAAGTGATTTCACTCATCTGTGGAGTATAACTACAAAGCAAATACTGAAGGAACAAAGCAGCAGGAGACTCACAGAACTCAAGAATGGACTAACAGTTACCAAAGGGAAAGGGCCTTTGGAGGGTGGGCGGGAAAGGAAGAATAAGGGGATTAAGAGGCATTATGATTAGCACACATTATGTACATGGGGCATGGGGAAGGAAGTATAGTACAGAGAAGACAAGTACTCTCTAGCATCTTACTACGCCAATGGACAGTGACTGTAGTGGTGGGGTATGTGGTGGAGACATGACTATGGGGGAAATGCAGTAACCACAATGTCATTCATGTGATTGTATATCAATTATCACTTAATAAAAAAAGACTATTATATAAAAAACATCCAAGGAAGCCAGGCTCTGTCTTTCTTTGAAATTTGGTACATCTAATCTTGCATTCATCACTCATTTTAGAAAATGTTCAATAACCATGGAAATACTATTGCTCATAATATTCATTCCTGGAGGCAATCCAAGATGCAGGATATAAAGGACCAGAACCCGTCCTCCTGCTACATAAATATACACCAAATATTCTCCTACACACAGAGAAAATCGTCCTTAGGAAGAAATGAGACCTGAGCAGACTCCTGAGCAGAAAGTGTGGGATAAATGAACAAATGGAGACATTACAAAGGGAGACCCATCTCCAATTCAGCCCTTCAGGAAGGAAACATATCACTGAGGGACTAGAGCACATATTGGCCTGCTCTGGGTCAGATAAAACTCAAAGTTTAGAGGATTTAACACATTCTTAGTGAAGGTGACAGATTTTTCACTACAGGGCCTGCCAAATGTTGGGGGGATTGCTAGAATGCTCTTCAGGACCAGAGCCTCTGGTGAGTGCCAATGTTCATGTCTTCCCACACACATCATTATTCTGTCTCCAACCTTCACATCCCATTTTCTCTTAAACCTCCACTGACCAGGCAGTGTTCCCAACACTGCACCATCATCAAGGTGTATCAGTACACCTCTTATCAAGGCAGTTAATGACCTTCAAATTGTAAATTCTAGTAGTTGATTTTCAGTCCACATCTTGCCTGGTCAATCACCATTAGAATATCAGCATGCCAGTTACTCCTATCACATTGAAATAGCTTCTGAAATTGTCTCCCAGAACAACACACATTCCTGATTTGTCATATCTTGAAACCTTCAGAGCACCTCCCTTAAATGATTGTAACTCAGGAATAGACAAATGATGAAATAAAGGTGGAAAGGCATTGGAAAACTCATCTCACAGTATAAGATCAGCAAAGCCCAATAAGTACGTGACAGTAAAACCCAAAAAATTATAATTACATAATTAAAAATAAGATTTACAATGCTGAATTTGGCAAAGATGTGCTGCAACAAGAACTCTTATTTCCTTTTGGTGGTGTTATGAGAAGATGCAACAATGTCTCTTTAAATGGATGGCAATTACTTATGAAATAAACACATACAGAACAATTCTACTCCTACAAATTGACCAAGGGAAATGAGCCCATTTGAATAAATGGCTTTTAAATAAATATTCATAAAATATTATTTATAAGAGCCCCAAAATGTAAATATCCCATGTGTCTGTCAATCGAAGAATCAACTAATTCTGGTACATTCCCAGTGTCTTACTAACAGCCCCATTAAAAAAGTGAAACAAAAAGCAAACTCTACTGACATTGGCAACAAATAGGTGAGTATCAAAATGTTTTTTGGACTAAAAAAATCATATGGTGAAGCACACATATATGAAGATCAGACCAAACTATTCTGGAATCCCTAATAGTTCTCGCTTATGAAGGGAAGAAAGACAGGGTGGCTGAGTTAGGGCATCAGAAATATTTTGTGAAACAATTTCCTGATATGGATTTGCACTGATCATGGGTAGTTTTGGAAACCCATCAAATGATAAAGTTCTAATGTACCAATAATAATGGTTAATACAAAATGGGTCATATACCAAAATGTAAAACACACCATAAATCTCCTGGAGGGGGTTTAATGAGACAGAGTAAGGAGATGCTCACCTCTTCCCATAAGCACAGCAAATTCACAGCTTCATATAGAATAATTATCCACTGATAAAGACCTGAGAACTATATGAAAAAAAATAATCTCCACAGCAAAAGACAAAATGTTTTACCAAGGTTAGGAGAGGCACAAAGTCTTTCAGGGAACCCCACCCAGATGTACTGACCCTGCACATAAGAAGGATCCCAAAATGTGGCATTTTCACTTGAAGGTATCATGTTCCAAATCAGAAATCCTGACTCTAGGTTTAGCAACAGTAGGACAAGCTGCTCATATGTCTGGTTTTACAAATAAATAGGCATTGGAGGAAATTCAAGATGGCAGCATGAGAATTGAGAGAACACTTGCCAAAACCAAAGATAGTGTGAAAATATAGTTAGTACAGCTAACCCTAAAATAGCAACAGGGAAGAAGGCTACACCAGACTGCATACAGACCTCACAAACAGAACAGACCTCATGAAACAGGGCACCAGCTCCACTCCCATTTAAAGATGAGGGAATAACTGCTTTACTATTCTTAGAAGTCAGGAACATTTTCTTTCAATAAAAGGCAACGGTATTTAAGGGCATGGCCAGAGGAGGAGCAAATGTAATTTTTGTTGAGTCCTGGAATTTTAAGTGAGAATTTTTGAAATTCTCCCTACTGAAGCTGGAAATTTTCTTATAAAGTAGGATAAAGCTTAAATTATAGGTATAGGATCATGTCATCTGAACCCTGGGTACAGTAAGCATAACCTGGGAAGAACATATTCTGGAAATGTAAACACAAGTGGTATGTGATGCATAATTGATTCTTATTAAAAAAAACAGAACTGGACTAATTTAAAGATGATCTTGTTGAGACAATGTTCTCTTTGTCCTTCCCTTTATTCACCAATATTTAGGGCCAACAGCTGCACACTTACATAATCACGATTTCCATCAGTTAGAATGGCAGGACCTACTGAGATAAAGTTGTTAGGACCACTCAAATGGCCTGGTTCTAGTTTTCTATACTTTAAAATTCATGTTGGATTAAAATTAAACTTATCTTCTATAGTTTTCTAAACTACATCTATTGTCCCCAGCCTGCCAAGATCTCCCTATGCTGTGTGTCTCTTCAGAGGACAGGGACATTTAGAAGTCAGTGGAACCCCTTTTGTGTCCCATCTCTGCCATTTACTGAATTGTCCTTTTATATTGGAGGTGGAGGAGGTTAAGCAGTCAACTGCTTTGTTTCTTACTATCCTCAGTTGTGAAATGACAGTAGTATTGCTACCTTACTCTCTTGTTCACTGTGTGGACTAAAATTGTTAAGAAATAACAACTTGAACATCTTCAACAATTCATTAGTGATCATGACTATCACCATTTCCAAAATCATTTTATTAGTAAAGTGCTTCAGAAACATCTAAATATATATTAATTAACTTGATGCCTGAAATGGTCCTATGTCGAATTGATGCCTTAGGCACAGGGGGTTTAAGTAACTTGAAAAATGTCTATAACTAGTAAGGACAACAATAAGGGATACAGACAAAAAATGTGTGTAGCCTTGTTTTTAACGCCTACATTTAACTTTGCCTGATGCACAATAAATACTAAATAAATGCCTACTAACAATGTCTAATTATAAATAATAATATATATAATCATAAATACTTATTATTTCCACTCTTATTTAGTAGCTTTCACTCTTATTTAGTAGCTGCTTATATACATTGATGTTCATCTCATTCCAAACATTGTATAAACTATATGCCTATTCCTCTTAATAAACTTCCATGGGACTAGACATATAATGTCTTGCTGTCATCAGACTGAGTCACCTATAATATTAAACAGATACCACAAGGTAACCCACCCCTGCGTGGCAGACTCAGACAGAAAACCAGAATTTTTCTGATCGCTGATCTCTTCTTTCTCCTGTATTACATGAATCTCACAGTCCTTATTATATACACATAAAGAATCCCCCTTTATTCCCAAAATGACCTGACTAAAATTCAGAAATGGATTAAATTGCTTTAATACCTTCCGCATGAATCAGAAATGTTCCAAGAAAATATTTGACAAATGCAGAAAATTGGGCATTTTTTTCTGCTGTGACTTTACAATAAGAACTAACATTTACCTTTCTTCAAACATTCACATCACAGGAATCCTTTCCAAGTGTTAGAATACTTTGACTCATCAATGTTAAATCAGTTTTAACTGTGGTAAAATAGAGGAAAACATAAATTTTCCACCTTAACCATTGTTAAGTGTACAGTCAAGTGGTGGTAATTGCCTTCATATAGTTGGGCAATCATATCCACATGCATCTCCAGAACTGTCCCTTTCTACAAAACTGAAATTGTATTCATTAAATAACTCCAAGTTCCTTCATCCTCTCAGTCCTTCCCATCACTGTTAGTCTCTGTCTATATGAATTTATTCCAGGAACCCCATAAAATGAGACATTTTGTGACTGTATTATTTTATAGTGGTGACCATACTGTACTCAAGACTAACTCATGTTTAAAGATAATAAATAAAAGCAAGAAACAATGTTAAATAACTATGCACATAATGAGAATGTCTAAATAAGTTTCCAGGAACAGCTTGATTTTTCCTGCTCCTTGGAACTGTTCTATAGTAACAAGCTGGAGTTTCCTGTAACAGAATAGAGAAATTTGGAGCATTTCTTCCTAAATCGCTGTTAGGTGTGGCACATTAGTAAGCTGATACAGCCATAATGCTGATGACCCCACCGGACTGGACAAATCCTAAATGCTCACCTCATTCATCCATCCCAGCCACTTTCAAACATTTGTGTGTCCATCACCATTATAGAAAACCAGTGCATCACTGCATCTTGGAATCACTAAAGTTAATTCCGCTGCTAGAATTATAACCTCAATATCTTAGAATTTTCATGAAATTATTCCAGTTTATTTTATTTTCCAATTTTTACATTAATTGGCAAATAATAGATGTATATTTAATGTGTAAAACTTCCATAGAGATATACATATGCATACATATATACTTACACAAAGATAGTAAAATAATTACCACAGGTAAGATAAATAAATATTCTTTAGCACTTGTAGGTACCATTTTCCTTTATTCCTATGATTTTGATTACAGAAAAGAGTTCAGTCTTGTGAACATGTCACTGCATGAAGTAATCAACCAAACAAGTGTCACTGAGTTCCTCCTCCTGGGATTCTCTGAGTACCCCAGGATGCAAACCCTCCATGGCAAACCCTCCCACCTGTTCCTCGTGGCTTACCTGGCAGCCCTATTAGGAAATGGCCTCATCATCATTCTCATCACTTGGGATCCTCAGCTTCACACACCCATGTACTTCTTCCTGAAGAACCTGTCACTCATAGATCTCTGCTACATCTCTGTGACCGTTCCTAAATTTTTTTCTCAACACTCTAATGAAGAGGAACAAAATATCATTCCTTGCATGTGTTCTACAGGTGTTTTTATTTGCTTTGTTGCTACATCCTCAAAATGATGTCCTATGACCGCTACGTGGCTGTCTGCCGTCAAGTGCACTATGAGACCATCATGACCATGGGGGCCTGTGGAAGGATGGTGGTGGTGACATACATCAGTGCCCCAGATCTATGGAGCCATGCACACACCAGCAACCTTTTCCACAACTTTTAGTTCCAACAAAATCCATCATTTCTTCTGATATCCCTCAGATTATTTTGACCTCAGAATCCAAAATGAATATCAATGAAGCATCAGTGACTGCATTTGGTGAAAGTATCTCACTGGTTTGTTTCATATTTATTTTATTTTCCTATGTGCAAATCTTCTCTGCTGTCTCAAGGATCTCCTCCCTGGAGGGCAGGTCCAAAGCCCTCTCCACCTGCCTCCCTCATCTGGTTGTTGTGACTGTGTTTCTTTCAACATGTGCCGTGGCCTATCTGAAGCCAGCCTCTGAGGTGAGGTCAGACCTGGATATCACTCTGTCTGTGTTTTATGCAGTGGTGCCTCCATCATTGAATCCCATCATTTATAGCCTTAGAAACAGGGACATAAAAGTAACTGTAGGAAAATTTCTTGGAATTGTATGATTTAAGTCAAATTAAATGTATTTGATTATTTTCGAGAGAGGTCCCTTCTCAGTTCCAAGATATATCATTTTCAAATTTTACCATTAAAATAATAGGGATGTATCTTAACATTAATGTAGTATTGTACCCACAGGGAAGCAGGGATAGAAATGACATTGAAGAATGTTCTTCAAACACATGGAAATAACAGAGTTATCAGTGGAACACATCTATTATGGTGTGTTTGGGGTAGTGACTAAATAATCTATTTAGCTATATTAATACAGACATTCAAACTAATCTAGAATTCCTACTTAAAAAGCCAACATAAGAAGATATTAATAATATCACTTTTATTTAGTAAAATAGTTTTGAAAAGTATTGCATCAGTGGTTTTCTTTATAAACAAAACCCACTATAATTAGTAAATCCAGGTCCTCCACAGGCCAGAATGATTCCACAATTTAGGAAATAATATTGTCCTATATATTTTCTAGATTTTGGGGTGATCTTACTGCTGTATTATTTCATGACCAATAAAGCAAGTCCATCTGTTCTCAGAATCTCAGATGCCCAGATGGGGCCAAATATGACCCTGGCCCTTGGCACCCAGACCGCAATATTTAGAGATTCCAATTTTTTTTTCATCATGTACTAATGAAGTTCTTCTACCCATCCCAGGATCATAAGAAATGACAGGGGTGCGAGGGTATGGGGAAGTCTCCTTTCCACTAGCATTTTAATTTCCTTTTCTAATGGAAGCATCACTTATGATATACAATGCTATATTAGTTTCAATGCACAACACAATGGTTCTACAGTTACCCATATTATTAAATTGTCTTCCTCCTGAGAACAGCTTTCCCCTCAAGGAGGATCCAACATGTGATGATAAGGCTGCAGGCCACTGTGTGCTGTGCTCACTCACTGCTCCACATTCTGTTGATACTGTACATTCTGATCTGCATCACATGCTGCTGCTTCTGTGATTGCCTCTGCTCTTCATTATGATTTGTTTGTACCAAAAGCCTCCATTGCAATTAGCTGTGAACATGTAGTTATGTTCTGGACAATGACAGAGGTGAAGTGACATGAAATTAAGGTACATGTCCTCATGGTCAGGACCCCCCTCCTCCTTCCCCCTGTGGTGCTCATGGGAATACAGCTGTGGGGTGCAGGCATTTGGGAGCATGTTATAGACATCCACTTACACAGGACACAGCCATCCCACAGGATTCCAAGAGATGCCTACCTACATTTACCAAAAGACATATCCAGTAATTTCTGTGGCACAGACTAGAAACTAACACAATGCTGAAACCCAGTTAAACAGTTATGCTATGATTTACTGATGTGACATTTGGTAAAACAATATTGAATCAAACAATCAGAATCCTAATAAAAAGATTTATAAAAACAAACCTCATAGGATGATTCCATTAATAAGAGACATAAAGTCATGTGTATTAACAGTTTGAAGTCATTCAGTTGTTTCACCATGAAGGGTCAATGACTGAAAATGGACAAAAATTATACTTTTGAAATTGTACCATAAATAATCCACTGCAAAACTATGAGAATGTCTGAATTCAGAAAAGTTGCAAGATACAAAACTAATACGAAGAAATCTGTTGCATTCCTATACACTAATAATGAACTAGCAGAAAGAGAATCATGAAAACAATTTTATTCACAATTGCATCAAAAAGAATAAAATACCTAGGAATAAACATAACCAAGTAAGTGAAAGACCTATACCCAGAAAACTACAAGACACTCTTGAGAGAACTTAAAGAGGACACTAATAAATGGAAATTCATTCCATACTCTTGTGTAGGAAGAATTAATATTGTGAAAATGGCCGGCCAGCCTAAAACAATCTACAGATTAATGGCAATCACTATCAAAATAATGACAGCATTCTTCAACAAACTGGAACAAATAGTTCTAAAATTCATATGGAACCACAAAAGACCCTAAATAGCCAAGACAATCCTGAAAAGGAAGAATAAAGCAGGGGAATTATGCTCCTCAACTTCAAGCTCCAATACAAAGCCACAGTAATCAAGACAATTTGGTACTGGCACAAGAACAGACCCATAGACCAATGGAAGGGACTAGAGAGTCCGGATATTAACCCAAACATATATGGACAGTTAATATATGATAAAGGAGTCATGGACATACAATTGGGAAATGACAGCCTCTTCAGTAACTGGTGGCAAAACTGAACAGCTTCATGCAAAAGAATGAAACTGAATTACTGTATAACTCCATACACAAAAGTAAGTTTGAAATGGATCAAAGACCTGAATGTAAGTCATGAAACCATAAAACTCCTGGAAGAAAACATAGGCAAAAATCTCTTGTATATAAACATAAGCAACTTTTTCATGAACAAATCTCCCCAGGCAAGGGAAACAGAAGCAAAAATCAATAAGTGGTATTATATCAAACTAATGCAGCAAAGGACACATCAGAAGAACAAAAAGGCATCCTACTGTATGGGAGAATGCATTCATAAATTACATATCCATTAAGGGGTTGACATCTAAAATACATATAGAATTCACGTGCCTAAACAAACAAAAAGCAAATAACCTGATTAATAATGGGCAGAGGATCTGAACAGATACTTCTCCAAAGAAAAAATTCAGATGGCCAACAGGCACATGAAAAGATGCTCCACATCACTAGTCATCAGAAAAATGCAAGTTAAAACTACAATGAGATATCACCTCACACCAATTAGGATGGCCATCATCCAAAAGACAAACAACAACAAATGCTGGCTAAGATGTGGGGAAAGGGGAACCCTCCTACACTACTGATGGGAATGTAAACTAGTTCAACCATTGTGGAAAGCAGTATGGAGGTTCCTCCAAAAACTAAAAATAGAAATACTATTTGACCCAGGAATTCTACTTTTCGGAATTTAACCTAAGACTACAATATTCCAGATTCAAAAAGACATATGCACCCCTATTTTTATCGCAGCACTATTTACAATAGCCAGGAAATGGAAGCAGCCTAAGTGTCCATCAGTAGATGAAAGGATAAAGAAGATGTGGTGCATATACACAATGGAATATTATTCAGCCATAAGAAGAAAACAAATCCTACCATTTGCAACAACATGGATGGAGCTAGAGGGTATTATGCCCAGTGAAATAAGCCAGGCAGAAAAAGACAAGTACCAAATGATGTAACTCATCTGTGGAGTATAACAACAAAGTGAAAACTGAATGAACAAAACAGCAGCAGACTCATAGAACCCAAGAATGGACTAACAGTTACCAAAGGGAAAGGGAATGGGGAGGTTGGGTAGGAAGGGAGGGATGAGGGTATTAAGGGGCATTATGATTAGTACACACAATGTAGGGGCGGCATGGGGAAGTCAGTATAGCACAGAGAAGACAAGTAGCAAATCTATACCATCTTATTATGATAGACAGTGACTGTAATGGTGTATGTGTTGGGGACTTGATAATTAGGGGAATGTAGTAACCACAATGTGGCTAATGTGATTGTATATCAATGATACCATAAAAAAATTTACCCTAAAAACTACAACCCACTGTGGAAAGAAAATTAAAGATATATATAAACAAAAAAAATATTGTAGTAATTTTGAATCTTAAGTTGTGTTTGTCACAATACCATCATAAGTTTATTAAAAAAGACCATGTTGTATGTGTTGTATGATTTATTTTGTTAATTACTCATATTGTTACATTTTGATATAAAACAAAAACCTACATGTTATCCATAAATCAAGAGATAAAATAAAATATCAATAGTAATGAACATTACCCTGAAGTTAGATATAATACAAATATTCTATAATAAATGTCTCATAAAGATATCTAATTCATAAATAAGGAACAACAGTCAGGTTTTACTTTATATATGAAAATTTTTAAAGGATGTGGAGAAAGGGCAACCCTCCTACTGTGTTGGTGGAAATGTAAACTGGTGCAGCCACTGTGGAAAGCAGTACAGACGTTCATCAAATTCTAAAGTAGAAAGACCACATGGTTCTCTTGTAGGAATTTACCCAAGAAAAAAAATCTCTTATTTGAAAAGCTATAGGCACCCCTATGTTTATTGCTGCATTATTTACAAGAGTTGTTCATCAATAAGTGAATCAATAGAGCACTCGCAATCACATTTGGTCTGGTGCCCCATGCACACCCAAGTAAACTCTTGAAAATTAAAAAAATAATAGATGAATGGATGAGGTGGAAGTGGGACATATATAATGTAAAAGTATACAGCCATAAAAAAGAAAAAAATGTTGCCATTTGCAACATGGATAGATCTATACAGCATTATGCACAGTGAAAAAAGTCATTAAGCAAAAGACAAATGCTTTCTGATTTCACTTATAAGAGGAAACTAAATATAAAACAAAACAATATCAATGGAACTGCAAAACTTATAGACACTGAGAAGGGACTGGAGTTTACAATGGAGAATGGATTGGGACAGGTGGGTGAAACTTGTGTAGTGGATAAATAGGAACAAAATATCAACAATAATATCAATTAATCACAGGGATGAAAGTAAAGTATAGTGAATATAGTCAATAATCCTGTAACAAGTTCAAATGTTGACAGATAGTAACTACACTATTTCGGATGAGCACCTCATAATCTAGACAGTGGTTCAATCACTAATGTATACTTGAAAACAATATAATATTGTATGTCAACTATACACCTCAATAAAAATGAATTAATAAACACTCCTCAGTAAAAAAATTATAAAATATGTTTAATCCTTGGTGAAAGTAATAAATAGGCAAGTTATTACTACTGTAAAGTTTCAAAGATAGCTTCTACTCTGTAGTAAATACATTTTGTTCTTCTTCATCTATCGTTAATATAAGGGTATCTTTACTTCATGAAATTCTGTTGATACATTTTTATGGGATAATATATAAAGAAGACATCATTAGAAATGTTACGCCAAAAATATAATGTATTGGAAAAATAAAACACTGTTTCAAAACACACCTTTAAGAAAATTGCCTAGGAATATATGTCCTTTCTGACAAAATTCATAAATCTGGAGGATATTATATTAAGTGAAATAAGCTAGACACTGAAATCCAAACATGGTATGGTCTCACTTTTATATGGAAACTAAAATAATTAAACTCATAGAAGTGGGTAAAATGGAGGTAACTAGGGGAAACTGGGAAGGTGATGGCCAAAGGGTGCAAACCCTTAGTTACGCAAGATGAATCTTTCTGTAGATTAACCATACAGCACAGTGGCTAGACCTAAAAACACCTTATTACATACTGAAGTTTGCTCAGGGTGAGTGAGGAAACCTCCAGATGCGATAGATGGGTCTGCGGTCTCATGGTGATGAAGGTTTCATGGGTTATTCTGATCTCCAAGGTCATCGAGTTGTATATATCAAACATTATGTCCATCATACCTCAGTAAAGTGATTTCTTAAAATTTGGTAAAAACAAACTATTAGAGTTAATATAATTCCAATTACAGAATTTATTACATTATGAAAAGAAATTACCATTAGGAAATGATGTTTAAAGATAATTTACATGACCAAAAATAAACCCTTAGAAATTCTCTACTGAAAATTCACAGTTCTTTACCCAGAATCTGTACTGCAAAAATTAAACACCTACTTAACTGAAGCATATACTTTTTCCTGGACTGAAAACTTGAATTCAAGCATAGTCATTCAAGAAGATTTAATGTTTATCCTAAAGTTTACACTGAAAGTGAAAAGGAGAAGCATAAGGAAATCTTAAACTCAAAGGGTTGAGATTACTTAAAGATGCTGAATAATAAGAAAAGCTGGCATACTATTATATAATCCATTATCAAGACTTCTTAGACACATAAGTAATTACTGGATCAGTGAGACACACATAGATCAGATGAAAGAACAGAATTCAAAAATTGACCCACTCAGATACAGACAGTAGGTATATAACAAATGTGCTACTACAGAGACATGGGGGAATAGACCATCCTCTTAATAAATAATGTGAATCAATCTGATAATACTATGGAAGTAATTATTCTTGATCTCTATCTCCGGTCATGCTTAAAAGGAAGAAAAAATAGTAAAAGAATATACAAATGTAAATAGAAAAACAATAAACCATCTAGAAAATACCAGAAATATATCTTCATGACCTTATGGTTAGAAGTTTTTTGACACTAAAAAAGAACCAGCTGTCATAATATTAGTAATGATAAATTGATATATATTAATTTGATTCATTTTGAAAGACACCACAAAAATACAGAAAAATAAGAAACCACTCAAGGACAACCTACACGGTGCTGCATAAATGGAATTGGACTAAATACTTCCCTGTAGCTCTATGGGCATAACGAACTGACATACATTTGGGTATTTTCTCTAAACATCTCTTTTCCTTCATGACTAGAAGCTTAATGTATTAGAACAACACACACGCACGTATATACACTTAGAGATTTACATAATCAATCCACCAATACTTTAGAATCTTTCAGACCTTGTGAGACCAACCTTCTATTTCTCATGTTTAGAATGTCCAGAACACAAGGAGACAAATATTCATTAAAGTAAACATGTTATATGCATGCAGTTTTTCTACCTGAAACCAATAGCTTAGTATTAAAAAGACAAATTGAATGACCTGTGCATGGATTTTTGATATGTTGTCTCTAGAGCCCCTACAACATCATGCACTTTACAACCTCACATTTATGAATGCTAATCACCCATTATGATGAATTAAAATAAGCTACCTGCATCATTTTGCTGAAGGAAAGCAATTGTACATTCTCCTGATATTTGTAAATTCCACTTCAGCCCCCTAAGTCCACATTATATTTCCCAACGCTCTTCTTGTAAGCCATTGTCCTCAGAATAATGATATTTCATCTCCTTTACTAGTACTGCGTGAACTTGATAAAATATTCAAGTTCCTTGTTTTACAGCATTGTAATTTAAATTGCATATGGCTTGTTTTAATGAAAAATATTTTACTCTTAAGTATCCATTTATGAAAAATGTATTATCTATTCCTAATTCCTGCATATGTATCTTTTTAAAATAATTACATCACCAGTTATCAGGATGTATTAACCTGCAAGATACATGCTGGTAAATAGGCAAAAACATTTAGAAACCCTATATTATCCTTTCCAGAATATCAGCATTTGCAGAATATACTTACTAAGGATTTACCAAGTGTCCTTAGGATATAACAATATGCAGCCACCAAGAGAAACCAGGCTCCTTCCTTATTTGAAATTTAATACATCTACTGTTGCATTCATCCCACATTTAAGAAAATATTCTTTAGCTATGGAAATATTGCTTTTTACAATATTCATTCCTGGAGACAGTCTAAGACTGCACCATATAAAGAGGCAGAAACCAACCTCTTGCTACACACACATACACCAAATTTACTCCTACACACAGAGCAAATCATCCTTAGGAAGAAATGATGCCTGAGCAGACACCTTCTATAAAATGTGGGATAAATGAAGAAATAAAAGACTCCAAATCAGACCTTCAGTATGGAGGCATATCACTGAGGGACTGTAATACAGACCAGCCTGCCCTGGGTCAGAAAAAACTCAGTTTACAGGGTTTAAAAGGCTGACCCACTATTAGTGAAGGTAATAGGTTTTTCACTTGTAGCACTGGCCAAATGGTGGGGGAGTCTCTAGAACTCTCTTCCAGACTAGAGGCTCTGGTGAGTGCTAATGTTTATATCACCCCACACTCATTATTGGTTCTGTCTCCAATGCTCCCCTGGCATTTTCTCCTAAACCCACTCTGACCAGTCAATGTCCCTAATACTTCACCATATGCCTCTCATCAAGGCAGTTAATGACCTTCAAATTGTAAATTCTAGTAGTTGATTTTCAGTCAACATCTTACCTGGTCAATCACCATAAGTATATCAGCATGCCAGTTACTCCTATCACATTGAAATAGCTTCTGAAATTGTCTCCCAGAATAACACACATTCCTGATCTGTCATATCTGGAAACCTTCAGAGCACCTGCCCTTTAATGTTTGCAATTCAGGAATGGACAAATGACCAAATAAATGTGGAAAAGGATTGGAAAACTCATCTCACAATATATATGAGCAAAGCCCAATAAGCACATGACAATAACCCCCCCAAAACTATAATTATACTATCAAAAATAAGAATAAAAATGTTGAATTTGGCAAGGATGTGCTACAACAAGAACTCTCATTTCCCTTTGGTGGCATTGTGAGAAGATGCAACAATATCTCTTTAAATTAATAGCTGATACTTAACAAATAAACATACATGCAGAACAATACCCTAGGTATTGACCAATGCAAATAACCCCATTTAAATATAAGGCTTCTAAAAGAATATTCATAAAATACTGCTTGTAATAGCCCCAAACTGTAACTTCCCCTGTATCTGTCAGAAGAATAATCAACAAATTCTTGTACATTCCCTCAGTGTCTTACTACCTAGCCACATTTAAAAAAAAGAAAACTCTATAGATGTCAGAAACAAACATGAAAATGTTATTTGGACTGGAAAAATCATATAGTAAACTCCACATATATGAAGATCTGGCCAGACTATTCTGGAAAAGAATCACTAATAGTTGTTGCTTATGAAGGGAAGATAGAGAGGGTGGCTGAGTTAGAGCATCAGGAATGTTTTGTAAAACAATTCCCTGATAACAGATTGGCACTGAACATGTGTATGTATTTTTGAAAACCCATCAAATGATAAACTTCTAATGTACCAATAATAAAGGTAATACAAAATGGTCATATGCCAAAATGTAAACCACAAACTATAAATCTCCTGGAGAGTGTTTCCAGATGACAGTATAGGAAGTCCTTAAATTTGCCTCTTCCCATGAACATAGTAAATTCACACCTTCAAATGAAATAATTAACCACCGATAAAGACCTCAGAACTATATGAACCTCACTTCCACAGCAACAGTGAGAAGAGATACATCAAGGTTAGGAAAGGCACAGATAAAGGCTTTCATGGAACCCCACCCAGATGCACTGACCCTGCACACAAGAGGGATCCTCAAATATGGCACTTTCACTTGAAGGGTTTGTGTTCCACATCAGACATGCTGACCCAGGGTTGGCACAAGAAAGACAAGCCCCTCATATGTCTGGTTTGAAAATCAACGTGGATTGAGACCAGGAAAATCATAGAACTATAGGGAACAAAGATTCTACCCTTGAAGGACTTGTGAGCAGACCCTTCCACCCTGAGCTGCACTGCAAAAGCAGCAGAGTGAAAATTGTTGAGACAAAATGCAAGGGAGACCCACTTACTCATTTTGAAGGCACTTCCAGAGAGGCAGGAAACTGCAGGGTCTTCATCCAGGGATGGAAGCTCTGGTAAACCGCACATACTCACTGTCATCCTACCACTCCATGGATGGAGCTGACAGCCACCAATTTTGCTACCTTTCCTCTGTCTACTAACACCAGGGGTGCTCTTTCCACCACCAGATAGAACTGGGCTGGGTAAGTGTCCTGCCCATCACATGTGAGCAGCCTCTGAGTGTCACATGGGTGCCCCACATCCCATCCATCCATGCAGAGACAGAGCCACATGAATGATGGAGGAGTGACACAAACTCTGTCCTCCAGGCTCAATAATGAAGATGCATGACCCATGAAACAAATGTTGGACAAGGTAAACACCATTAAAATTAAAATCTTCATCTCTGTGAGGGATACTGTGAGGAACCTGGGATAGTAAGCCACTGCCTGGGGGAAAAAATGCAAAAAAACATCTGCTTGAAGACCATACCTGAAAATATACTTAAAACTACACAAAGAAAACTATCTCGTTAAAAATTGTGCCAAAAACCTGATCAATCACCTTACTAAAAATCATATAAACTTAAATAAGCATATAAATAAATGCTCTGTATTATCTGTCATCACAGAAATGCAAATTAAAACAATGAGACACCCCTGCACACAGATTACAAAGGCCCAAATCCAGAAAACTGACAACACCAAAAGCTGTCAAGGATGATGAGCAACAGGAACTGTCACACAACACTGGTGGGAATACACAATGGGAGAATCATATTGGAAGGGTGTTCCTTATAAAACTAAAGGCACACTTACCATATGATCCAGCAACTGCACTCAGTATTGTCTGAAGGGACATAAAAATTGTCCACAGAAAAATCTGGACAAGGATACTAGCACCATCTTTATTCTTAATTCCCCAAATTGAAAGCAACCATGATATTCTTCATTAAGTGAAGGGACAGATAAACTCTACAACATCCAACAACAGAAATCTGCTATCACTAAAAATAAATGAATGACTCCATTTCTCTCTAGTAGAAGTCGACCCTTCAATGCTGGGAGTGCCATCTATTGAATGTCCTGGATAGAAATAAAAACAGAGAGCCAAACAAAGTGATCAGAGAGGAACATGTTCCAAACAAAACACAGATAAAACATCAGAAAATAAATAAAACATCAGTGAAATGGAGATGAGTGATTTACCTGAACAAAGGTTTGTATAATAATTGTGATAAAATGCTCACACAACTCGAAGAAGAATGGATAAACAGACTTAAGACTTCCACAATGTGATGGATAATATAAGAAAGCACCGAGGAAACATCACAGATATGAAGAATACAATAACTACACTGAACGATACACTAGAGGGGGTCAACAAAAAAGTAGATGAAAGGATCAGGGAAACTGAAGATAGTGTAGGAGAACTCAGCCAAGGAGAGCATCAAGGGAAAATAATGAAAAAGTGAACATAGGTTGAAGGACTTAGGGGACAAAACAAGTGGACAAACATTTTCATGCCTGGGGTCTCAGAAAAAGAAGAGAGAGAAAAAGGATTAGAAAACTTCTTTCAAAAAAGTGGATGAAAATTTCCCTAACCTGGGGAAGGAAACATATTTTGTTATCAGGGAAGGCTAGTGAATTCTAAACAAAATAAACCCACAGACATACAAGGAAGTACATTAAATTAAATTGTCAGTAGTTCTAAACAGAAAGGAGATGTTTTTACCAGAAATGTTGCAGGCTGGAGGAGAGTGTCACGATATATCCAAATTAGAGAAAGCATTAAAATCTTCAGACCTAGAATAATCTACCTGGCAAAGTGATCCTTAAGAATTGAAGATTACATAAAGATTTAACAAAACAAGTTAAAGGTACAGGAATTTGCAGGTGATCCAAGAGCTTGGTGTAGGAAGACCATAAACCACTGCTTTCTGTGGACCCACCAATCCTGCACACACATATAGAGCTATTCCTCCAGAAGAATAGCTGATGGCTGATTGGCAGTTTCTGTGCAACCAAATAAAGGAACCACAGAGAGGAGGATAGGAGAGACAGAGCCCCAGTAATGATGGTAAGCTCACTCTGTCACAGGGACCGGCATTAGAAGTGTATAACAAGGTGCGTGGAAAGACTCACCTGCCCATTACTACAGGATATAAAACAGTAGATTAAAGAGAAACTAGCATGTGACAAATGGTTGAGGAACTTCTGAAACTATCTCCAGTGTCAGATGCCAATAAGAACCATTCTTTACATTCTCCATCCTTCTGAATACTGTTGGCAGGAGAAGGTGCTGTAGCTGTCCTGCTAGCGCCATGCTAGCATGCTCCTTGCCCCTGGCCCTCAGCAACTCCAGCTGTCCCTCAAAGCTGGCCAGAGTACAACATGCCCTGAGTCCTTCTATATATGCCGACCCTGGCCCCAGACCTTCCAACAGGGGGGGATATGGCACATTCCAGAAACACAAAAGCCTAAAAAAGGCCCTGCTGTTCCAACATATCACCCCCATTGTGACACTTTCTGAGATCCCACACATTGGATAGATTCAGCAACAGCCATTCCACCCTGGTGGCCCTGGCATGGAGCCTCCTGGGATTCCCAATTCCACTACTTCTCCAGCTACATTGGTCTTCAAAAGCAGACTGGAGCAGGATACCAAGAATGCCCTGCACAGAGCACACCAACTCCAACTCCAGGTGAATCATCAGCGTTACCCAAGAAAGGTGAAATCTCAATAGATAAAGAAAACATGTTTGACAAAATCAAGATGAATTCATGAAAAAAACACTCAATAAAGTGTGTGTTGAAAATACTTAGGTATCGAAGGGGCTTACCATATTATTTGTCAACGTCATAAGCTTTTTTCTGATTGTGTGATGAGAATTATGTACCCATTCTTCTGTATATCTTAGATAAATTCTCTTATTGGATACACTATTTGCAAATATTTTATAAATATCTGTGGCTTGTTTGGTGATGTGTTGTTTGTTTCTTCTTTTGGCATCAAGGGAAAACTTCTTTTGACAACACGAAATTGAGGAGTATTTCAGTAAATAACAAATTATGTATTACACCAAATAGCAAAGGTTTAAATAATAACAAAACATGAAGCAAATGGTTGAAATTCTTAATTCCCTTAATTATTTAAGGAATTTATGATTAACTTTATAAAATATTATGAAGTATGAAGAGGGAAGAGACTCATAGACGTTATCTTTTAACTGTGACTGTTCAGTTACCAGTTTCTGTGAAAGCCAAGTCAATCCTGGAGGGGACTCCAGATCCCTGAGCTCTAAAAACATGATTCTGCTCTTTACCTGGGGGCCTCAAGGCCCAGAACATTCTCTGATAATCCTGGAATCTGTGAGCTGCACATGGAAAAATGGGAACAAAAGGGCCCCATGGGAGAGGTTGGAACTTGAACGTGAGGTTACCGAGTATTTCCCTGATGATTTCTTTTCTCAGCTCCTGGGCTGCCCCTCAGTGGACAGAGCTGCCAAACAACTAGAGAATTTCCCACAGAAGCGAATCTCTGTTTGACAGAAATAAAGGGGTTCTCTCTAATTCTTTGTCTATGATTTCAGCCTTTTCGTAAATGTTGCATATCTGAAATGTTCATCTCATACTTCTACACACTTCGGGAAGCTACTTCTAGATTTCTAAGCAGTGCATTCCCTTCTCAAAAAAATTTTCTCTCACGTTGAATTTTATATTCTTTATGTGATTCAGGCAGGATTTTAAGTACTTCCTACTGATTATATGTTTGTAATTATTACTCTGGTTTCATCATTTTAAACAAAAAACAGAGAATGGATAAGGATAAGAGTAAGTACATCTATTTCAGCAGGAAGAAATAATAAATCATGAAATTGATAATCCCTACAGAAAATGTCATTTTTTCTAGATTTTGAAATCACTTCTTGTAACCTGCAATAGACCCTAACTTTAAAATATTAAAACCTGTCACTGAAATATAAATAAATATTTTAAAACCCTAGCTAATATAATTGTTAATATAAAAACAAATAAACATACACAATGAAGGCAGAAATTAGCTCGAATGGTTTCTTTAGATATTTCACATCTGAATACTCAGTAAAGAATATGTCTGTGTAAGATGTAGAGACACTGTAAAAGACCTAATATTTAACCTTTACTTACAAAAATTCTTGTTCTAGACAACAACTTTTTTATTGGTATCATTAATATACAATCACATGAGCAACATTGTGGTTACCAGATTTCCCCCATTGTCAAGTCCCCACCACATACCCCAATACAGTCACTGTCCATCAACGTAGTAAGATGCTATAGAAACACTACTTGTCTTCTCTGTGTTATACTGCCTTCCCTGTGCTCCCCGCCCCACATTATGCATGCTAATATTAATGTCCCTTTTTCCCTCTAATCCCTTCCTTCCCACCCACACTCCCCAGTCGCTTTCCCTTTGGCAACTGTTAGTTCGATCTTGGGTTCTGAGTCTGCTGCTGCTTTGTTCCTTCAGTTTTTGCTTTGTTCTTATGCTCCACAGATGAGTGAAATCATTTGGTACTTGTCTTTTCTACCTGGCTTATTTCACTGACATAAACCCTCAAGGCTCCATCCATGTTGTTGCAAATGGTAGGATTTGTTTTCTTCTTATGGCTGAATAATATTCCATTGTATATATGTACAACCTCTTCTTTAGCCATTCATCTATTGATGGACACTTAGGTTGCTTCTATTTCTTGGCTATTATAAATAGTGCTGTGATAAACATAGGGGTGCATATGTCTTTTTGAAACTGGGCTTCTTCATTCTTAGGATTAGTTCCTAGGAGTGGAATTCCTGGGTCAAATGTTATTTGTATTTTTAGTTTGGGGATGAATCTCCATACTGCTTTCCACAATGGTTGAACTATTTTACATTCCCAGCAACAGTGTAGAAGGGATCCCCTTTCTCCACATCCTTGCCAACAATTTTGTTGCTAGTCTTTTCTATGTTGGCCATCCTAACTGGTGTGAGGTGATATCTCATTGTGGTTTTCATTTGCATTTCCCTGATAAGTAGTGATGTGGAGCATCTTTTCATGTGCCTGTTTGTCATCTGAATTTCTTCTTCAGAGAAGTGTCTGTTCATATCCTCTGCCAATTTTTTACTAGGGTTATTTGGTTTTTGGGTGTTGAAGTGTGTGAGTTCTTTATATATTTTGGATGTTAACCCCTTAGACAACAATTTTTTTATAATGGCACATAGAGAAAATTTTGCTTCCAGGTACTGAAAAAATTGATTTGGTAGATCAGCATCAGGGATTTTAATCTCTTGGAGATTTCCTAGCTTAATGTTGAGCTTCTTTGTTAAGCTTGTCATTTTCCATACAACCAGCATCACAAACAGAATGCTTTTCCCTGAAGCAGACCTGTGGGTTTACTCCCTGGTCTGATTCCCCAGGTCCCTAACTGGCAGCTGCCCCTCCTGGTCTGCTCCCCCCTCCTCCCCTCCTGGGAGTTCTTGGAAGGACTCAGGGGAGTCCCCAGAGCCTCAGAGCTGCAACCATGTGCCTTTTCAGAGAGCCATGAGGTGGTCTTCCCTCAGTGAGAGGATAAGTGAGTTCCTCCTGTTCTGGGTAGGCTGGAGCCCTAATACTATGTCCTTTACAATAGGTTAGAACAAATCTTCCTGGATGAAGTGAATCTATGAAGACTGGAGAGTTCACATCACATGTAAAATAGCCATAATAAGGAAATAGTCTTTTTATAGCAAAGTTTTTCGGAGATTAAAACATGACCAAAATGTAAGTAACCTTTATTTAGCACTTTGGATAGGACAAAATACTACTTGCCTATAGAAAGAATTATTTTTCTAACATATGATCCAATTGAATGGTTAGGCGTGATCTTTTCATCTGATATGTAGATATGTAGACCTGGGTTCAAAACTTATATTTACTCTAAAATCATTATGAATTTTATTGAAAATTTCAATTATTCCTTCTCAGAGACTATTAAAAGAGAAAAATCCCAGAGTTAAGAAAAGATGGTTGTCAGCTAAGTAAAAGCAGACACACATGCACACACATGCAGGCAAGTAGAAGCTCAGTAATAGACACTCAAATAGGAAAGTATAACTAGAAATTGGTATGGATAAAGCCATTTGTCAAAACATATAGAAATACAGTAAGTAGTATTTTTTCCTGTCCAAAATGTTCCCAAATATAGAAAGTTACAGAGTAAAGTTAAAAATCAAAACGCCTCTTTTATATACTTCAAGAACATCTACTTTTGGCACCTTTGCCCTTGTATTCTTAAGATCATCTTCCAATTTCATTTTTGAGCATACATTTTGTCAATCCTTTGTATTTAATTTATGAGATAGATAGTGAACCTTTTAAATTGTTATATATTGAAAACATATTCTGAAAGGTGTGCTTTTATTTACAAATAAATTAACTTAACCCTACATAAAGATCATTCTGTAAGCCAAAAAGGAGAGTCACTCATGAGCTCTTGCCAATCAAAACTAAACAATAATTAGAAACATTTATCAAGATTATAATACAGGAAAAATGTTTCTCTGTGATTATTTATTTTTCTAAGTATCTCTTTAAAATAGCTTTGGAGAGAAATATCTCCCTGTTATAGAATTCTGTTATAAAAGAGTTTATCAGACAAATGTATCCACATCTTAGGGCTTTTCATATGTGTGTTTTAAAGCACCATCGCCATTTCCAGAATATGCTTTATCCTCATGAGAGAATGAGCTGTACTGAGTATTTCAGCTCTGAAATTAGTTTTGTGTGTAGAATTGCAGTGTGGCCACTCAAACCCAGTGGTTTTATGTAGAGGTGCCTCAGTATTTCTTCTGCTACCAAGAGAAGTGGTCCAGGAACCACAAACAGAGCACTGTCTTAGCACTGAGATGCTCTGGGTTAGGGAGCTTCCAACCCCAGGAGACCACATAGCCTGGGATGGCCCGACCTGGGAATGAGCTTGCTCACGATCTTTGACAAATTCTGCATCACTGGACAGTCATGATCCGGACTCCAGACACAGTACAGTTTTCTAAGCCAGAGCAATACTTGATGCTGACATATCCTAGGAGACTGAGTTATATTTGCTGATTCATATACACATGCAGTCCAGGTTGAGGTAGAATTTCAAAATCTATAAATGTACTCAGGCATTATCAGAAAGGGTTTCCATCACTTTCTTCATTAACTCCATTTCACGGATGAATCCTTTATTATTTGGAGTTTACAAAGCCATTTAAAGATGAGGAAAGATTGCTGTATTATATCTTAGATAATTAAGACAGAGACACTGAACAAAAGTCACGAACATTGTTTTCACTAATAGGAAACAGTATTTAAGGCCATGGCCAGAGGAGAAGGAAGTGTAATTTTTGATGAGTCCTGGAATTTTGAGCAAGAAGTTTTTCCATTCTGTCTATTGAAATGAGAAAATTTCTTATAAATTTGAAAAAGCTGATATTAGACATGGAGAATTCTGTCATCTAGATCCAGGGTGAAGTAAACAAATAAACTGGAAAGACTATATTCTGAAAGTGTAAACACGGGTAGTATGTGATGCATACTTAATTCTTATTAAAAAGCAGAACTGGAAGAACTTAAACATGTCTCAACTTGACACAATTTTCTCTTTTTCTTCCCATTATGCACAAATATTTAAGTGCAGTAGCTGCACACATACTTAAACACCCTTTCCATCACTGAGAATGGGAGAATGTACTGAGATTAAGTTGTTCGGAACACTCAGATGGCCTGGTTTTGTTTTCAATACTTTAACATTCATGTTGAATTAAAATTAAACTTTTCATTGATTGTTTTCTAAACTACATCTATTGTCTCCAGCCTGCCAAGATCTCCCTATGCTGTGTGTCTCTTCAGAGAACAGAGACACATAGATATCAGTGAAACCACATTCCTGTCTCAACTCTGCCATTTACTGGTTATGTTCCTTTAAACCGGGATGTTGGTGGGGGAACAGTCACCCTCTCTCTGTATTACTATCCTCAGTTGTGAAATCATAACAGCATTGGCAACATATACTCTGCTTACACACTGTTCACTGTGCAGACTAAAATTATGGATAAGTAACAGCTTCAACATCTTTAACAATTCATTAGTGATGATGACCATCACCGTTTCCAAAATCATTTTACTAGTAAAGTGTTTCAAAGAATTCTAAATATAGACTTCTATAATATAAAATAAATACTAAATGTTTATTATCAATGTTTAATAATAATGAAAATAAACAATAAATTCTTATTTTAACTGTCTTATTTAGTATGTCCTTGTAGACACTGATGTTTACTATGTTCCACATGTTATACAAAAAATATGCCTGTTGCTCTTGATAAACTCCCATGGTTCTCCCCATATAATCTCTTTCTGTCATAAAACTTAGTCACCTACAATATTAATCAACTACAAGAAAACTAACCCATGACATGACAGATTCAAACTAAATACAAGAATTTTTCTAATTCCTGATCTTTCCTTTCTCCTAAGTTATATGAATCTCAGAGTCATTATAAATCTGTAAAAAATTCCACTTTTTAACAAATGAACTGGCTAAAATTCAAAAATGAATTAACTTATTTTAAGATCTTCTGCACAAAACAGTAATGTTCTAAAATGTATTTGACAAATGTTGAAAATTGGACATTTTTTGGTTTTTTTTGGCTATGACTTTAAAATACATACTACCATTTTTTTATTTTTCAAATACCGACATTCACAGGGATCCTTTCTGAGTGTTAAAAATTCTGACTCCTCAATGTTGAATTATTTTTAACTGTAGCAAAATGCAGGTAACACAAATTTCCCATCTAACCATTGTTAAGTGTACAGTCAAGTGGTGGTAAAAAGTCCCATCGTTGGGCAAGCCTCCCACCCCCATCTCCACAATGGTCTCTTTTTGCAAAACTGAAACTCTGCATCCATTAAACAATAGCTCCAATTTGCTTCATCCCCTCAGTATTTCTCATCACAGTTTAGTCTCTGTCTACATTAATTTTTTCCAGGGACCCATATAAATGGAATTATATAGTATTTCTCATTTTGTGACTAGGTTATTTTAATGACCATATTGTAATCAAGAGTAATTCATGTTCAAAGATAACAAATAACACCAAGAAGCAATATTATATATCCAAACACACAATGAGAATGTGTAAATAAGTTTCCAGAAAGACCTTGTTTTCTCCTATTGCTTGGATTTTCTTGTAACTGTTTTTACACTGTGAGGTAGTTTCCTGTATCAGCTTGGAGGCAACTTTGAAGCATTTCTTCCTAACTCGGTATTAGGTTAACACCCATTGTCAGTTGGTGCAGCCATAATGGTGAAGATAATCCCACTGTACCCCACAAACATTAAAGGCTCACCTCATCCCTTTTAACATTTGTGCGTCCATCACTATAATTGAAAACCACTGCATCACTGCAGCTTGGAATCACTAAAGTTAACTATGCTGCTAGAAGTACAACCTTAACATTTTAATTTATTTCTTGAAACCACACTCCTTATTTTAATTTTCACATTTTTAGGTTAATTGGCCAATACAGAAATTTATATTTTTGTCAGTATTTAACATTTAACTTAATATAAAGATACACATATACATTTTATAAACAGGCTTACACATAGTGAGATAATCAACACAGTTTAGATAATATCTTGGCACAAGTAGATACCATTTTCCTTTATTTCTGTGATTTCAGTTACACAAAAGAACTCACTCTTGGGGACCACACCACTGGATGAGATGATCAACAACTCAGGCATCACTGAGTTCCTCCTACTGGGATTTTCTGAGGACCAGAAGGTGCAAACCCTCCACGGTGTCCTGTTCCTCGTGGCTTACCTGGCAGCCCTGTTAGGAAATGGACTCATCGTCACGCTCATTACTTGGGATCCTCAGCTTCACACACCCATGTACTTCTTCCTGAAGAACCTGTCACTCATAGACCTCTGCTACATCTCTGTCACTGTTCCTAAATTTGCTCTCAACTCCCTGATGAACAGGAACACAATATCCATCCTTGGATGCATGTTCCAGATGCTGTTCTTTGTTTTTCTGCTGCTGACGTATTCATCCTCACTGTGATGTCCTATGATTGCTATGTTGCCATCTGCCATCCGCTGCACTATGAGACCATCATGAAAAAGGGGGGCTGTGGGTGGATGGTGGTGGTTTCATATATCAGTGCAGGGATCGTTGGAGCCATGCACATGGCAGCAACATTTTTTGTAACTTTCAGTTCTAATAAGATCCATCATTTCTTCTGTGATATCCCTCAGATTATTTTGATCTCAGACCCCAAAATGAACATAAATGAAGCAGCAATGACTGCATTTGTTATAATTATCTCACTAACTTGTTTCACCTCTATTTTATATTCCTATGTGCACATCTTCTCTGCTGTCTCAAGGATCTCCTCCCTGGAGGGCAGGTCCAAAGCCCTCTCCACCTGCCTCCCTCATCTGGTTGTTGTGACTGTGTTTCTTTCAACAGCTGCCTTTGCCTACCTGAAGCCAGCCTCTGAGCTGAGGTCACACCTGGATAGCACTCTGTCTGTGTTTTACACAGTGGTGCCTCCATCTCTGAATCCCATCATTTACAGCCTTAGAAACAAGGACATAAAATTGACTCGGGGGAAAGTTCTTAGAATTGTAGCATTTAAGTAAAATTAAATATATTCAGGTAGGTAACAAAGAAGTTTCTCTTTAGGTCCAAGGTATATTGTTTTAAAATTTTACCATTTATTTGGTGGGGATGTATCTTAAAATTAACATATTATTTTAGCCACATGGGGGCAGGGATAGAGCTTACATTGCAGAATGTTCTTCAGACACATGGAGAAAACACAAACGCATCAGTGGAACATGATTATTGTGGTATGTTTTTGGCATTGGCTTCAAAGTCTATGCAGCAATATTAATAAAAAGATTACAAGGAAATCTATACTTCCTAGTTGAAATGCCATCATGTGAGGGTATTAATAATATTTTTATGTGGTGCAATGACTTCAGAAATTATTGCATCAGCAGTGTTCTTTATAAACACAATCCAATGAAATTAGAACAACCTGGGCTTCCACAATCCAGAATGATTCTACAATTTAGAAGATAAAATTTTCCTCTGTATTTCCTAGATTTGGGGTGATCTTACTGCTGTATCATCTCCTGCCCAATGAAGCATGTCCATCTGTTCCCAGAATCTCAGTGTGCACAGAGGGGCCCAGATAAGAACCCCTGCTTCTTCCTGTATAGACTGTTAGACTGACAAATTCCATTTTATCTTCATGATATAAAAAATCAAGTTTTTCTCCCCCTTGCAGGCTCATGTGTAATTAGAAACGGCAGGGCTGGGAGGGCGGAGGGAAGGCTCCTTCCTCCTGTAACTGTATTTGCTTCCTCCTGATGACACCCAGGGGCCCAAGGAGGCTCCTGCACATGGTGATGAGGCTGCAGGCCACTGTGTGCTGTGCTCACTCCCTGCTCCACATGCTGCTCACACTGCACGTTCTGATCTGCCTCATCTGCCAACCCTGCTGTGATTCCCTGTGCTCTTTATGATGCTGTGTTTTTTCAAAACCCTCCATTGCAACTACTTGTGAATACGTAATTGAGATTTCAGCACAATGTCTGAGGGGAAGTGACATGAACCTTAAGGTACTTGTCCTCATCGTCAGGAGCCCCCTCGTCCTGCGCTCCATGGTGCTCATGGGATGCAGCTGTGGTGTGGGACCCTGGGGAGTATGCCCATGAGCCTGACATCCTGGGTATTAACTATAATCTACCTGTGCTCCAGATTTCCCCATCAGTGCAATAAAATATATAAAATAAATTTAGTAAAACAAACACTAGGTAGAAATAAACAAATGCATCCTTATTGTGTATATCATGTTATGAAGAATACTTTTCTACATATAAAATGTAGGGAAACCTGCCAGTTACAGAGGTAGAATTTCCCCTGTGACTGCGGGTGTCGGGGCTCAGGTGCCAAGAAAGCCCAGTCAAATCTTGGTTACCCCTGATGCCTGCCCCCGGAGAGTGTGGCTCTGCTCCTTCCTTGAGTGTATGATGACCCACATGATCCCATACTAATTCCGGGACTCTGACCTGTGCATGGAGCAGACGATAAAAGGGTCACTTGATAAAGCCTGGAACTCAACCCAATGTTAAGTAGTATTTGCTGGATGTGGTCATTTTCTTTTCTAAGCTCCTTGAGCTTTCTCTCAGTTTACAAAGCTGTCCTCCAACTTTCCTGAGCTCTTTTCCCATGGAAAATAATTCCTTCTGAGAGAAAGAAGTGATTCATTCCAGTCCTTTCTCCATGACTTAAGCCTTCTTATAGATGTTACATTTCTGCTATATGAAGCTCAAACTTCCACCCACTTTGGCAAGTTAATTCTGGGCTCTAAAAAGGGTGTTTCCTGCTCTAACAACTTTTCTCTAGAATTGCTTTATATCCTATTTATGAGATTCAGGGATTATTTTAAGGAGTTTCCACACATTGCACACTTGCAATTATTATTTTAATTTTTCTAATTTTAAAGAAAAGTATTACAGTACCACAGGTTACCTAAACATATTTACATCTATTTCAGCTGGCAGAAATGTTATTAGTGCATTAAATTAATCATCCCAGAAGAAAACATGTTATCTTGCTAAATTTTCTATAGCAGTTGTTGTAAATAACCACTAGATTGTACTGTAAAATACTAATAACTTAAATGAAATATAAATAAAGTGAATAATATCTAAAGAACCCCCAGGCAATATATTTTTTCATTTAAAACCAAGGAAGCATGAACCATGATGTCAGAAATGGGCTTAAATGAATCATTTAATATATTCTACATAGTATGAATATTCATTTAATGTATGTCTCTGAAAGTAGACATATAATTACTTGTACATATAATTAATATGGTATTAATAATAATTATATACATTAAAGTTCTATTTAACATTCACTTATGTAAATTACAGTTCTAGCTAACAAATATGTTAGATTACTTATAAGCAATGTTTGTACATTTATATGCACAAATGATTAATTTGGTAGCTCAGTATCAGGGATTTTTGAGATTTCTTAGCTTAATGTTCAGTTGCTCTGTTGAGCCCGTCACATTCTCCCCAACCAGTATCACAACAGGAACACTTTTCCCTCCATAGGCCTCTGCGTTTATTCTCAGTTTTAGCTCCCCATGTCCTCAGGCTATAACCATCTCCCTTTGGTCTCCCCTGTCCCAACTCTTCCCCCGCTGGGTGTTCTTGAAAGGACTTAGGGGACACCCCACCACCTCATAGATGGAACAATTCACCTTTTCCTTAGAATACCTTGAGGAGGTTCTTCTCTCAGTGAGAGGATAACAGTTCTCCCAGTTCCTGCTGGGATGCAGCCTGCTACTAATTTCTATTACATTAGATGAGAACAAATCTTCCTCGATGAAGAGAATCTATGAAAATTGAAGAGTTCAAAACACATGTATAATTCCTGTAGTAAGGAAATTGTTTCTTTTACAGCCTGGATTTTCAGAGATAAACACACGAGCACCATGTAAGTAACAACTATTTGTAATTTGGGGGAGGATGAAATTTTCCTTGTCTATATAAAAATCATTATTTTTCTAACCCAATTAAATTACTGTGACCCTTTCTATGTACATATGTAGAACCTAACTCAAAAGTTGCATTTATTCTCAAAAGAACTTGAATATTATTGAGTATTTCAATTTTCATCTCAGATACAATTGAAAGAAAAAAAAAAACCCAGACAGTTATGAGCATCAGGGAAAATCAGACAGACACATATACACATAAATAAGGAAAACAGAATTAGGAATGTGGTATAGATAAAGTCATTTTGTAAATATAATCACTTCACAGAAACACAGTAAGCAAGGTTTTTCCTGCCCAAATGTTCTCCTAAATATAACTTAAAGTTTGACAGTAAAGTTAAAATCAAAATATATACATTATATATGGGGCCCTATAGCCTCTACATTCATTAAGCCTATCCTACAGATGGATAAAATAAATTCTGACACATGCCTTTCTTTTATGAGAATGTTGTGTACTTTTTAAATAGTGTTATGTATTCAAAATACACCCTGATTGGAAGTTTCTTGTTTACACATAAATTATTTCCGCACACCATTCAAGAATCTAGGAAAGGAAATGACTCAAGTTCTCACCCATCATATTAAGTAATTATTATAAGCAGTGTTTCTCAAAACTATAATCTTAATGAAATCGGTATGTCTTTTATTTTAATTTTGTAATATTTATTTATAAGGTAATAACTGTCTTTGAAATTAAGCAGTTTACTGAGCAGTTTTTCCATACACATTCACATGTTATTGCTGTAAAGAAGATATTTGTAATTTCTCCAGTTTCAATCTGAACATATAATTTGTATAACAAGATGCAGATTCAAGTACAGATCTTCAAATTTTTTGTTCAATCTTCACCCACATCTAATAGGAATAATAATACCAGTTTTCTTAAGTTACTTTATAGGTAGCAGGCATAAGATTTATATGAAAAAAATTGCCAAAATCACTAAACAAACATAGGGTAAAATACATAAAGTTTTATCATATTAACTATATCTAACATTTGATTTGCTTTTTATAGTCTTACCAAAATAAAGATTGCATACTTTCAGAACTATGAAACTCAGTAGTTAGACAAGGTGAATGAAAGTAGTAAAACTAGTGAAAATAATAAACCGATTCATCCATGCTCTCAATTACATTAATAATGATAATTGTAAAAACAGATTAACATTTTGAGAAAATTTTCTTATTTATTTAGGAGTTCTTGCCCATATCAATGGACTGTCTGGCATCAGCCACGGCATCAGGTACTTGGACAGTCATATTGCCCATAGATTTTGTCAAACAGATTTGGCAGCCCAACCGGGGTCTATCTGTGAGCCCATATGCCAGATCAAGCATGTCATTCTCCTCATCAGTCACTGCTCTTAACTTCTCAAATATGTGGTCCTCAAAGATGAGATGACAGGTAGAGCAAGCCAGGGTACCCTCACATGCACCTGCGGTGGATCTGCACCAACGCGCTCGGCGTCTCGGGCGCCTGGGCACCGACCCCAGGCCCCGCTCGGCGCTTCCGCCCAGCCCCCAGCCGTCCGGGAGGCTTCCGGCTCCAGCCCGGGATCTGGCGAAAAGCAGCCGCAGGTGGGCCGCGGTGGCAGAGCACAGGGGCCGGGCGCCCCCTGCAGCGGCCACAGCCCGCAGCCGCGTGACTCCCAGATGCGACTCCAGCGCCTGACGCCCGAGGGCCGCGGCGGGGCGTGCGGAGGCGGCCGTGCCTCCCGGGGCCTGACCTGGGCGGGCGCAGAGGGCCCGGGTGGGGCTTTCTTTATCCCTTTGTGCATGGCTCTCTCTCAATTAGAGGATTTGTGGACAGCCCTCTCTTCCATTCTTCCCTTACAAAAGAACCTACCCAAAATACGTGTACACATCTTTATAAATGTGTGCTTTACAACATTATCCCCAGTACATTGCTATGCTTTACTCTTGCCAGAAAAATGAAAAAGTGTGAATTTTTAGCACTTAAATTAGTTTGATGTGTAGAATCGCAATATGGCCACTAACACATGGTGATTTTATGTAGAGATGCTTCAGCATTTGAACTACCACAATACAAATGGTGCCCAGGGTCCATGAAAATGAAAACAGCATTTTCATGCCTCCTACTCAGGTGCTTTGGATTGGGGAGTGTCACACTTCAGGAGGCTGAGCAGCCCTGGGGTGGCCAGACTGAGAAGGAGCCTGCCCACTACCTCCGGCAAATGCTGCCTCATTAGGCCACAGTTAACAAAGCCCTCAGACGTGTAAGAGTTTTCAGAGCCACAGAAATCATTGACACTCTGACAGAGCGTATTGGGAAACAGAGCTATATTAGCTGTTTCATGAACATACACAATCCAGTGTCCTGTGAAATTTGGTGTAATGCATTAATAAAGTTAGGCATTATCAGAGATGGTTACATCCCTATCTTCGTAGACTCCTTTTCATAGATGAACACTTTCATACATGTTTGCACTTTATAAAACCACCTAGAGATAAGGAAGAATTAGCTGTGTTATATCTCTGATAATTAAAGCATAGGGAATGAACAAAAGTCAGGAATTAAGTCTTTCAATAATGACTAAGGTGTTTAAGATCACCAGGAGAGGAGGAGGAGGAAATGTACATTCTGTTGAGGCCTGTAATTTTGAGTTAGAATTTTTGCCATCCCTCCTACCTAGGACAGGAAGTTTCCTATGTGTTATGAAACAGCTGAAACTGTAACTGATGGAAAAATGACATCCAAAGTAAGCAAAGAGTCTGGAAAATTATCCTGAAAATGTAGAAGATAAATAGTATGTGATACTTAATTAACTCTTAATTAAAAAACACAACTAGGAGACTTTAAACATGCCTGTGATAGAGACAGTGTTCCCTTCCTCCCCTTCACTCGCCAATAGTGGAGGGCACAAGCTGCACACATAGAAACACACCCTTTCTGTCCCATGCAAATGACAATAACAACTGCCGTGAAGATGTTAGCAACAACTAGATGACCCGATCCTATATTTCTATAATCTAAAATACATGTTGGGCTAAATAAATAACCATTTATTTAGGTAATACACACATTGCATCAGGTCAGCCAAGAACTCTTTGTGCTGTCTGTTTTTGCAGAGGACAGCCAGGAACGGTAGCCAGAGGAACCACTTTCCAGTATCACTTCTGCCATTTATGTGCCATGCCCCATGACACTGGGGGAAGGTCAGGGGTCTTTTGGCCTCTCTTTGTATTACTATCCTCAGCTGTGAAATGACAGTAGTATTGACATATTGTTCTGTTTACAGAGAAAATTAAAATTAATAATAAATAACATGTTCAACATCACCAACAATTCAGTGTTGATGATGACTATCATTGACAAAATCTTCCAGTCAACAAAGGATTTCAGTCACTTCTTTACATAATTAATTTAGTGCCTAGAACAGTCCTGCGAGAAGTGATGAAACACACACAAAGCTTTATTCAACTTGGCAAATGTCTACAGGTGTTGAGCAGCAATGAGGAAGTGCACACCCCACAGTTCTGGCTTCTGTAGCCTTGCTTTTAACCGCTATATTTAACTCTCTGAGGTAGAGTAAACACTAAGCCAATGTTACATATTATTTAGCTCATTTAGTAGCTGCAGTGAATGTTTACCTTGTGGTAAATACTGTGTACAGAGTACTCCTGTTGCTCTTAGTAAATTTCCATCAGACTCCACTTACAATCTATTTTTAAGTAATTGTAAAACTTAGTCTCTTAAAATTTCACAAAGTTTCACAAAGTAATTCACCCAGTTCAAGGCAGACAGATTGAAAACCAAAATGTTTCTAGTCCCTGGTCCTTGTCCTTTCTTCTACATTATACTGACTCTCAGACTCCTTATTATAAACCCATACAAAATTCCCCCTTTATCTCCAAAGAAACTGGCTAAAATTCAGCAGTTCATGAAATTAATATCTTTTGTACAAATTAGAAGTGTTCTGGTAATGTGCATATTTTTGGCAATTATTTTAAAATGTGTCTTACAATATATGCTTCATAAATCATTCATTTCAGAAAGATCACTTCTGAAAGTTAGAAATTTTTTTAATTGCTTTAATTGTGGGGAAAGGCAGGTATAATAAGAAACCTTAAATATTCTTAACCATATTTCTGTGCTGGTGAGGACACTCACATTGCTGGGCATCCATTCACCATCCATCTCCTGAACTATTTCACACTGAGAAGCTGAAACTCTAATCCAGTAAAGCGTAACTCCACATTCATTCTCCCCAAGACCTCAACAAACATCATGTGCTTTCTGTCTATAAGAACTTACTGTAGGTACATTTTAATAGAATCACAGTTTTTATCATTTTATGACTAGATTATTTTGATGTATTCTAGACTCACTCCTTTTCAAAGGCAATAAAACCAAGAAGCAAAATTAATAACTTTCCAGGGATACCTTGGTCTTTGCTTCCTACTTTGGTTTTCTTTGAAACTCTTTTATACAAATGTGCTGGAGTTTCTTCTAACAGCTGGAAGTGTATTTTGATCATACCTTACTTTGTGCTAGTGGATATCACATGGGTAATTTGATAAAGCCACAACTGGGAACACATCACATAAACTTGCAAGTGCTGAATGATCAGCTCATTCATCCATCACGGACATTGTCACACATACATGAGCCAGTCACAGTAACACAAAACAAATAGATCAGTGTAACAGGGAATTTGAAAGATTAATTTCCTTGCTTAGACATACAACCTAATACCTTAATTTTGAAATATCCTACTCCATGTATTTTATTTTTTCTGATTTTTGAAGTATAAATAATATAACATTATATATATTTATAGGGTTCAACTTGGTGTATAGGTATACATATACTTTATAAATATATAAATATAAATAGACACAGACAATTAGTAAGGTAATGACCACAGGTAAGATAATTAACATATCTAATAGCACCAGTAGGCACCATGTTATTTCTTTCTATGTGTTGATTACAGTACACGACTCACCCTTTCTGAGGCACTGGATGTCAATCAACCACACAGGTGTCACTGAGTTTTTTCTTTTGGGATTGTCTGATGATCCAAGGATTCAAATCATACCTGGTGTCCTGTTCCTCATGGTTTACCTGGTGGCCCTGTTTGGAAATGGACACATCATGATCCTTACAACTTGGGATCCTCAACTTCATACACCCATATACTTTTTCATAAAGAACCTGTCATTCATAGATCTCTGCTATATTTCTTTCACTGTTCCTAAATTTTTTCTTAACTCTGTAATGAATAGGAGCAAAATCTCTCTCCTGGAAACTAAAACAGTGTTTTATGTGGAGATGACTCAGCATATCAATCTAGCACCAAGATAAATAGTGTCCAAGGCCAACAAATAGGACAACAGATTTTTCATTTCTCAACCCTCACATGCCCCGGATCAGGGAGTGTCACACAGCAGTAGACAGGACAAAGTGGGAGTGGCCTGACCTGAGAATAGCCCACCTGTTGTCTTTGGTAAATTCTGCATCAACAGCTGAGTGTTCATCAAGCCTTCAGATGTAGTACAGGGATTTCTAAGTCACAATAGATACAAGGACATGTCTTACTGAGAAACTGAGTTTCACTTTCTGATTTGTACAAATGTGAAATCTAGATTTAGTTGGATTTAGAAATCCACAAATATAGTCAGGGTGAACCAGACATGTTTCCAGCCCCGACTATATGGAGTCTGTTTCACAGAATGAGTCCCTTAGTATTTGGAGTTCATTAAACAATTTAGAGGTGAGAAAGAATTTGCTGTATTATACATCTGAGAATTAAAGCACAGAAACTAAACAAAGCCAAGAAATGTGTCTTTCATGTTTGGTGGTATTTAGTTCATGACTAGAGGAAGAGAAAGTGTACATTTTGTTGACTCCTGGAATTTTGAGTTAGAATTCCCACAGGTTAGGAAACAGCTGAAACCATAGGTGGTTGGTCATTGCCATTAGACCCAAGCAAATGGACAAGGAAGATATTATTCTGAAAATATATAAATAATGTGTGATTGATAATAAATGCTTACTTAAAAAATCTGGCCAGTTTTAGACAAGCCACTAACTGAGACAATATTATCCTGATTTTCCCCTTCACTCACTAACGTTTAAGTGCACAAGCTGCACACATATTACCACACCCTTTGCATCCAGTGAGAATGGCGGGGACTACTGAGATGAAGCTGTTAGCAGCAATAAAATGGCCTGGTTTTATTTTCCAATTAACTGTAAATAATGTTGAGTTAAAAGAACTAACTTTTTATGGTTTTCTAAGCTACATCCATTCCCTGCTTCTGGCCAGGAACTATCTATGCTCTGTGTTTTTGCAGGAAACAGGCAGACATGAAGTCAAAGAAACCACTGACCAGTCATATCTCGGCCATAAACTGGTTATGACCTTTGGCCCTGGGGTCGGGAAAGACTTCTGGCAGCCCCTCTGTGTCTGGCTTCTTCAGCTCTGAGATTAAAATAGTGTAGGGACTTTACTCTCTTGCTTGTTGTTCTGATTACAATTAGTAATAACAACTTCAGTATCAACAACCAATGTGGTGATGAATCATCATTGCCAAAACTTTTTTTATTGAAGTACTGTTGAAATACAATCTTATATTGGTTTCAAATATACAACACAGTGGTTCACTGTTACCTATATAATTAAACCCTCAACCCGTCTATTGTCATTGATTATTGTGCCTCTTTATCCCCTTCCCTCTCCCCCACTGTAACCACCAGTCCCTTCTCAGTGTCTATGAATCTATTGTTGTTTTGTTCCTTCCATTTTGCTTAGTTCTTATAGTCCACATATAAGTGAAATGATATGGCATTTCTCTTTCTCTGTCTGGCTTATTTCACTGAGCATAAATAATACTGTGTGGATCCATCCATGTTGTTAAAAATGGCAGAATTTCTTTCCTTTCCTTGCTGAATAATATTCCCTTGTGTATATGTACCATCTCTTCTTTATCCATTCATCTATTGATGGGCACTTAGGTTCCCTCCATACTGGCTATTGCATATAGTGCACCAATAAAAATAGGGGTGCACTTATCTTCTTGAGTCAGGGATTTTGTTTTCTTCAGGTAAATTCCTAGGACTAGAATTATTGGGTAAAATGGTGTTTCTATTTTTAGGTTTTTTTTTTGAGAAATCTCCATACTGCTTTCCACAGCAGTTGCACCAATTTACATTCCGACGAACAGTGTAGGAGGACTCCCCTTCCTCCACATCCTTGCCAGCATTTATTTCTTGTTTCAAATAGGGGCCATCCTAACTGGTGTGAGGTGATACCTCACTGTGGCTTTGATTTGCATTTCCCTGATGGTTCGCCATGTGGAGCTTTTCATGTGCCTGTTGGCCATTTACTTTTTCTTTAGAGAAGTGTCTGTTCAAGTCCTCTGCCCATTTTTTAATCAAATTATTTCTTTTTTGGATGTTAAGGCAAATGAGTTCTTTGGATATTTTGAATGTTCACTCTTTATCAGGTAAGTTGCTTATGAATATATTCTCCCAAGCTGTCAGATGTCTTTTTGTTCTGCTGATGGTGTCCTTTGCTGTACAGAAGCTTTTAAGTTTGATGTAGGCCCACTTGTTTGTTGCTTTTTATGTGTCCTTTTATAGTTTTTCAAAAGTTTCTAAATGTAGATATTATTAATTTAGAACCGTCCTGCTAGAAAATGACAAAACAGCTACACAGGGTTTTAGTAACTTGACAAATGTCTGCAGCTAGTAACAACGAGAAGCTATAAACACACACACACACACACACGCACGCACAGACACACACACTGCACATTGTGAAATGGTGACTACAGATACTTCACATGTCCATCAATGTGACCAGGTGACATTTTCTTTAGTGTATATATTTGTTTACAGTACACAGTTCACTCCTGGGAACCACAATATTGGATGAAATGATCAACTATAGAGGGGTCACTGAGTTCCTTCTCCTGGGATTTTCTGATGACATTAAGATGCAAACCCTCCACGGTGTCCTGTTCCTCGTGGCTTACCTGGCAGCCCTGTTAGGAAATGGACTCATCGTCACGCTCATTACTTGGGATCCTCAGCTTCACACACCCATGTACTTCTTCCTGAAGAACCTGTCACTCATAGATCTCTGCTACATTTCTGACACTGTTCCTAAATTTGCTTTCAACTCCCTGATGAACAGGAACAAAATATCCTTCCATGGATGTGTTTTCCAGGTGTTGTTCTTTGTGAGCTCTGCTACTACTGAATTGTTCATCCTCACGGTAATGTCCTTTGACCGCTACATGGCTGTCTGCCGTCCACTGCACTATGAGACCGTCATGAACAAGGGGACCTGTGGGTGGATGGTGGTGGCTTCATATGTCAGTGTAGGTCTCTTTGGAGCCATGCACATGGCAACAACATTTTCCGTAACTTTTAGTTCCAATAAGATCCATCATTTCTTCTGCGATATCCCTCAATTTATTTTGATCTCAGACTCCAAAACGAACACAAATGAATCATCAGTGCCTGCATTTAGTACAAGTATCTCACTAGCTTGTTTCATCTCTATTTTATATTCCTATGTGCACATCTTCTCTGTTGTATCAAGGATTTCCTCCCTGGAGGGCAGGTCCAAAGCCCTCGCCACCTGCCTCCCTCATCTGGTTGTTGTGACTGTGTTTCTTTCAACAGGTGCCGTGGCCTACCTGAAGCCAGCCTCTGAATTGAAATCCATTGTAGACCTGGTTTTGTCTGTATTTTATACAGTGGTTCCTCCATCAGTAAACCCCGTCATATACAGCCTTAGAAACAAGGACATAAAAGTAGCTCTGGGAAAACTCCTTGTAGTTTTGGTAATTAAATTAAATTAAATATATTTGGGTAGTTTCTATAGAAATTTGTCCTTAGTCCTAACACATATCCCTTCCATGTATCATATCATTAATGTACTATCTTGGTCATTTGGGAACTGCAGTAGAGCTGTCAGTGCAGAAGGTTCTTCTGACAAATGGAAGACACAAAGATATCAGTGGAGCACTATTACTGTGGTATATTTTGGGCAGTGGCTAGCAAAATTTCTTTAGCAATATACGTTTTTTTTTAATCTACACTTCCTCATTATAAAATTACTTTAGGAGGGTATGAGTGATAATATAATATGCACTTTTTTTTCAAATAAACCTGGCCCTGCACAAAAATGAACCTAGAGTTTAGAAAATATGTTTCTTACATTTCCTAGATTTTTAGGGCCCTTACTGCTGTATCATTTCATGTCATGTGGATCTCACCCTGTTTTTATTGTGCCCAGAACCTCAGTTTGGACCGCCTGGCCCAGGTATGAAACCACGGCCCTTGCTGTTCAGACTGTCAGAATGAGAGATCGTTTATCCTTATAATGGAAAAGTGCAGTTTTCCTTTCTCTCTTGGGCTCACAATTAAATAGAAGATACAGATGTGTGTGGATAGACACCTACTCTCTCCTAGTATTTTTACCTTCTTCCTCTTGCCAAGAGGCTGCCCAGGTATGTCCCCCTGCAGGGCAAGGAGACCAGACCACCTGTGACCACACTGTCCCACTGCCACAGTATGTTTACAATACACATTCAGTAAGTGTCTCACGTCAACAGTGCTATTTCCCTGTGCTCTTCATGACACTTGGACATTACAAAAAAGCCTCCATTACAACTGTTTAAGAACATGTGATTTTGTTCTGGGCAGTGTCAGAGGTAAAGTGACATGAAACTTAAGGGACATGTCCTCATGTTCAGGAGCCCCTCATCCTCCCCACTGTGGTGCTCACCAGAATGCGGCTCTGGTGTGGAGTCATATGGGACCATGCCATGGACATCCACTCATCCAGGACACAGCCATCTCATGGGATCCAGCAAATGCCTACCTACATTCATGAAAAGACATGTCCAGTAATTTATGTTGCTCACACTGGAAACTAACATAATGCTGAAACCCAGTTAAACAGTTATATTATGATATACTGATGGTGACATTAGAAAAACATTGATTCAATCACAGTCATAATAAAAAGGAGAGTGACAAAAGCAAACCTCATAGGATGATTCCATTAATAACAGACATGAAGTCATGCATGCTAAATGACAGTTTGAAGTCATTCAATTGTTTCACCTTGAAAGGTCAATGACTGAAAGTGAACAAAAACTATACTGTTGGAATGGTAGTAATTTTATTCTTGATTTGTTGGGCTGTTTCAGTCCCACAGAATGTTTATAAAAATTATCAAGCTGTATGGTTTACTTTTTTGTTAATTATTCATATTATACTTTGGTATACAGTAAAAACCTATAATACAGTATCCAAAAATCAAGAGATAAGTTATCATGAGATGTAATAAAAATATTCTACAGTCTTTCTCATAGATATACCTGACTCATGATTAAGGAACAATAGTCTTGTTAAATTTTATTTATTAAAATTTTTAAAAGATGTGGAAAGAGGGTGACCATTCTAACCTCTTGGTGGGAATGTAAATTGGTGCAGTCACTGAAATGAAATCATTTGCAACTGAAAAAAAATAATACAATTTTAAAAATATTTTACCCATGAGGAAAATGACCTGTTTATTAAAAACTAAAATACATTGACAAATAAATTTAAAAATCACAAATAATTTTTATAATACTCCATGCTTATAGATTAGAAAAATTAATATTGTTAAAGTGTCCATACTACACAAAGTATCTACAGATTGAATGTAATCTCTATCAAATTTCCAATGGCATATTTCACATAAATAGGACAAATGAGCCTGACATTTTTATGGAACAAATGAATCCAGATTGTCATAGAAATCTTGAGAAAGGAGAACAAACCTGGATATAGCATGGTCCCCAGGTTCAAACTATACTGTAAGCCTATAGTAATCAAAACAGTGTAGTATTTTCCTGAAAGGAAACACATACATCAATGAAGAAACTAGAAAGCCCAGATGTAAACCCACATGTAGAGTTGATTAATATATAGCAAAAGAGCCAAGAATATACCTGGGATATACACATGGGATATTGAAAAAATGATCTTGGGAATACTGGACAGCCACAAGCAAAATAATAAAACTATTGCTGTCTTACACACTATGAAAAAATAAATCAAATTGATGTCAACATGACAATGTTAATCCTGAAATGATTAAACTCTTAGGGAAAAAGTTTATGCAGTGAACTCCTGGACATAGGTCTGGAAGATGATTTTTTTGTATATGACACCAAAACAAAGGAAAAAAATACCTAGTACACTCGATTTTTGTCTTTTATTTTAACAGGTTAATTAAAGTATGACTGAAATACAATAAACTGAATATATTTCCAGTGCACAAACTGATAATGTACACAGTCAAGTGTACATACACTTGAAATCTTTACTTCAAGTCAAAATAAACACAAACACGGTCCTCTATAGTTTCCTTAGACCCTGTGGTCATCCCTCTATTTGGCTTTCCCTGTCTCCAAACCCCCAATCTCTGATCTGCTTTCTCTGACTATATATGTGTTTGAATTCTTTAGTTATGTATAAATGAAGCAGGTGCTTGTTTTTGTTTGGCTTCATCACTTATCAGAATAATTTTGAGTGTCATCCATGAGATTTTCTGAATCAACAGTTTATTCATTTTTTGCAAAGTAGTTTTTGAATGTATGTCATATTCACACTTCATTTATCCATTTTCTGTTGATGAACATATGTATTGTTTCTAGTTTCAGCCTAGTAAAAATAAACTACTGGAAAAAATTACTGCCAGGTGTTTCTAGTTTCCCTGCATAAATACATAAGTGTGGAAGGGCTATACCATATTATTGGTTAATTTTTTAAGTTTTCTTGTGATTGTGTGATGAGAATTACACATCCATTCTTCTTTATATCTTAGATAATGTCTCTTATTTGGATATATTACTTGGAAAAAGTTTCTAAAAATCTGTGGTTTGTTTTGTAATGTGTTATTTTTTCTTTTTGCATCATGGCAAAATTTGTTTTGACTGAAAAAATTAAGAATTTCAGTAAACAACAAATATCTTACACAAGACAACAAAGGTTTAAAAATGACAAAGCATGAAACAAAAGGTTGAAATTCTTAATTCCCTTACTTTTTCAAGGAATTTAAAAATAAACTAATCAAACTATTATGAAGTATGAGGAGGGAAGAGACTCATAAATCTTATTATCTTGTAACTGTGGAGTTCAGGTATCAGTTTCTATAAAAGCCAAGTCAAATCTGGAGCCCTGAAAATATGACTGGGCTCTTTACTTGGGGACCTCAAAGCCCAGAAGATTCTATGATAATTCTGGGATCTGTGAGCTGGGCATGGAACAGTAGGAACAAAAGGGCCCCGTGGGAAAGGCTGAACTTGAACTTGACATTAGCAAGTATTTCCCTGATGATTTCTTTTTTCAGTTCCTTGAACTTACTCTACTGGACAGACATGCCAGACAACCTGAGAATTTCTTACAGAAGAGAATCTCTTTTTGATAGAGTGAAGGGGTTCTTTCTAATTCTTTGTTCTTGATTTCAGCCTTCTTGTAAATGTTACATATCTGAAAAGTATGACACATATCTACACACTTTGGGAAGCTACTTCTAGATTTCTAAACAGTGCATCCCCTCCTCAGACAATTTTCTCTGGAGTTGAATTTTATGTTCTTTATGTGGTTTTAAAGGCATCTCCTACTCATTCCATATTTGCAAATACTACTCTTGTTTTTCATCATGTTAAACAAAAGAAATAACAGAAGATAACATGTAAAATAATAATCACATCTATTTCAGCAGGAGCAAATAATAATTACATCAAATTAATCATCCCTCCAGAAAAACTAACACTAGATCCTTATTTTAAAACATAAACATCTGTTTGGGATATAAATAATATTTTAGAAAAACCTAGGTAATATAATTTTTAAGATAAAACCAAAGAAACATGCACAATGAAGACAGAAATTAGCTCAACGGATATATGTTGTATAAGATATAGAGACATTTTAAAGACTTAATATTTAACTTTCAATTATGAAAATTCTTATTCTAGGCAACAGAAAAAGTTTTGCATTTCTAGGTATTGAAAAAACGAAGTTGGTAGATCAGCACAAGGGATTTTAACTCTCTTAGAGGCTTCCTAGCTTAATGCTGAATTGCTTTGCTAAGCTGGTCTTTTTCCACCCAACCAGTGTCACAAAAGAAACACTCTTCCCTGAAGCAGACCTGTGGGTTTACTTCCTGGTCTGATTCCCCAGGTCCCTGACTGGCAGCTGCCCCTCCTGGTCTGCTCCCCCTCCTCCTCTCCTGGGAGTTTTTGGAAGGACTCAGGGGAGACCCCAGAGCCTCAGAGCTGCAACCATGTGCCTTTTCTTAGGCAGCAAGGAAGTGATCTCTCAGTGAGAGGATTACTGAGTTCCCCACAGGTCAGTTGAGATACAAGCCTAATACTATTTCCTGTTATAATAAATTGGATCAAATTTTCCTGAAGAGAATGTTAGAAGATTGGAGAGTTCAAGTCACTTGCAAAATTGCTGTAATAAGGAAACAGTCTCTTTTACAGCAAAGTTTTTCACAGATTAATGCATGGTCAAAATGTAAGTAACCTTTATTTGGCACTTTTGGATAGGATATAATACTCCTTGTCTATAGAAAGGATTATTTTTCTAACATATGATCCAATTGAAAAGTTAGGTGTAATCCTTTCACATGTAGATTTTTAGATCCTGATACAAAACCTATATGATGATCATGAGTTTTATTGAAAATTTTTATTATTTGGTCTCAGACACAGTTAAAGGAGAAATATCCTAGAACCAAAAAAAGATAGTTGTGAGCATAAGTAAAAGCAGGCACACACATATACACATGCATGCATGCTAAAGCATACTCATACATGCATAAATAGGAAAGTATAAATAGGAATGTGGTATGGATGAAACCATTTGTTAAAAAATACACATAAATACAGTAAGTAGTATTTTTTTCTGTCCCAATGAGTTCCTGAATACAACAAAAGTCATAAAGTTAAAAATCAAAATACCTTTCATTACCAACAATAATCTGTAGTTTTTGGTACCTTTCCCTATGTATTCTTAAAACCAGCTTCCAATTTCATTTTGAAAATAAATTCTGATAATGTTTTGTATTTAATTAATGAGAAGGATAGTAAACATTTTAAATTTATGTTACATATTCAAAATATATTCTGATAAGTATGTTTTTATTTACATAAAAATTAACCCTACAGTAAGCCAGAAAGGACAATGACTCATGACCTCTTGCCAGTCAAGATTAAACAATGATTAGAAACATTTATCAAAATTATAATACAGGAGAAAGGGTTTCTCTGTGATTATTTCTTTTTCCAAGGCTCTCTTTAAAATCTGACCCCAGAGTCCACATAGCCTGGGAGCGGCTCAACCTGGGAATGAGCCTGCCCACAATCTGTGACAAATTCTGCATCACTGGTCAGTCACGATCTGTTGAATTCAGAAAATTTCTTATAAATTGGAAAAAGCTGAAATTACAGGTGGAGGATCCTGTCATCTAGACCCAGGGTGAAGTAAACAAATAAACTGGAAAGAATATATCCTGAAAGTGTAAACACAAGTAGTATGTGATGCATACTTAATTCTTATTTAAACCCAGAACTGGAGGGATGTAAACATACCTCAAATTGAGACAATTTTCTTTTCCTGCCCTTTATACAAAATACTTAAGTGCAGTAGCTGCATACGTACTTAAGCACCCTTTCCATCAGGTAGAACGGCAGGATCTACTGAGACGAAATTGTTGGCACCAATTAAATGGCCTGGTTCTAGTTTTCTATACTTTAACATTCATGTTGGGCTAAAATTAAACTTATCTTCTATTGTTTTCTAAACTACATCTATGGCCTCCAGCCTGCCAAGATCTCCCTATGCTGTGTGTCTCCTCAGAGAATAGGGAGGCTGTCAGTGAGAAACCATCCTCTCCCATCTCTGCCGTTTACTGGTTATGTCCCTTTACACTGGGGCAGGAGGTGGAGGAACAGTCACCCTCTCCAAGTCTTACTATCCTCAGTAGTGAAATGACAGTAGTATTGGTACCTTACTCTCTTGTTCACTGTGTGGACTAAAATTTTTTAAAAATAACAACTTCAACATCTTCAGCAGTTCATAGTGGTGATGACCATCACCGCTGCCAAAATCATTTTATTAGTGAAGTGCTTCAGAGACTTCTAAATATGTGCTAATTTAGTACCTAAAACAGTCCTGTATCAAATTCATGACTTAGGTACACAGGGTTCAAGGAACTTGTCAAATGTCTGTAACTAGTACGGGACAACAATAAGGGATACATGATAAATTCTGGTAGCCTTGCTTTTAACCCACTACATTTAACTTTACCTGATGTGAAATAAATACTAAGTAAATGTCTATAATCAAATCTTATAATAAATTATAATAATAAGAAATGTCTAATAAAAAATTCTTATTTTAACTGTCTTATTTACCAGCTGCTTACAGACATTGATATTTACTTAATTCTAGATGTGATATAAAAATATGCCTATTCCTTTTATTAATCTCTCATGGGATTCCACATATAATCTTTTGCTAACTGTTGTAAAACTTGTTCACATATAATGTTAAGCAAATACCACAAGGTAATTCATCCGCTGCATGACAGGTTCAGACTGAAAACAAGAATTTTTCTAATCGCTGATCTGTCCTTTCTCCTTTATTGAAAAAATCTCAGAGTCCTTCTATAAAACTGTAGAGAATTCTTTTTCCCAAAATTAGCTCACTAAAATTCAGAAACGGAATGAATTATTTTATACCTTCTGCACAAATAAGAAATGTTCCAAAAAAATCTGACAAATGTTGAGAATAGACCATGTTTTTTTCTGCTGTGACTTTACAGTAAGAACTCATATTTCCTTTCTTCAAACATTCATATCACAGGAATCTTTTCTGAGTCTTAGAAACTTTGGTGCATCAGTGCTAAGTTACTTTTAGTTGTGGTAAAATATAGGTAATAATTTTTCCATTTTAACCATTATTAAGTGTACAGTCAAGTCATAGTAACTATATTCACACAGTTGGGCAACAATCTCCACCACCCACTTACAGAACTGTCTCTTCTTGCAAAGTTGAAACTGTATTCATTAGACAATGACTCCAAGTTCCTTCATCCCCCACCCTTCCCATCACCACTAGTCTCTGTCTATGGACTATTATTCCAGAGAAACCATATCCATAGAATCACACTGTATTTGTCATTTTGCAACTGGATTATTTTAATGACCATATGTACTCAAGACTAACTCATGTTTAAAGATAATAAAACCAAGAAAACATGTTAATGCATTGTTATATATGCACATAATGATAATATTTAAATAAGTTTCCAGGAAGACCTTGGTTTTGCCTCTTCCTTGGGTTTCTTGAATCTTTTTTATAGTGATAAGCTGAAGTTTCCTGCAACAGCTTGGACAGGAATTTCCAGAATTTATTCCCTCCTGTTAGTTGTGACCCATTGGAAAGCTAGCACAACCATGATGGTGATGACCCCACTGGACAGGACAAACAGTAAATGGTCACCTCATCCATCCATCACAGCTACTCATTAAACAGCTGTGCACCCATCATCACAATAGAAAATCAATGAATCCCTGCAACTTGGAATCACTAAAGTTAATTACACAGCAAAAATTACAACCCTAACATTTTAATTTTTCCTTGACACTATTCCTTTTATTTTCCACCTTTTTGACATTAAGTGGCAAATAATATATATATTTAATTAATGAGTATAACTGATATGGAGATACACATATGTGCTATGTAAATTCTTGAACAAATATTGTTAAATAATAACCAAAGAGAAGATAATTAATATATCCATTAGCACATTTAGGTACCATTTCCCTTTATTTCTATGATTTTGATTACAGAAAACAGTTAACTCCTGGAAACATGGCATTGCATGAAATGAGCAACCACACAGGTATCACTGAGTTCCTCCTCCTGGGATTCTCTGAGGACCCGATGAGGCAAACCCTCCATGGTGTCCTGTTCCTCATGGCTTACCTGGCAGCCCTGTTAGGAAATGGACTCATCATCACGCTCATTACTGTGGATCCTCAGCTTCACACACCCATGTACTTCTTCCTGAAGAACCTGTCACTCGTAGATCTCTGCTACATTTCTGACACTGTTCCTAAATTTGCTCTCAACTCCCTGATGAAACGGAATGAAATATCCTTCCTTGGATGTGTTTTCCAGGTGTTGTTCTTGGTGACTTTTGCTGCTGCTGAATTTGCCATCCTCACAGTGATGTCCTATGACCGCTACATGGCCGTCTGCCATCCACTGCACTACGAGACCATTATGACCAAGGGGGCCTGTGGGCAGATGGTGGTGGCATCATACATCACTGTGGGGGTCTATGGAGCCATGCACACTGCCACAACTTTTTCCACAACTTTTAGGTCCAATAGGATCCATCATTTCTTCTGTGACATCCCTCAGATTATTTTGATTTCAGAAACCAAAATGAATATAAATGAAGTGGCAGTGACTGCATTTGGTGCAAGTATTACACTGGTTTGTTTCATCTCTATCTTATATTCTTATGTGCACATCTTCTCTGCTGTCTTCAGGATCTCCTCCCTGGAAGGCAGATCCAAAGCCCTGTCCACCTGCCTCCCTCATGTGATCATTGTGACTGTGTTTCTTACAACAGGTGCCGTGGCCTACCTGAAGCCAACGTCTGAATTGAGGTCAGACCTAGATATCACTCTATCAGTCTTTTACACGGTGGTACCTCCATCACTGAATCCCATCATTTACAGTCTTAGAAACAAGGACATAAAATCGACTATGGGGAAAGTCCTTGGAATTGTAGAATTTAAGGCAAATTAAATATATTTGATTGTTTTAGAGAGAGGTCCCTCCTTAGTTCTGAGATACAGCATTTTCTAATTTTACCATATAAATAATGGGAATGTATCTTAAAATTATTGTAGTATTTTAGCCACTCTAGAATTTTCTTCAGACACATGGAAATAATACCTGGAGAGATCAGTGGAACACAACTATTCTGGTATGTTTTGGGTAATGGCTAACAAAATTTATTTAGCAATATTAATAAAGATAATTCAAAGTAATCTAGAATTCCTACTTGAAAAGCCAGCATAAGAGAATATTAATAATATTTTTATTTAATAAAATAGTTCTACCATGAGGGTAGAGTGAAAGCAGCAGCCAGAGGCACCAGACAGGGCTAGCAGGCTGTTAGCAAGAAAAATGGCTTCTCCCATCCTACACTGTCCCTTGAATTTTTTCCGTTTTACCAGTCTCATGGGGAATTCACCCCAAGCTGGAACACCCTTTCCCCAAGAGCCATACATAGGAAAACAACTTTATGACCTTGCAGTTAGGAAAGATTACTTCTACAAAACAAAGAAGCAATAACTATAACCTAAAAAGTAATGATGGTACTTAAAATTTTATTAATTTTGAAAAATACCACAAAAATATCAGAAAACAAGTAGCCAAGCACTGTCACTCTAAGAAAAGCTGCAAAAATGACATAAGCTTATATATTTTTCGATGGCTCTGTGGGCACAAGGTGATATATATTTGGGCATTTTCTCCAAATGTCTCTTTCCTTCATTATTAGAAATGCCTGTTAGAAACACACAAACACACAGAAGATGCACACAAACCATCTAAATCTACACAAAATATATACAATATTTTCATATCTGTTATTATGAAATCAAGGAGCTATTTGCCATGTTAAGAATGTCCAAATAAAGGAGACAAATTTTAACTATTAAAATACCCATCTTGTATTTATGTAAATTTTCAACCTGAAATCTCTAGCCTAATATTAAAAAGTAAAGTGGCTATGGCATTAGTGCATGGCTTTTTTTGATATGTTGGCTTTAGAGACCCTGCACCTTCATACACTCTACAGCTCCATGTTTATGGATACAAATCAGCCTTATGTGGAGCGCAAGGATCAGTTGCCCACATCCATTAGTGAAAAGCTCATTTTGCTTAAAACAAATAATTCTACATTCTCATGATACTTGCAAATTCCAGTGCGAGACCTTAAGCCCATACGCATTCTTCCAACTCTTTCCTGGTAAGTGGGACGCCCTGGAATAACAGTGTTTGCATCTCTTGTGTTTCCACTGAGTAAAATGCACAGAGGTGCAGTGTTGTAATAGAAAAGTATATACTGATTATTTTAATAAAAATGAACCTCATTTATCCATTCCTTAGTCCTACTTTTAGAATCAGGCTTTAATAGAATAGTCATGAAATGCTATTGATAAAAGCCTCAAATTTTAGGTCCAAGTATCAGAAAACTGAAAAACCAAAATTTCTGGTAGATTTGCTCACTCTCTTAGTATTTTATGACATTAAAAGAGAAAACTCTCCTGATATGTGCATAAGTACATAGTATCAGTGTGATCCCCTTGGGTTCACTCCATTTATAAAAGATCAGAATAAACTAACCTATTCTGGAAAAAACCCCATGGTTTTTGCTTATGTAGTGATAAATGTGTAGGTGGCTCAGTGGGGCACCAGGAATCTTATTTGAAGTCACTTCTTATCTTCTGATATGGACTTGGAATGACCATCTGCACATATTTTTGAAAACTCATTAAATGCTAGATTTCTCACATAAAAAGAAAAGAGCGATAAAATTTACTCAACATGGATCATACGCCAAATTGTAAAGCACAAAGTATAACCTCCAGGATTAGGGTTCAAGAAGACAGAGCAGGAGGACCCTGAACTCACCTCCCATAGACACAGCAAATTTATGCCTAAATATGGAATAATTATCCTCAAAAATACCTGAGAACTAAATGAATAGCACCTCTACAAGAAAAGACAAGAGACACTTTGAGAAGTTTAAAAGAGGCAGAGACACAGCTTCTCTTAGAAACTGGCAATCAAGAGGGATCCCAAAATATTGAATTCACAGAGTGAAGGGACTGCCCACATCAGACACCTGGACTATGCAGTGTCCAGACCATCACCACATGGCAGCCGCAGATTTATCTCCACCAGCGGGCATTGCCAACCATAAAGAGACACCAAAAGGGTGTCTGCCTCTTGTGAGAGGGACAGACTGCACTTCCAGGCCATACAGATGTGGCACCAAAATGTCAAGTTTGAAGATCAATAGAATGTAACGGAGAACCATAGACCTATGGGGAGTTTACCAAATGGTCATAATTTTACAGTGACTGCTCTAGAGGCAGGAATTGCAGGGACTACCCTCAAGGAGAGAAGCCCTGGTGGACATTTTTACAGTCTCATCCTAACTTGTGGGGATGGAGCTGATAGAATCCATTTCTGGTGCCCTCCTTCTGGCCTGCAAGACCCAGAAAGTGTTCTGCCCACCTTGTGCGGTAACTGGGTTAGGCTACTGCCCCACCCACCCTATGCATAACTCAAGCTTCAGCAGGGCGGGCCAGCACCAGCCCCACCCCATACCATGCAGAGACACAGCCACAACATTGGTCCTGAGGACCATCCTCCTGAATCAGCAGTGAAGGTATAAATAGGCCACATTAGTGCACCAAGCCCAGCTTCCCCATATAGTGCCTGGACTCCAACTGGATTGGCAGTCACCGTGAGCATCATCTTCACTGTACAGGCAGCAAGTTGCCCCCAGAAGGAAGAGCACCCTGAGCTCTGGCCAACTTATGCAGAGACACTACTGCAACTGGGGTGAGAAAGCAGCCCAAACCTCACTCTTTCTTTTTAGTGGCCAAGCTGCAATCAGGTGGCCAGTGCAGCAAGCCCTGCCCTGCACACACAGCAGCTGCAGTCATATCAGAACCAGCTGACTCTCCCAGGCACACAAGAGACTCCCACAGGGTTCCTGGCTCTGGTGTCCAGGGTAGAATGAGCTCTGGACCACCAAACAAAGCTTCTACAAAGACCACTTTTTCAAAACTGAAAGAGGTTGCCACTTCCCCTAATATACAAAGACAACCACGGAGAGGAAACATGAGGAGACAGAGAAATATGTGCAATATCAAAGAACAAGTCAAATCCACAGAAAAAAAACATTAATGAACAGATAAACAATCTGACAGTTCAAACCAATGGTCATGCAGATGCTCACCCAACTCAGAAGAATGGGAGAACATAATGATAATTTCAATAAAGGGAGAGAAAAAAATAAGAAAGTACCAAAGAAAAGTTATAACTGAAATGAAAAAATGTTCTAAAAGGGTTCACCAGCAGAATGGATGAACTCAAACACAAATACGTGATTTGGAAGCCAAAGCAAAGGGAAATACCCAGGCAGAGGAGCACAAGGACAAAGGAATTCTAAAAGGTGAGGCCACCGTTAGGAACCTTTGAGACACATTGAGAACAGCATTTTCATTAGAGGGGCCCCAGGAGGAGAAGAGAGAAAGAAAGGGCCAGGGAAACTGCATGAATAAATAATGGTGGAAAACTTCTGCTATATGGAGAAAGGAACAGACATCCAGGTACAGGAATAACAAGAGTTCCAAATGCCAGGAACTAAAAGAGAAACACATGGAGAAAAATTATAATTAAAATAGTAAAAGTTAGGGATAAAAAGAAAGGAATCATAAGTGCAGAAGAGAAAACCAGCATATTACCTATAAGGGAAACCACATAATACAGTAAGCAGATTTAATAGCCAGAACATAACAAGTCAGAAGGGAGACATGGCATAATTAAAATAATGAAAGGGATGAAAGATTAACAACAAAGAATTCTATAACTGGCAAGGTTATCATTCAGATTGATGAAGAGAATAAGAGTTTTCCAGATTAAAAAAAGCTAAAGGGGTTTGTCACCACTAAACTGGCCTTGCAGGAAGTATAAAAAGGAATTTTCTGAGCTAATAAGTGGAACTAGTTAAAAATAACAAGACATACAAAAGTAAATATCTAACTGGTTAAAGTAAATAATAAAGGTAGTTGATTAATCACAAATCAAGTATGAAAGATAAAAGAACAAAATTATAAATAAAAAATACAATAGTTAAGGGATACATAAAATAAAATATCAGATGTGTCATCCAAAATATAACACATGCGGCAGTGAGTAAAAATGTAATGCTTGGGAATATGTTTAAAATTATGTTACTATCAACTTAACAGAGACTGTGATATACATAAGATGTTATATGTGATCCTCACAGAAAACACAAAGATAAAGCCTATAGTAAATACACAAATGAAAAAGAGAAAGGAATCTAAACATGACACTATGAAAATGCTCAAATAACAAGGGAAACAAGAAAGAAGAAAGGAACTGAGAGAAACTACAAAAAAAGTGAGAAAAGCAATTAACAAAATGGCAGAAAGTACATGCGTGCCAATAATTCATTTGCCAATAAATGGCTAAATTCTCCAATTGAAGACATAGGTGGCTGAATGGAGGGAAAAAAAGAGGCCCTTCTATATACCACCTGCAACAGACTTACTTAAATCCTAAGGACACTCACAGACCTAAAGTGAAAGGATGGAAGAGTTACCATGCAAATGGTACCAAAGGAGGCTGGACTCATATCAGTCAAAATAGACTTCAAAACAACTATCGTAACAAAATAGTTATAACAATTATGAATATCTACGCAGCCAAGCTAAGAGCACCTAATGCTATAAAGCAACTACTGAGATATAAAGGGATAAGGAGAAGCAAAAGCAACGTGATAATAGTAGGGGACTGCAACACCTACTCACATCAATAGATAGATCACCCGGACAGAAAAATCAGTAAGGAAACTTTGACCTTTCATGACACATGAGAACAGAGGGACTTCACTATATACGTACACACACACACACACACACACACACACAGAACATTGTATTCAAGCAGCAAAATGCACATCCTTTCCAAGTGGATCTGGAACATTGTCCAGAGTAGATCAATGTTAGGCCCCAAAAAAGTCTCAGTAAATTTAAGAGGACTGACATAATATGAAGCAACTTTCTGAACACAGTGGTGTACATCAAGAAATCAATTACAAAAAGGAAACTTGAATGAACTGCAAACACATGAAGACTAAACCACATCTATTAAACAACCAAGAAAAGGTCATCCTGTGCCCACTACCAACTATTCCTTTGGATCCTTAGCTGAAGGTTTCCATATGGGGTATTGTGGTCTGAAAGACGAAGGTCTCAGCTCTGGGTAGACACTTCTGTCAACTCAGTTCAACTCTGGGTGAAACTTCCATATCAGCTTTTCTCTGGGAAGCCCTCTCAGCCAGCTCGTCCATCCCGTGGGATTCCAGCAGAAATGCCTGCCTACATTCATGAAGAGGCATGTCCAGTAAACTATGTTGCCCACACTAAAACAAAGTGTCTCTTCATTTTGTCCTTCTTTATTCTCTATATAACTTTATATTTTTACTCATGTGTAAGTTTGTGTATGGGTGGGTGCTTGTAAAATGTTATTTCCTTCTCTGTAAAATGTTCTGGCTCATCTTCATGTTGAGTTCATTATCTTGTTTTAATCTTTAAGCTTTCATTTAATTTTTAATTTAAATAATAATCTGTTTCCATTTATGTTAGTTCTAGTAAGTTTTTTCAAATCTTTACAGTCAAAAATTACTCACACTTTGTTTTATTCTTTTTAATTTTTTTAGTTTTAAAAGATATGGCATATATTAATCTTATGAGTCAACTACTGGAATGAATGGACCACTTGAATATTTATTTTTTTAGATCAATGTGTGTATGTATACACATATATGTATTTTCATGTATTATTCTTTAACACATAATTATATGAACAATAAATTATAACCCATTAAAATTATAAAAATAAATAAGTGTTAAATTATCCATTGCTCATACATCATGCAAATGCTCCAGAATATCAGTGACATTAAAACAGGAAGCTATTAGCTATACACATGATGCATATAAAGCTGAATCCAACTGAAGCATATTTGCTGAATGCTGAGGCTTAAATCACACTTCCTTGCACTTCTAGATAGAGAGAGAGGAAAATGGGTAATCAACAGAAGAAAACAAGTTGACGAAGTTCGATTACTTCCCATCATATATACAATATTGACATACATCTCTGTATTGAAAGGAGAAAATATTAGAGCTAAATATAACTATAAACAACATACTGTATTCACTTTAAAATATACATTCAAAGAAAATGAGTACATATCTGTATATTTGTAATTATAAATAGGTGTAAAGTATAATGTGAAATTCAAATTAAGTAACCAGTATTGAAGTCATAAATTTATTAACCCTTGTACATTTTTGAAGACATGATTGTAATATGCTAAACTTTTCTTCTAAAACACAAATATGTACCAATTATACTAGTGGTGAAAAATATTATACTCAATGTCAAAAACTAAGTCAATCATTTCAAAAGATGAAGATTTGGGAATGTAATAAAAGCATAAACAGACAAGGCTCACATCATTAGCTCTCACTTTTCCCCAGTAAATTCTAACACTTCTTTTCATGTAAAGATTTATTTGATGCACATTAGCTGAGATCATGAGCCAGAAAAGTATAGAAACTTACGCACATATGTGTGTATATATATATATACATATGTATATTTCAGCAATATTATCTGAGAAATTTGAGTTTGTTCTTTAGCAGATTTTAATTCCTGTAGTTATTTGATACAGAGGTTGAATTGGCAGTGCCTAAAATGAACTCTAATAAAACACACATCAAGGAATCCCATATCATTTATATTTGTGTCCTGGTCAGTTATGATGGAAGATTAATACCATTTTTAAAATGTTGTATAAGAAGTAGATTGTAAAGTGAAATTTTTTAAATAAATAAAACAACTAATTCTGCAATTAGACCACAAATTATTAATACATTCTTAGTTTTTTCCATATGTTATACAATCCAAAGTTGTTGAAATAATGTATACACATGAGTGTAGTAAATACAAAGTTTGTGGAGAGGTAGAAGAACTGCCTGTCTATGGAGAAGTGAATCTCCCAGGAAGAAGTGTCCCTCCTCTTTTATTCTCTTTATGAATTGCTTTTGAGATAGAAGCAAATGTTTTATTTGCCACTGTTCCAGGTTTTAGATTTAGATAATACAAAAGAACCACTGTAATCCGCCAGTGCATGCTAAGGAAAGATTTGTTAAACAGTATAGTGCAGGAAGAACACAGACATTTAATGCAATATTAAGGAGATTCATAACACCCAGGCTGTTTCCAGGGGCCATTCTTAGTCACAGAGGACATGTTTCCTCCAGATTGCAAACCAGAACACCTGGGAATCCACATTCCCTTTCAAGTATGAGACTTTTCTGACTATCTTCTCAAGTACCCAAAAGCAGAATGCATGATCAATAAACAAAAATCAAGACAGCCTAACAGAAACCGGGTACAAATATGAATGTGCACATTTTTTCTACCAATGCTTGAAAGCTGTAACTGTCAGACCTGAGGACAACTTCATTCTTTTCCATTAGTATACTTTATTCCAATTTGCTGCAGAATCACCACCAGGGTTCCACATAACCCTGGAGATAAGCACAGATTTGCAACTGAGCAGCTAAATTAAACTTGGACTTACACAAATCTTAAGAATAAAATGCCTTTATTCTTGGAGAAAAATGATATTCCCTTCACCCAGAGCTTCTTAGTGATCAGCTTCTCCAAAGCAGCTCTCATGGCTTTGTTTCTTAGGCTGTATATGATGGGATTAAGGGAAGGCGGCAACAAAATATAGAAAGATGATAGAACATGATCGGTGACCGATGTAGACCCTAAAATAGGTTTCAGATAAGCAATAAAAGCAGTTGAGAAAAAAAGTACAACCACTACCAGGTGTGGGAGGCAAGTGGATTAGGCTTTTGACCGTCCTTCTGTGGATGGAATCTTTCTGACAGTGGAGAAGATGTATATGTATGAGATTATGATGCAGATAAAGCAACATAAGTCCAAGACTGCATTAATAAGAATGAGCACGATTTCTGCAGTCACATTCTCTGAGCAAGTAATAGCTAACAACTGGGGAATGTCACAAAAGAATTGCTGGATTTCATTGGGCCCACAGTAAGTTAGGGAAAAGGTTCCTGCTGTATGTATAATGGATATCAAGCCACTGCTGAGCCAGGACAGAGTCACCATATGCACACACTGGCCCCTGTTCATGATGAGCTCATAGTGCAGAGGATGGCAGATGGCAGCATAGCGGTCAATGGACATCGCTGTGAGCAGGAACAGCTCTGCCACTGCCGCAAAAGGCACCAGGAAGACCTGCATGACACAGCCAGAGAATGAGATGGAATTGATGTGGGTCAAGGAGTTGGCAACAGTTTTGGGCACAGTGGAAGACATGAGGCAAACATCAGAAAGGGACAGATTCTTTAAGAAGAAGTACATGGGTGTGTGCAGGCAGGGATCCAAGGATGCTATGGTGACAATGAGGCCATTCCCCACTAGGGCCAACAGGTAGATGACTACAAAGATCCCAGATTGTAAAAACTGAAGCCTCAATGGGCCAGAAAAACCCAAGAGAAGAAATTCTGCCACCACTGAGATATTCTTCATTCTTGATGAAACGTTCTGCATTTGAAAAAAGAAAAGGTATGGTTAAAGTGGTCAAAATCCTACACCTACTTAAGTTTACTTCAGCACAGCTAAAGAAAAACTGTGTTCCTATTTAATGTTTGTCCCTTGAATGTGTGTGTCCATGTGTATTTGTGTTTGTCTGAAAGAGAAAGTGAGAAGCAGTTTTAAGAGTATATTTTCTCCAACAACATAATCCAATTAATTAGTCATGTGTTGAACATGTACCTTTCTTTTCAAAGTTTCTGTTTCTCTAGGTGTCTAAGTGTTATAATGCAATGGAAGCATATGTACAAATTGTTTACCATATTCACTGCACCATGCTATCTATCCCTCATGGAGAAAAGTCTTAATTTACATGTGAAAGGAAGTGAAGGGATAGATATGAAAAATGCAAACATTGCATGCCATGTCCTTTATCCTTGTGCTTTACAATTTTTGACTTTTAATCAATGGATTATTTGACTAAAATTAATTGTTCTCATTTTCATCTTAAATATGAACTTCACAAAACAATGGGCATTCTCTAAGGTCATTTTATACATTTTTGATATCTATATGCCTAGAAAGATGATAGAAAGATTGGCTCCCTCCAAAAGACCTCTGATTTTTTAAATAAGAGGAGTAAACAATAGCAATCATTTCAAGCAGGTATTTGTCATTTTCTTCAGTGCACAAGTTTTATTAAAATACTCCTTCACTTAACTCTCATAATACTATTAATGTATCTTTTTATTTACTAGTTTTGGTCCAGGTTTCTTTTTATTTTATTATCCCACTAATGCTATGTGTTCTCTCCCTCTACTCTTCTCTCTGCACATATATAAATAAACACACATACACACAAGTTTTAGGCACTGTATGTGTGTGTGTGTGTGTGTCCTGTTTTATACTTAATATACATAAATAATAAATACATAAATAAATAATGATTGCAATTGGATATTTGAAACACAATATATCTGCTCTCATCCTTTACTAGAAGAAAACCACTTAAAACCAACAATTTCAAAATTATATTCACTACAGATTATCAGATTTAATAGTGGAGAAGAGATTTATAACTGAATTATACAAGAATCTATGTCACACATAATCAAATGCTTGGAATTTTAAAATTATTTTTCTTATCTAACCCATAATTTAAGGCACCTTCCCATTTCATATGAATCAAAATTAAGCAATGTTTATTAAGACACTAGCTTATGATCCAAGTTATATTCTATATATTTTAGTGGTATTTATTTCCAAATTAGCTATATTTTAATTATTTCACATCATTATTTTACTTCATTCTTCATTACTTTCTGTTTATAACTGAAATAAAATGTACCTAATATCTTAACCAATTTTTATTGATTCCAGTGAACTCAGCATCCTTTTATGCTTTAAATAGTCCTGTAAATAACTGTTTCAAACTCTAATATGCATTTGGTGTATGAGCTGATGTTTTGCAACATAAATAAGTATATACATATAGTTTTCCTGTGGCCTGTTAGCAAACCCATAGTTTAGAAATCTTAAAATTAACATGTAATAACCCAAGAAACTTTTACTTTTGAAGAATTTAAGAATTTCCTAGCAGGTCTATGCTTTTCTGGCTGAAATCATTATCAACAACCAGATTAAAAGAAAATAAACTCACTAAAGTGTCTGTTCTGTAGAAGATTCAAGACATCAGCAAGCTTTGAGTATTGTTGCTGGTGAAAGTATTACCGATGATTAATCCAGAAGGACATCACTAATTCTGACTTTCAAGAATTGAGAAACTCCTTTCCTGAAAGTCACTTTGATTCTTGATGTCTCAACTTTAGCACAGTTTTTATAAAGAGCAGTCAGAACGAGTATGACGATGATATCAGTTTTCCATCTCCCAAAGGCTTGAACTCTGGAATATTCCAAAGAGAAATGATGCCACTTTCATTGTAATTGACTTACATGATCTGTCCCTCACTGTTATGAGACAAATCTTGGCACTATGCAACCTGTGAAAATAAAGTAGCACAATGGCCTTTCCTTAATTAATGAGTCACTTCCTATGTTGGCATGCAGTCAAGAATCTCCATAATTGGTAAGAAGGCACTGAAGAAATATATTTACCCAGACACCCAGTGAGCTCTTATGGAGAAGAGCCACATACCTGGCACTTTTCCAGGTGCTGGTCATCTTACTCCCAGTACAATTACACTTTTATTAACTTAGTATATTGAAATCACAAAGTCATATTTCCACTTGTAATGTTGGAGTGTCCATTCATATTGTAGAGATCTGGGCTGACAAATAAGTGATTTCAAAGGTTGATATCAGTAGCAGTAGGGGACAGCGAATATGAGAAACCGAGTCAGAATGACGTTTTAAGCAGAGGGCTTAGACTTCTTCTGGAGACTAAGCACCAAGTCAGCGCTCCCCTGCACTTTTATTGTTACAGCAAGCGAAAAGACAGGCATCGATTAATGATTATAGGATGAGTTTTTTCATCAAGCTAAACAATTGCAAGCTAATTATTTATTAAAGTTTCTCTTATGTCTCATCAAGTCATCCGGCCACGTGAGCCTCACGGTGTGATCCTCATCTGGGTTTGCCTCGGAAAGGATCCCGAGAACTGTTTGCAGTCCTCGTCACACCGCTCATGACTCGCACCAGATTCCAAGACACACCACCTATTGTTCTTCTCTCTTAGATTAGTTTCGGATACAAATCATATCGCTCTTTCTCTTAGATTAGTTTCGGCTATAGATTAAGTTTAAGCAGAAACCAAATTACAGCAAGGTTAACTGCTAGGGTGTCTACAGATATCAATCAATATCACAAACTCAAAAACATCCAGTCTATACAGGCAGTGGGGCATATGAAAGATAATTTAACCAACAATTAATTTACTTATACTTAGCATTGACTACATAATAAATTAGCTCACATTTAGAGAATGTTCAGTAATTGATAGGCCGTCATGTACACAAATTCCTTGAGACTGAGTGCAATGCAAATGCACATTACTATGATGTGTTAAATTCCAGAGTCAGTTTTAAAACTCTTGTGAGATTTTTGGAAAAAAGCTTAGTAAATACAAACTGTTTAACAATATTCAGAAAATAATATAAGGTTAGTTTAAGAAGTTCTTGAAATTTGAACTCAAAAGAAAGTTCTTTGAGAAAACAAGTTTCTTTTTCTTCAAGAAAATAAAGTTATTCAAGTTCAAGAAAGAATCTGCTTACTCAAAGAGAAGATCTTTGTAAATCCAGACAGAAGAAATTTAACAACCCAAAAGCAAATGAAGAAAGCAGCCTTCTGCATTTATGGAGCTTCATCAGAGGAGTTAATAAATGCTTTATGGGTGTCCAAGAAGGAAAACATGCAGAAAAAAGGTAGAAAAACTTACTTAAAAAATATAATGACTGAAAACTTCCAAACTCTGGGGAGAGAGATAGACATCTGTATACATGATGGATAAATGCCCCCTACAAGTTCAAATTGAAGACTTCATGGAGGCACTTTGTAATCAACAGTCAAAAGTTAAAGAATAATAGTTTTTAAAACAGCTACGAAAAAGAGGCTTCTCACATACAAGGGAATTCCCACTAGGTTAAATGGAAATATTCATTTTATTGTGTTTCACTTTACTGAAATACATAGCTAATTGCGTTTGTTCCAAAGTGAAGGCAAACCTGTATTGAGCAAATCTTTGGCAATAACCCTCATTTGTAATAATACTCATTTTTGCATTTGTCCACTTATTTCCATTTCCTGGAACTTAATAACTTTGTAAAGCATATAATTACTTTCTAGTGTCTTTTCATTTCACAACAAAAAACTCAGTTTAACATTGCTTTAGGGGATGTTTTGAAGTAATGAGTCTCTCAATGTTGATTTTCTGGGGCTGTTTTAATTTTTCCTTCATGTTTGAAGGATAGTTTTCAGATATAGCTCTCAGTTGGCGGCTTTTTTTTTTCATTGGGGCACCTTAAATATGTAATTTGGCTGCCTACTGTTCTATAGGTTTTCTGCTAACAGATTTCTTCATAGTCTTTTCTGTGTGGGCTCCCTTCAAATGTCACTCTACTCTTGCTGCTTGCAGGACTGTTTCTTTTGTCTTTCAACAGTTTGATTATAAAGCATCTCAGTGGGTGCCTATGTGAAGTTCATTGACATTGCTGGATTTGCAAATTTAAGTATTTCCTCGATTCTGGGAAGATTTCAGTTATTATTTCTTCAAATAATCTTTGTGGCCTTTTCTTTCTCTTTTATTTCTGGGATTCCCATACCACATGCATTTTTTCCGCTGGGTGTTCTCCAAAATTTTCCTTAGGCTCTGTTCACTTTTCTCGTTCTTGTGTTTTTTTTCCTCAGCCTCAAAAGTTCAAATGTCTTATCTGCAAATGCGTTCAATTATTTTTCCTGCCTGTTAATTGTAAGAATAGAAATAGGTTAGCATAAGCATAGCCATCTTAAAGGCCTAGAAGCCATTTTCTGAGTATGTGACTTAGAAAGAAAAACTGGAACTGGGTAAGGCCTTGAAAAACAAGCTAATCATGAACACCAGATGGTGGGCAGCTGTGGCCTTTAGTCAGCTAACCTTGGTCAGCTAATCCTACATACCAAGCTTATCGTGCAGAACCTCCCTGACAATTGAGGAGTGGTCTTATCTTGCTCCTGCCTAACCCCAGGATGTATGTCTTGCAAGAATAATGTGCAGCTGTGGAAAATTACTATGAGTTAAGTGTTTTGAAAATGCTATATAAACCCTTAGCTTTGAGTGCTCGGGGTCCTTGTTGAGACCCACTGCGTCGGGCTGACATTGGACCCCAGCTAGCTGGCTGAATAAAGACTTTGCTTGAATTTACATCTCTATGCCTGTGTAGTTTGTTCTCTGGAGAGGCCTCAGAAGCCCGGACCCTAACATTAATGAATGTATGCTGTTGGAAACCTTTACTGATTTTGTTTCAACACAGTTAATATTTAATATTAGAGAAAATTCTGTTTAGCTCTTTTGTACAATTATTATGTCTTTGTTAATATTCTTTGTCCATATTATTTTCCTTCAGTTGATTTTCCGTGTCTTTCCCTTAGGTTTTTAACATATGTAAGGCAATTTAAAAAATCATTGTCTTACATCTACTGCCTGTGTTCCTTCATGGGCAGGTTCAGCTGTTATTCCTATCTAGGTTCAGCTGTTATTCCTATCATAATACATAATTTTGATTCCTTGCATAACTTGTGATTTTGGTTGAAAATTGGACGTAAAAAAGAGCAACCTCTCCCAAAGAATCCAATATATATATTATAAACCTACTGTAATCAAAACGGTATGGTCATGGAATTAAGAGTTATGGACAGATGGAAAAGAATAAAGTGTTGCATGTGTTAACAACTAATCTTTGACAAGGACTCAAAGAGAAAACAATAGAGAAAATCTCTTCAATAAATTGTACAGAGAAAGCTGGATAGTCAAATGCAAAAGAATGAAATTTGACATAATCTATTCTTACATAAGAAGTAACTAAAAGTGAAAGAAAGACTTAAATGCAAGACCTGAAAATAGAAAACACTTCAAGTAAAATATTGGGAAAACTTATATTGACATGGGCAAGGATTTTTGAATATGACAGCAAATGTGCTGAAGAAAAAAACCAAAAATAAACATTGAGACTAAAGCAAACTAAAAATACTCTGCACATAAAAGGAATGAATAAAAAAAACTATAGTGGAAAATTAAGGAAGGGAACATTATATATACAAATCACATATCTGATAAGGTGTTAAATCTAGAATATAGAAGGAAGTCCTATAACTCAGGGGCAAAAATACCTCACAAAACTTGATTTAAAAATGGGCAGTAAACCTGAGTAGAAATTTTTTCAGTGAAGATATACAAAAGGCCAGCAGGTATATGAAAAAAAAGGTCAATATCAGTAATCATCATAGATATAAAAACCAAACAGCAATGAAATAATAGGATGATTATTAACAAAACAACAAAAGATAACAGTTGTCAAGGATCTGGAGATTAGGGATTTCTTGTATGCTGTCAGAAATGTAAATTGGTGCAGTATTTATTGAAAATTGTATTTAAGTTCCTCAAAAAATAAAAACAACTACCATATGATACATCAACTCCTCTCCTAAGTATATATCTAAAAATAATATATCCACTCTCCCTTGTTTATTGTAGCATCATTCACAATGTCCAAGACATGAAAAAACCTACTTGTCCAATATTCTATAAGGAGAAAAAGGAAATGGGATATAGATGTCCACACACACACATACACACACACACACACACACACACACACACACACACACACACACACACACACACATATACAGGGACTATTCAGGGACTAAAAGAAATTTTGCCATTGGGACAACATGTATGAATCTGGAGGACATTATGGCTGTTAATTCAGACACAGTATGATAAATACTGTATGATTTTACTGATAAGAGGAATCTCAAAATGTCTAGCTAATGGAAGCAGTTAGAATGGTGACTGCCAGGGCCTATGGGATGAGGAAAATGGGGAGATGATACACAAAGGGTGAAAACATTCATTTATAAGGTGAAAAAATTGGGGCATCCAATGTACAGCTTTGTGATTTTAGTTAACAATACTATAGTGTATACTGAAATTTGCTAAGTGAATGCACAAAATAGTGGTAACTGTGTAAGATGATGGGTGTGATAATTATCTTGATTGTGGCAGTCATTTCACAGAATATAATGATATCAAATTACCAAATTGTGCACCTTAAATATATATAATATTTGTGAATTATATACCAATAAAGCTGGAAAATTTAACATATGGCCATCTCAATAGACACAGTAACAGCATTTGACAAAGGACAACATATATTTATCATAAGAATTCTCAAAAAATTAAAAGGATCTTATCTCAGTGCAATTAAGGCCACCTATGAGGATACTAAAGCTCAAACCATAATTAAGAGGGACAATAGAAAGTTTCCCCTATAAGATCTGGTGCAGACAATGTTGCCAACTCTCACCACTTCTTTTCTGAATAATAGTGAAAGTCCAACACAGCAGTTAGACAAGAAAAATAAATAATAGACATCCAAATAGGAAAAAGAAGAAAATAAATTGTGTTTTTCCAGATGATGTATCATATATAAATATGTAACACCAAGAAACTCAATTTAGAAAAGAGTACTAATAAATTCACTAATGTTGCTGAACACAAAATCAACATACACAATATGGTATGTTTCTATAACAAACAATAAACTATCAAAAATTAGAAAACAATCCCATTCACAATGCAAAAAAAAAAAATGAAATACTGAGGAAGATATTTACCAAAAGAAGTTTGGTTTTATTTCAATATTTTTAAATATGCTAAGACTCACTTTTGTTACCCATGTATGATAGCTTTACACTGGAGCGTGTTCTGTGTGTGCTTAGGAAGAATGTATATTAAGGGGCTGTTGGATGGCATATTCTATATGATGTCTGTTAGGTCTGTTTGGTCTAAACTATAATTAAAGTCTAATGATTCCTTACTGTCCAAAGGATCAATCCAATGTTGAAAGTGGGAAAACAACTGTTTCCTGTTTCAAGGACTGAAGTTTTAACTATGCTAGTGTAAATCTGGTATTTATTCTCTCTTCTGTGACCTGTTAATTTCATACTTTAAAAGAAGCCCATAAAATAGGATGAATCCTGCATAGTATGGTTGATGAAATAGAAGTATATTTAGATAATGTCATGAAGACCAAGAACTTCTTTCCTGAGAGTATCATAAAACTCGGTAGTTGTGTCCAGGGATAGCTCCTTTGGATGTGAGTGGCTCTTGGAGAGGAAATATGTGCTATTTTAGGAAAAGAATGTTATACTTATATCAGTTCTTCAGTTTTTCAAAAGTATCTAGGACATAGTCCAAGAACACATACAATTGGATAATTTGGCTAATAACAACATATCTGATCACATGGTCTGTTCAGATTGGGGATGATTTTTGGCCTATTGCTTTAATCTAGGATCTATGGCTCCTGGCAATAGATTCAATTCTGTCTTACCAGCAGCTTTACTGATGATGTTTGTAAAGTCAGATTTTAGAGGCCAATTTGATGCCTGATATTTTGTATTGTGTCATTTGTCTTCATGTATGTTTTGTTTCTCTGACTACAATGTAAGTTTAAGTGTTATTTTGGATAATTTAACATGTTCAGTAAGTAAATAACCCAGTGGTTAATTTTCTCTGATGAGTGTGATCTTCTTCATATTGGAGAGACTTCTATTAACATTCTAAATAGTCCCTAACCTTTTATTTTATATACAATGGCTCTTTTAGAAATTGTGCTGTTTTCTCTCAGGTGCGTCTTATTCTTTCTCTTAAATTCTTAAAATAAATTAAGAATTTATTTTAATTTAGTTAATCTAATTTCCTTTACCTGCATTTTAAATGTTTCCTGCTTAATATGGATTATATTTCTGAAGAGTGGTGGAATTTGGTATTTTGTGTATTCAATAATATGGTATTTGTATTTATAAATATTATATTTTGCTGTTATTTGTTCTCCCCAAATAAGTAAACTGACTACAAGTTCCAATAAAGTTTGGAGGTTATCCACTTGTAAATTTCACCATTGTGTACATGGTGCAGGGCAGATAAATAAGTGATACACCCTTTTAATTACATAAAAACTGGGCAAAATTCTTGGGAACCAGAAATTACTCTAGGATTCCAAGAATTTCATACACAGATTGTTGACCTTTAATGGAATATTCATGTAATGCTGATTAGGGAAATGCCATAATGTATAAGGGCTAGAAACAATGTCCAATACTAGAGGAATTGAAATTATATGCAATAATTCATCAACATAGACAGACAAATAAAAACCTCTCTTTGCCCTGGCATCAAATACAATTAAATAAAAACAATTAAGCCAAAAAACAATGTATATACTATATTTGATCTTTGTGTAGGAGGTATTGTAAATTCATTTTTATTTTATATGACTGTACCCATGACCTACCCAAGATAAAATTGAGAAGAATGTCAGGTAAAATTGACCTATATAAAAGAAAACACTTTGAAGTTTTGTCCATGTAAACAAATAAGAACAGGATAGAAAAGTATAGGTAAAATGTCAGTATTTCCAGAATCTCTCACTTGGCCTTATTGCATCTCCATATCAATAGGTGTTTCCAGAGGGTGGAGAGAAGTAGTCCATCTCCATATGAATAGGTGATTACTTGGTGGAGTGAGGACATATCTGGACCAGAGAGGTTGGATGGGGCCTCTTTTGGCAGATGGGTCATGAGAGACGTGGGCGAGCAAAAGTGGATGACTGCTTGCCCATAAATGGCAATAAATGGATTCTCCCCCTTTATTTCTCCCTTTGACTGATTTTTGGTTTCACAGGTAATTTGCCCTGTGTTGGGAACAGGTTTCCTCCAGAGTTAAAGTAAAATGAAGCATTATGATTTCTGAATATTTATCATTCATATAGCTTTGATTTTTTTTAAAACAAATGACAACTTAGAAGGGAAATGAAATAAGATGAATTATATCCCATGATCTTATAACTGTGGATTATGTGAAAATACAGTTGAGCATAGTCTGACTGGCATGATGATTCCAAGCCTACATGTGGTTCTGCAGGAGTGAGTAGGGCCAGAAGCCCTTTCCATTTGCTTTTTCTTCTGGCTCAGCAGTTAAAGAAGCAAAGAGAGGTACAGTATGGAGGCAGAGGTGATAACCGTTTTTCTAACTGTTTATCTTTGGCAAGATGAGTGAGGAAATGAGGAAAGAAATAAAAATGCCATATAGGACTTTCAGTTCAGGGTGAATGGTTTAGTTTATATTGTTAGAGCAGTACAAAGATATTTATCCATCTTATAAGGAAGTAAATGTGTTCACATGCAGGTTATATTGGATGACATCCTTAAAGGCAAGTGTCAGACCCGTGAAGAGAACACTGCTGTGTTCAAACAAAGACATGTCTAATGCAGATTCTGCTAGTGTCTAAGGAAATCAAAATATGTTAGTGCATATGAAAATAACTTGGCAACAAAAGTACAAATTTGTGATGATTAACTATGAATAGTTATGAATCAGGGGATGGCAGGGAAAATGCTGAGGTGCCAGGTTTCTGATAAAAATAATGAGGGGCCACTACACAATGTAGCTGTTTTATTTTTTCCTTGAGGATAGTGCCATAGATCTGACTTCAGTGTTCTATGTTTAAAGATAATCCATAATTCAACCCTCTATTAACAAGGAAATATGAAGCAGATATATTTTATGTGCAATTCAGTGCACCTCCATTTCAAGGGAACACATGAGTATAAACTTAATATTCAAAGTATAAATGGGTTTTATAAACGTTTTTTAGCAAATTTAAGACACAGGAAAAGGTACAGTCAAATAAATAACATGTTTACAATTTTCTAAGTCAGGGAGTGGCTTACTTATACAGATTACCTTATATACATTGTCATTCCCATTCATAAAATGATGTCTATAAATACACTGTCAAAATTTAGAAAACAACTTACAAGTATGTATTATTCTCTATATAAAACATTCTTCATGTTCTGTCTAATTTCATCAACTAGCCTTCTAGTGTTATAATCAAAATAAAATTAAATACTATTTGAATTAAATTTTTTTTATTGGGATTTCTTATATTGACTCATGTTCACATTTTGTTTTATGCTGTTACAATGCTTTATGAAGACCATTACCAAAACAGATTCTGAAATTTCATAATAGTCTGATTTAATACATCCTTCTATAAAGTCATACTTACTTTACTTCCAAGTTCTCTTATTTCCAGCGAAACCATTATTGAAGCTTTTGAAAGTAAGACCAGACTTGACAAAAATATAAGAATGATATAAAAATGAATACATGAATCAAGCAGGCTTCTTTAGTATGTCTTTAAATTGTACTTGGTGTAGACAGCATACTCTCTCCTTTATGAATATTTCAACATCATGCACTGTTTCTGACTTGCCCTAGAAAAAATCCCATTTATAATTTTGGAATAAGTGGAATAATTAAAGGAGGAAGAATTATATGTACATTCTGCCAAGGAATTGGACTTGAATGACACCACCATTACTGAGATAAGTCTCTCCTTAGTTGTGAGTGGTTAAGAACATGGAACATAAAATATTCTGCTTTGGCACACTGAATATTTTGAGCTGAAGCACTTGAGAAAAAGTGGATGCAGTCAGGACCCCCTGACCTGCCCAGGTCTGTCCAAAAGTAGATCATAACACTTGTTATTGGAAAGTGCTCTCCCTGCGAATCTTATCATTGCAAACTGGGAGTTGATGCCAAAATGGGCCAGTACAACTTATCTTATCTTTTTATTTAATTTTCTCTTTATATTTTTCTATTTCTTAGGTACTTTCCTATAATTTCCCACCCTGATCTCAAGCTCCTTTACTTATTACACACCCACAGCTTATTATTCTTTGTTAAAAGTATATAAGATTATGGTTATAACAGCTTCTTCATGTTCATTTTCCTTATGAAGCCACCTATGGGCACATACAAAATAAAATAAAATGTGCGTGCTTTTCTCCTGTTAATCTGTCTTATGTTAGTCCAATACCTAGTTGAGGCATACAACCTAAGACAGTAGAAGCAATTTGGCCTCCCCTACACGGGGATGGCACACAGAAATTCCTGTGTGAGGACACAGAATTTTTCCCTGTTATTGTGAGAGTTTGCATATGGCTTTTGATATTCTGATGGAAAAGGAAGGGTTGGAAAAAAAGGGTAAGGTGCAGTATGTTTTCCATTCAGATGTACAGGTATTTTTATGATAATTTCCATGATGTGTACTATTAAAAAAAACTAATTGAACATTTGAGAGAAAATTTAGATTTAATTTATCCTAGAAAATGATGTGATGAAGTTAAACTAAGAAAAATTTCAAGTATTGGCATGTGCAAGAAACTCCTGATTTCATTATGTCCTTTTGCAATTACAGTAGGCAATTTAAAGCTTTGGTTGTCTAAAATGGTGCTTTTAGTGACTTTATCTGCCTACGAGGCAACTGGGGATCTTGTTGCCATGCTTAGTATCTTTCAAGATGTCTGGGTGTGGATATGCATTTCTAACAAGCTCCACATTACTCTGCTGCTTCTAGAACACTGCTTATGCTTTGAATAGCAAGATTTCAGGAGGCAATCGAGTGGAGAACATTCATCCTAAAAAGCTTGGATACGAGTTTTTTCTTCCAGCACCCTCGTCATCTGTTTTTGTTACACACTGTGCTGAAAACCTGAAAATTATTGGTTGTTAATTAACATAGAAAGTGAACATAGCAATGGAAAAACCATTTTCTTTTCTTTCATTTTTATTCTCCACTGGTAAATGGAAATGAGTGCTTGAACATTTTTGTACTGTTTGTTCTAAGTTTTTCCTTTTAGTCTCCCTTTATGAATATTCAAAGTATTTAACTTTGAATTTAACTTCTGGTTCTTAAAATCTATATATGTTGAAGATCAGTTATATTATCCAGAAAAAAATCCTAATTATCTAATACTTTCCTACTATTTTGTAAGAAAATCTCCATTTATGTTAATATTCACTATTAAACACATACATGTATAGAACACATGGCTGATCATATACATTTAATACTTTTATTGAATAAACTTTGAAAAACAAAATGTTTATTTAATCAACTATATAAAACTATTTTATATATGTTAATAGTCAACTACCAGATTCCATGACTCTGCTCCATTTAGCAGAAATAATTTTTGTCCCATGATTACTGATAAGGTTAAAATATTAAAACATTCAACTGAAACATTGTATGAGACTAAGCCAGTCTATTTCTGACTGGGGACGGCTGAAGGGCAGTGAGCTTGTGGTATCTACATCTTTATCACTGAGCCATTACACTGTAATAACGTTGAAACAAGATATTTATAGAAAATCTACTTTAAAATAATTCAAACCAAAATGTAAAGTGCAGAGAGATGTCCGTATCAGGTGGTATCAATCTCATAATTTTCAATATTTACTATTTCCAAATGTGGTATGAGAATCCATTCTAAATTGCTTCATAGAGTTGATCCCTCAAATCTTATGTATGTTTCTGACCAAGAGGAACCTCTTTTGTGTTACAACTTTGCTGAAAGCTTTCTTCACATCTTTGTTTGTCAGGGTGTATATGAGAAGATTTACCAACAGGGTGACCACACAGTAGAACATGGAGACCACTTTACCAATGGTGAAGTTGTACTTGGCTGGAGGCAGACATTGGCAAAGATGATGGTGCCATAGCAGATGGTGACAACAGTGAGGTGGGAGGCACAGGTGGAGACAGCTTTCTTCTGAGCCTCCAAGGAAGACAGTCTGATTATTGTTACCACCATGTGTTCATAGGATGACATGGTGAGGAGAAAAGAACTGAGAATCACAACGGAGCTACATGTGTAGCTCAAGGCCTCCACCTAGCAAGAGAGTTTATAGATGGGGTCTGAATCACAAAAGAAATGGTTGACCTTCCGGGGGCCACAGAAGTTCAGATGAGAGATTAGTATGGTAGATAGAAGAGGGGCAGTGAAGCCCCCAATCCAAGACCAAGCAGAGAACTTCAGGCACACTGGAATACTCATGAGCACTGAGTATTGTAGAGGGTTGCAGATGGCCAGGTACCGGTCATAGGCCATCACTACCAGGAGGATGCACTCAGTAGCTCCCACGGAGAAAAAGAAATCGTACTGCGCTATACAGCCAGACACAGAGATGGTGACACCCTGTGACAGGCAGGTGGCCAGCAGTTTAGGTACTGTGACTGTGGTGTACCAGATCGCCAGGAAGGACAGATTTCCTAAGAAAATGTACATCGGCATCTGGAGTGTGGGCTCCATCACAAGTGAGTATGATGATGGTGTTTGCCAGAAGGGACAGCAGATACACAGTGAGAAACATCACAAACAATGTGAGTCTCAGGTAGAAAATACCAGGAAACCCAAGAAAAATGAACTTGATCACTGTGGTCTGGTCTGTCACCTCCATAGCTCATCCTCTCTGATCTGGAACCAACAAAGCCCGGATGATAGATGAGCCAGAATGGGATATTTTAATATTCATTTACTTCATGATGATAAAGGACCGCCAAACATATTATAATTAATGGCTTCCAAAAACATAATTGCTGTCTTTATAAACAGTTTGCATGAATTAGCTCATTTAATTTAAATAATACACCTCCAAGGTAAATAACCTAATAATTTACTCTGCAAATGAAGATATTAAGGGAGGAAGCAGTTTTCCCTCAGTTACATCACTTTAAGTGTTGGGGTAGAATTTGTATCTACGTAGGGGAATATGAATGTTCACAATCTGAGCTAATCCTTGCAGAAATGTGGTTACTAGAAGAACATGGCATTCTCCATCCCAGAGGAATACACACCCTAGACATTAGATGCTGAATACATCCACAGCAATGCTAGTCAGAGACCTGTAGATCCAGGAAAGAAGGCTTCAGAACAGAGCTCCTAAGCCATGCCGGTTTCCTCATGAAGACAGAGGGCTGCTTTGGTTTTAACATTGTGACCCTCATTATATGCCATCATTCAGAACTTAGGGGGAAATTTATACATGAATAAACTGTATATCTAGTAAACAGAATAGTAGTCAACATGTACATGAAAAATATTTTGTTAAAAAGAAATACAAGGAATCCAGATTGGTAAAGAAGAAGTTAAATTGTCACTATTTGCAGATGACATGATATTGTATATAAAAAACCCTAAAGACTCCACTCCAAAATTACTAGAACAAATATCAAAATTCAGCAAAGTTGCAGGATACAATATTAACACACAGAAATCTGTGGCTTTCCTATACACTAACAATGAACCAATAGAAAGAGAAATCAGGAAAACAACTCCATTCACAATTGCATCAAAAAAAATACCTAGGAATAAACCTAACCAAAGAAGTGAAAGACTTATACTCTGAAAACTACAAGTCACTCTTAAGAGAAATTAAAGGGGACACTAACAGATGGAAACTTATCCCATGCTCATGGCTAGGAAGAATTAATATTGTCAAAATGGCCACCCTGCCCAAACAATATACAAATTTGATGCAATCCCTATCAAATTACCAGCAACATTCTTCAATGAACTGGAACAAACAATTCAAAAATTCATATGGAAACACCAAAGACCCCGAATAGCCAAAGCAATCTTGAGAAAGAAAAATAAAGTGGGGGATCATATTCCCCAACTTCAAGCTCTACTACAAAGCCACAGTAATCAAGACAATGTGGAACTGGCACAAGAACAGAGCCAAAGACCAATTGAACAGAATAGAGACCCCAAACATTAACCCAAACATATATGGTCAACTAATATTCGAAAAAGTAGCCATGGACATACAATGGGGAAATGAGAGTCTCTTCAACAGATTGTGCTGGCAAAACTGGACAGCTACATGTAAGAGAATGAAACTGGATCACTGTCTAACCCCATACACAAAAGTAAACTCCAAATAGATCAAAGACCTGAATGTAAGTCATGAAACCATAAAATTCTTGGAAAAAACATAGGCAAAAATCTCTTAGACATAAACATGGGTGACCTCTTCTTGAACATATCTCCCCAGGCAAGGGAAACACAGGCAAAAATGAACAAGTGGGACTTTATCAAGCTGAAAAGCTTCTGTATAGCAAAGTACACCATGAATAGAACAAAAAGGTATCCTACAGTATGGGAGAATATATTCATAAATGACAGATCCGATAAAGGGTTGACATCCAAAATATATAAAGAGCTCACGCACCTCAGCAAACAAAAAGCAAACAATCCAATTAAAAAATGGGCAGAGGAGCTGAATAGACAGTTCTTTAAAGAAGAAATTCAGATGGCCAACAGACACATGAAATGATGCTCCACATCGCTTGTTCTCAGAGAAATGCAAATTAAAACCACAATTAGATATCACCTCACACCAGCAAGGATGGCTACCATTCAAAAGACAAACAACAACAAATGTTGGAGAGGTTGTGGAGAAAGGGGAACCCTACTACACTGGTGGTAGGAATGTAAATTAGTTCAACCATTGTGGAAAGCAGTATGGAGGTTCCTCAGAATGCTCAAAATAGACTTACCATGTGACCCAGGAATTCCACTCCTAGGAATATACCTTATGAATGCAGCACTCCAGTTTGAAAAAGACAGATGCACCCCTATGTTTATAGCTGCACTGTTTACAATAGCCAAGAAATGGAAGCAACCTAAGTGTCCACCAGTAGATGAATGGATAAAGAAGATGTGGTACATATACACAATTGAATATTACTCAGCTATAAGAAAAATACATATCCTACCATTTGCAACAACATGGATGGAGCTAGAGCGTATTATGCTCAGTGAAATAAGCCAGGTGGAGAAAGGCAAGTACCAAATGATTTCACTCATATGTGGAGTATAAGAAAAAAGGAAAACTGAAGGAACAAAACAGCAGCAGAATCACAGAACCCAAGAATGGACTAACAATTACCAAAGGGAAAGGGACTGGAGAGGATGGATGGGAAGGGAGGGATAAGGGCAGGGAAAAAGAAAGGGGCATTATGATTAGCATGTATAGTGTGGGTGGGCACGGGGAGGGCTGTGCAACACAGAGAAGATAAGTAGTGATTTTACAGCATCTTACTATGCTGATGGATAGTGACTGTGAAGAGGTATGTGGGGGGGGACTTGGTGAAGGGGGGAGCCTAGTAAACATAATGTCTTTCATGTAATTGTATATTAATGATACCAAAATAAAAAAATATATATATGTATATATACATATATATACATATATATATATACATACATACACATATACATACACATATACATATATATGTGTATAATTATGTATGTATAATGTATGTATATATATGTATATATAATTATATAATTATGTATATATAATTATGTATATATAATTATGTATATATATGTATATACATATATATATATACATACATACACATATACATACACATATACATATATATGTGTATAATTATGTGCATGTAAGAAAATAAAATAAAAATATTTTTTAAAAGCTTACTATTCTTAGATACTTGTTTTTTAAGTCAGTGTATCCACCAGTTTTTCTACACTGGTTAGAAACAATCAACCATAAAATTTTCTTTTTTTAAATTGGAAACTACAATACTATATTTGTTTCTCATGTACAACATAGTGACAAATGTACATTACCAAATGCTCACCATGCTAGATATAGTTATACCCTGCTACGACACCAAAATATTTCAGTATTATTAGTTATATTATCTATGCTGTGCTTCCATTCCTATGACTACTTTATTTTATAATTTGAAGTTTGTGCAGAAGAGGATGAAGGGGTGGTTGATAAAGGTGAAGGGGATAAAGAGACACAAACTCCAAGCTAATAATTTTAAATTCAAAAGTCCATTAATCCTTTAGTGGACATAGAGTTTCTTTCCATAGCATAAGAACACTTTACATGAGACATAGAGTCATACCAAATATAAGAATACAATATGCTAGTTATAATTATGTTGCATTTTTATCAAAATAAAAAATAGATAAGTATCATTTTCATAAAAACAATTTTTCCAATGGATACATGTGCTTTAGGGCCAAAACATCCAGATGATAGCTGTAAAGTATAGTGGTAACATATTAGTAGCAATAATAAAAACTTTTATATATATATGTATTACTTTCATATATAAAATATTTCATATGCAATATAATAATGTTAGGGGGCTTGAGTTTGCTCTCCTCGGTTCTTGTTCCCATGGCAACAGAGAACTGAAGGGCAGAGACGCAGCAGTGAAGCAGAGAAGAAGTTTTATTTGAATACAGTCCAAAGGAGGAGCAGACTAGAGTCAAGGTAGATGAAGACAGATTTATCATAGGGATTTTTATATATAATAATTTTTTATTACAGGGATTAACTCTATCTTTTCTGGCTCTCTAGTTTTATCTTGTTAACTCTTTGAGTCCCTTTTAGTGGGCTTTACTGGCCTATTTTCCCTCCACCAGCTCATATCTGTTTCTTCCACGTAACAATAATATATATTTTTTACCATTTTTTTTTTAATTCCTATAATAAAGATACAGACTTACTACCTCATATCATAATGAAAAACTGGCTGAAAAAATGTGAAGACGATTGGATTCATATTCACATATTTCTGAATTAAACTTTTATGGAGATTTTGAATCTCAAAATACTATTGAAAAATGTGTACAGATTTTATGCAATAATAATAATGGTCTCTGAGGTGCCCTGTTGACACCATAGAAGTTTTCAAAATATACATTATAAAAATTTTAGATACATCTGGTTAAAATTTAAATTATACTAGTATGGCCAAGGGATATTTTATTTGTCTCAGAAACCCAATCTGTAGATCTTAATACTATAAAAATCCTGACTTTTTTGTAAAACTAAAATTTTGTTTCTTGCAGGCTATATCACTATTCAAAATCTTTGCAAAGTATTATGACTGGCAACCAACCTAGAATTTTAAATTCAAGAAAATTTCAAGGAAAGAACTTAGACTTATTTTTTAAAAACCTTTCCCTGATTTTGTTTCTGGTTCCATTTGAAAATTATTAGCAGTTATATTATCAATTTACCATCAAGATTCCAAAGTATTTCTTACTCCTATTATGAAAAGAATATTACATAACTCTTCTTCTCCTACCTTTAATCACTTATTAACTATTTGGAAATTATATAAGTAGAGGTTTAGAACAGAATCAAGGAAACATCATCACAAAGAGAAATCTATTTTCTTTTGTAAAAGATGTGATGGTTATCTAACTCTGCCTACAGCAAAAATTAGGGTTATACACTCTCTATCTATATAGAATCTTAGGAGGAAACTGGATGATGGGGACATTTAATTTTAAAAAAATAAACACTTTTGTAAATATTAAATAACTTTTACTTATAAAAAGTATCTTACATATAATTTTTATTTATTTGATATTTTAATTTTTAAACTATAGTCACTCATCCCACATGCTAAATGAATGCCTGAGAAAGTATATTGCCTCAGATTACACATTATAAAAGTTATAAAAGAATTGCTACAGAACTCTATTACTCTAGACAAATGAGGAATAACTCAGATCAACCCCCACAGATATACTCACAGCATATATTCTGTTTGAAGTATTTTTCAGGACTGGGATGTTATTAGTTAAATTTCTTTTAAACCCTCCCTTTCACCACGGCTGTGCATCGGAGTCCACCACGCTCAACTGGGTCTCAGTGGAATGAGCCGTGGAAGCTCCTCCCTGCTGTGCCTTTGGCTGTGGGGCACCATCTGTGCTCTAGATAAACACCAAATTTCTTTATTTTCTTTCTTTTTCTCCTCTGCGGTCAAGCTGCAAAGAAAGGCATTACCTCAGATCCCATTGTGAGAAGAATTAGGATTTCATCAATCTTGAGTTTCATTAATCAGCTCTCTTTTGGGACATCCACATAGATTCCCTGAATATTTTCGTCTGGTGAGGGTCAGAGAACTTTCCCCTTAGGATCAAAGGAAGAATAAAGCAACTTTGGGAACCATTAGAAATGCCTTCATGGGAGTGGAAAGAATGTCTCCCCAACTGGCGGCATTAGACGCCACTGCCTCTGGTATTAACCCTTCAAAATATGATTGTAGAATGGCATCTCTCAGTTTTTCAGTCACCACAAGTCATGACCAGAATGTAGCATTCTCCAACATCCAAAGTACAACATACATCAGAAATAGTCTTCTTTTCCAATAATAAAGCCACAAAACAAAATCAAAACTAGACAAGCAAAAACGTCTCTCATTGCTTGACATCTCTTTATAACAAATAACAAAACTAAAAAGCACTTGCTGACTGAATGTGGAAATTGTCACCCACTCTAGCAGATGGAGCCATTTCATGTAACAGTTATGTTCTAGGGCCTTAGTGAATATGTGTAGAGGGTATAAACGTCTGAAAAATCTTGGTATTAGAGGAGAACAAAACAGCTACCTATAAGACTGAATAAAACAAATCTAGATGCTATCTATATGTCTATTAAAGAAAGTATCAACTAGTGGCTGTCAGGAAGTGTAAGTCACCAGGAGATATTTGAAAATGTGTGTAGGTGGTGTGTTTGCAATAACATGGAATGTCAGTTTCATGTATTGGCATGGGCATGAAGAAAATTGTCCTGAAAATACCAAAAGCCCTCTGAAGGTATTAAAAGAGATCCCACTAAGAATCACTATGCTAAGGGTATAGAGGATAATTTTTAAATGAACTTTTAGAGCTGTAATTGGCATATGATAAAATATACCTATTACACATATAGGTTTGATGATTTTTGGCAAATTTATGTAATTACAACTGCTATCAAGGAAGATACATTCTTATTCATTCCAGAAAGTCTCCTCGTGCCTCATGCACTCATTCAATTTTCCCATTAGGCCCAACCAACCAAGGCTCTCATTTTTGTTACTATAGCTGAGCCGTGCTTACTCCAGATTTTTACACATACAGAAGCATAGATCATGTATTCTTTTGTGTCAGGCTTCCTGCAACATCATAATTTAGAGATTTTTCCATACTGAGGTGTTTTGTAAGTCTGTTCAATTGCTGAGTTGCATCCCTTTGAACAAGCACACAATAATTTAAGCATCTGTTTACCTTTTGGTATATATTTAGACTGCTTCCAATGTGGAATTAATAAGAAAAAAGCCACTGAATTTTCATGTACAAATCCTTGTCACAGTCATTCGCCCTTCCATTTGATTAAATAGCTAGGAGTGCCACTGCTGAGGTGTAGTAAGTGCCTATTTTTCTTACTAAGAAATTACCATGGCTTTTGTTGCAAAATTTTACATTTACATATTCTCACCCACCCTTGATATTGCCCCATTTAAATTTTAGCTGTTCTAGTGTGTGTGCAGTGTATCTCATTTCTCACTTTTCATTTCTGATGACTAATGATACATCTTTTCAGGTGTTCACTGGCCATTTATTATGAAATTTTGTCAAGTGCCCAAAAGTGGGCATTTATAATTGATTATTTTACCCCATTATTTAATCGTTCTAGTTCCATTTATAGGTATATTTGTGTGATGTGTTTGTGTATATTTTTCTTTCAGTTTTTATTTTGCTTTTTCATTTCCTTGGCAATGTTTCCTAAAGAGCAAAGTTTTAATTTTCATGAAGTCAATATTACCATTTTTATCTTTTATGATTTATTCTTGGTGGTGTGGGTCATATATGACTTATACTACTACAAGTTTATGATGTTTTTGATATTTCTTCTAGAAAATTGTAATTTCAAATCTTACATTTAGGTAATGAGTCTTTTCTAGTGAATTTTGTGCATGGCATAAAGGGAAATTTCAGATTTTATATTTCCAGAATGGATTTTCTATGCTATTTTAACAAGTACAATACTTTATTCACTGAATTTATGCTTTTTTTGGAAAATTATGAAACAGTGGGTCTATTTCATGACTCTATATGAAGCATTTGGTTATATTTATGCAAATAGCAGTGTTTACTAACAGCACTTTATATTTCTTCTGGAAATCAGATAGTAAAAATCCTACAACTTTATGTTCTCAAAATAGTTTTTCTAGTCTAAACATTTCAGAAACATCTCATAAATTTACACACACACACACACACACACACACACACTGGAATTTTGAGTGATCTGATGCATGAATATGGTATATCTTACCATTTATTTGGCTGTTTGAATTTTTCTTAGCACTATTTTATACCTGTAAGCACAAAGCTCCTCCATATATATTTAAAATTAAAGACCTTCTATACACTTTGCTAAATGAGTTCTATTAAAGTAGTGTTTTTCAAATTTCACTTTCTAATTTTTGTTATAAAAATACAGTTGATTTTTGTTTAATGTCCTTATTATCTTTGATCTAACTAAATCCATTTTCTAGTTCTGGTAGTTTTTAAATACATTACTTATGATTTTATATGTAAGCAATATTATTTACAAATAAGCCTATCTCCTTTCTTTCCAATCAATATTCCTACTTATAAGAATGGGTATATTAAATTAACTTGCCATATTATACTTCCCAGGGCCTCTAGTAAAATATGGGGATTAGATATTGCTCTCTTGTCCTTAATCAGAAAAGAAGGGATTTAGTGGTCAACTATTAATTATTGTATTAGGTACAGGTGTTTTGTTTCTTTTTTAACAAATAGGATGTCTTTCTTAAATTCATGAAAACCATTTTTATTATAGTTTGATAAGTGTGCTTTTTGCTGTTAAAACACAAGAGGTTTGAATTTTTCAAATAATAACCAAAGTGTCTGTCAATACATCTACTGGCTATAAATAAGGAAGATCTGGCTCATATATGCAGTGGTATATTGTTCAGCCATAAAACAGAAAGAAATCCTGCCATTTGTGACAACATGGATGGACTTACAGGGTATTATGCTGAGTGAAATAAGCCAGGCAGAAAAAGACAAATAACTGGTGATTTCATTTGTTTGTGGAATCTAAAAATAAAACAAAAGAAAATGAGCAGAAGAGCAGTAGTCATAGACATTGAGATGTAGCCATTGGTTACCATAGGGGATGGGTTGGGGTGGGAGGGTGAATCAGATGAAGGGGATAAAGAGGCACAAAATCTCAAAACACAATACAAATTAGTCATGGGGCTGAAAGTACAGCATAAGGAATATAATCAGTTCTGTAACATCTTTATATGTTGACAGGAACTATGTTAATTGGGGTGAGGATTTAATAACATATATAACTGCTGAGTACTTGAAACCAATATGATATTGTAGGTCAACTATATTCAAAAAAATTTTTTTAATTATACACATACCCAACTTTGGAGCACCAAATGATATTAAGCAAGTACTAACATCTGAGGGTAGAATAAGGCAACAATAAATAGTAAGGGGAGACCACACTCTCAGCTATAGACCGATCAGACAGAAAATCAGAAAAGGAAACATTGAAATGAAGCCACACTTTAGACCAAATAAACTTAACAGATGTATGTATAGAAATCCCACCCAACAACAGTACAATACACACTATTGAAACATTTACCCTTGGGTATAGAACTTGGCTCCTTAAATAATTATAATTACTCGTGCCCATACCCATACATGCCACCAACATTCCATATCACTGAAAACAGATTGTTCCACACATTTTCAAGTATTTCATGGTGACTTCCACTGCCTCATTTATAACCACTGGTTTACAATTTCTTTCCCTAATGGGTAAATGTTTGATGTACTTGGCATTTATGACTAAGAATTGAATTTTTATTTGATTTTATACAGGGGCTAACTAATGTCCACAAAACATGCTACACAACATATTCTTTTTCTTGAACTATTTAAGCAAGCTTAAAGTTATACTGTAAATTCCCTTATCACTATACATATGTGGATATCATCTAGACTAATTCTATTCAGTCTTCTAGGTTGGTGTTCTCTTCTGCTAACAAATTTCATCAGGTTTTTTTTTTACCATTTGCATATAGGCACTGTGCTCTCATACATAAATGTCTCATGAAGTGGCTCAATCTTGGTATCTACTCTAGTAAGAAGCATAATTTTCCCAAGCATCTGATTAATGCTTTCTCCATTGAATCATTTGCTGTAGAGATGCAAGCCAGGGTTGTTTTTTGCACTGTATTACTGTAAAATGAGATATCCAGGCTAATCTCTTAATTAGCTTTGTAGCTAGATAATATGATTTTCTGGCTGTGTTTATGGTGTCTGAAATATTGAGGAATACAATTCTGCAATCAAAAATGAAGGGTGGATAAGATGGGTAATGGGAGCTAAAGAAACCACGTAGGATGTTATTCCTTCAATTCCTGCGAAGTCATTTTTAATAGTTTCCAGACTTTCTTCTTCCTTTGGTCCCTAAGGAAGAGGACACTGACCGTCTTCAAAGGAAAGTCCTCTGGGAATCTATACGAATGTCTCAAGGTGCAGGGCAAACTTCTGAGGCTCAAAGCTGATGTGACCCCATTCATCCCCACAGGGGGAGATCTCAGAGCAGGCTTTTCTGGGTATCTTGGCCAGAGAGAGGACAACTCAGAAAAAAAAACTGAGGAATTTGGTGTTCATTTATACCATAGATGGGGTGACACAGCCAATGATGCAGCAGGGCATAATTAATTAGCTTTCTTCCCTTATGAACAAATTGAAAGTAGTGTGCTCTACTACAGAGCTTGGTGAAAAGGAGAGTTTAAACAAAATTTTCCCATAATATTCCATTTCTGAAAATAACCAAATGGAATAAAGTCTTGTGAGTATACCTGGGGACACATAAACAATGCCATTTTTTAATTTCCAAGAGAGTAATGGATTTACATAACAGAATATTTATAATTTTGGATATTCTGTAATCTGAGGCACTGTTCTTTCTCAGACATTCCTTTGTCATGTAAAATACATAACTAACTTACATATGAACTACAGCTTATGTCATATGACTATACCTTATAAGCTATAGTTCCACTTTATATGTAATTTTATATATTATAATACATCAATAGTGCACAATAGGAAACAGTAATGGTGTGGCATAAAGCCTTTCACATCTTTCAATAAAGTTTTATGATTGGGAGTTTCCTAAGTGTTTAACACAGAAATGTGTAGACATGAACATAATTGCCATCATGTTTCATTTTCCTGATCTTTTCACTGTGATATAGGAGCTATCAAGTCTGCACCTTTATGGCAAGGAATTTTAAAAATAGTAAAAATTGTATATATACCACAAGTTCTTACTATAGAAACAAATAATTTTTTCTACTGTACACTTATCATGTGGATTATTTGGTCTGACAGGCCATTTCCCCCCCTAGTTTGGGGAAGTTTTCAGCAATTATTTCTTCAAAGAGACTTTCTATCCCTTTTTTCTCTCTCTTTTTCTTCTGGTACCCCTATAATGCGGATTTTGTTCCATTTCGATTGGTCATACAGTTCTCTTAATATTCTTTCATTCCTGGAGATCCTTTTATCTCTCTCTCTGCATCAGCTTCTCTGCATTCCTGTTCTCTGTTTTCTAGTCCATTAATGGTCTCTTGCATCTCATCCATTCTGCTTTGAATTCCTTCCAGAGATTGTTTTATTTCTGTATTCTCCCTCCTTAGTTCTTGCATATTTCTCTGCAAGTCCATCAGCATGGTTATGACTTTTGTTTTGAATTCTTTTTCATGAAGATTGTTTAAATCTATCTCTCCAGGTTCCTTCTCAGGGGAAGATGTAGAAGATCTCAAAGCTGTCTGGGTTAGTCTTGTCTGGATCAAATTTTTTTGCCTTTTCATGTTGATAGGAGCAGTGGTATGCTATTGACTTGTCTGTCAGCTGGGAGAGGTAAGACTCTTTCCACTTGCTACTGGCCTTTCTTTACTGGGGCAACTGCAACCCGAGTGGCTTGTGTTGGGCAACTGCATGTAGACTGGGTCTCTGTATCTTGCCCAGCCAGTGTGGAAGAAGCTCCCTTGCTGTGGGTGTAGCCAGCCTTAGGCAGTTGCACTGCTATGGTGGGGCCCCGGAGGGGTAATGGAAGGGGGGCTGTTTGGCTGTTTACCTCCGTGAGGAGTCTCAGAGCTGTTGCCCAGGGGGTTAGTGTGTCTGGAGTTCCCTGGAATTTCCAGCTGTTGTACTGTGACCCGGGATGCTTCCGTCCAGCTGTGGGGTCCCTGTCCCTTTAAGACTTTCAAAAATCACTCGCTTTTCTTTGTCCCAGGGGCGCCGGCTGTAGGACCTGCTCACAGTTCTTACTGTCCTGCTTCCGTAGTTTCCAGCACCCCACACATGCACTGTACATCTGGGCTCTGGTGCGGATGGCTGGGGCTGGTTGTTCAGCAGTCCTGGGCTCCCTCTCCCTCCCTGCTCCGACTCCTCTCCTCCTACTGGGAGCTGGGGGTGAGGGGCGCTCAGGTCCCGCCCTGCTGAGGCTTGTATCTTACCCCTTTCACCAGGTGCTGGGTTCTTGCAGGTGTGGATGTAGTCTGGCTGTTGTCCTGTGTCTTCTGGTCTCTCTTTAGGGATAGTTGTATTTGTTGTATTTTCAAAAATATATATATGTTTTGGGAGGGGATTCCCACTGTCCTACTCACGCCACCATCTTGGCTCCCTGCCTCATGTGGATTATTTGGAGCTAAAGAACATGTGTACATTACATTCATTGGAAAACTGTTTCTCTACAAAAAGGATTTCTGTATTTTTTTTATTTTAGAAAGAACACTTAAGTATAGTTATAAAATCTGTATCATACATTTAAAAATTCATAAATGGATATATCTCATATTAAATGTTCCTTCATAATAGCCAAGATATAGAAAAAAAATGTATGTCTTTTGAAGATACAATAGAATTTTGACTTTAAAGTTATTTGATTGACTGTTCCCAACCAGTGTAGAAAAATTGGTGGTTGAACTGATTCTGAAACAAAACAAGCCAAGAATAGAATTTAGAAAAATATTTATGAAAAAATCATTTTTGTATAGATGTTGAATCTTACTTTCTGCATTGTTTATTGGTGGTGACATTTCCTCCAGTTCCTGTCTTGCACCCAGACCTGAGAGATGACCTGGGATAGGGGCCATAATGTCCATACTGCAGCAACGCCTTGGGTTCCTAAGGCAATAGGTGTGGCCCAGGAGCTCCATCTGAGATCCAGCCATGGTCACTGGCCTTTGATATTCATGGTGCTGATTTCTTCACCATTTTAAATGTCTGGAATGAGACATACTTGCTGATGGAACAATGTCATGTTCTTGCAACAGCCACTAATTTTATGAATTAATTTGCACTGTAGTATTCTAAAATGCCCCACCTGAGTACAATGTGTCCCACCATATAAAGTGATGTAACTGAGGGAAAATAATGTCTTTCCTTAGTATCTTCATTGGTAAAATATGTTGGTCAAGTATTTACTATTAACCTTCAAAATTAATTTTTTAAATTAAATGACCTATTCCATGTAAAAATGTTTATAAAGACACCAATTATGTTTTTGGAAGCTATTAATTTTAATATGTTTAGAGGTCCTTTATCATCATGAAGTGAATGAATATTAAAATATCACATTCTTGCTCATCCATCATCTGGGCTTTGTTGGTTCCAGATCAGAGAGGATGAGCTACGGAGGTGACAGTAACCAAGTTCGTTTTTCTTGGGTTTCCTGATTTCTTGACCTGCAACTCACATTGTTTGTGATGTTCCTCACTGTGTATCTGCTGTCCCTCATGGCAAACACGCTCATCATATTCACTGTTGTGATGGAGCCCACACTCCAGATGCCCATGTCCATTTTCTTAGGAAATCTGTCCTTCCTGGAGATCTGGTACACCACAGCCACAGTACCCAAACTGCTGGCCACCTGCCTGTCACAGGGTGTCACCATCTCTGTGTCTGGCTGTGTAGCCCAGTACTACTTCTTTTTCTCCATGGGAGCTACTGAGTGCATCCTCCTGGCAGTGATGGCCTGTGACCGGTACCTGGCCATCTGCAACCCTCTAAGATACTCACTGCTCATGAGGATCCCAGTGTGCCTGCAGTTCTCTGCTGGATCTTGGATTGGCGGCTTCATCACCTCTCGTGTCTACCATACTCGTTTCCCATTTAAACTTTTGTGGTCCACAGAAGATCAACCATTTCTTTTGTGACTCAGATCCCATTTTTAAACTCTTTTGCTCAGACACATTCTAGGGGAAGGCCTTCAGCTACACATGTAGGTCTGTTGTGATTCTCAGTTCTTTTCTTCTCACCTTGTCCTCCTATGAACACACTGTGGTAAAAATAACCAGACTGTCTTCCTTGGAGGCTCGAAGAAAGCTTTCTTCACCTGTGCCTCCAACCTCACTGTGATCACCATCTACTATGGCACCATCATCTTTGCCAATGTCTGCCTCCAGCCAAGTACAACTTCACCATTGGTAAAGTGGTCTCTGTGTTCTACTGCGTGGTCATGCCATTGGTAAATCCTCTCATATATACCCTGACAATCAAAGATGTGAAGGTAGCTTTCATCTAAGTTGTAGCACAGAAGAGGTTCTTCTTGGTCAGAAACATAACATAAGACTTGAGGAACTAACTCTATGAAGCAATTTAGAATGGATTCTCATACCACATTTGGAAATAGTAAGTATTGAAAATTACATTATGTAATTGATACCACCTGATATGGATGTCCCTCTGAACTGTACATATTTGCATTGAATTATACTAAAATAGATATTTTACAATGTCTAATTTTGTTTTTAAGAATCTTTTCATACAACACATAGTGATAAAATGATAGCATAAGATTATTTATTGCCCACAAGGTATTCCCAATCAGAAAATGGGCTGGTTCAATCCCATATAGTATTTCTGTTAAATGTTTTCATAATTTATAACTCAATAGTTGCCCTAGGCCAAAAATTGAGACTGTTAAATGGAACAGTGTTAGGCCATGTGGTACAAGGGCTCTTACAATAGTATCTCTCTGTACCTCAAAATAATTCACTCAATAAACATTTACTGAACACATATAAGCCAGGTATTGCTCTTAATTATGGATGTTAATTTAATTATGAATATGGCAGAACTGGGACGTTTTTAGAAAACACAGACATTTAACATTTTTCTCAATAGTAGGAATAAAAAGGAAAATGATAAATAAGATTTTTGTGTTTCTGATTTTGTTTATTTTTATCTTATGTTGCTTTGAAAAGTATGGCTGGGTGTTTGTCTACTTTGCCTATCTTTGCAAAGAACCAGCTCTTCGTTTCACTGATTATTTTTCTATTGTTTTCTTATTTTCCATTTTATTTATTTATGGCATGATATTTATTATGTCCCTCCTTCTACTAACTTTGTTGTTCGTTTTCTTTTTTTTCAGTTCCTTTAGTTTTGAGGTCATATTATTTATTTGGGATTATTCTGGTTTTTTGAGTTAGGCCTGTATTACTGTTTTTCCATCTTAGAACCATTTTTGCTGCATATCCCAAACTAAACTATTTTTTTTTCTGTTTTCATTTGTCTCCAGGTATTGCTTTATTTTCTCTTTGATTTGTTCATTGATTATTTTGAAGCATGTTGTTTAGTCTTCATATATATATATATATATATATATATATATATATATATATATATATATATATATATTCATGTAATTAGTTTTGGTTTTCTTCATGAAATTAGTTTAATCTTTCATAGCACTGTAATGAAAAGATGCTTAATACAGTTTTAATCTTGAGTTTATTGTGCTTTTTTGTATCCTAATATGTGATCTGTTTTTGAGGATGTTACATATGAACTTGAGAGGAGTGTGAACTGTGCTGCTTTGGGATGGAATATTCTTTATATGTCCATTAAATCCATCGATAGTAATGTGGCATTCAGTGCCACTGTTCATTTAGTTTCTTTCTGAAAGTTCTTTCCATTGATATAAATGGGGTGTTACAATCCCCTGTTATTTTTGTGTTGTTGTTTATTTTTCACTATAGGTCTGTTAGTATTTGTTTTGATATTTAGCTGATCCTTTATTGGGGTGCAGAGATACTTATATTTGTCATATATTCTTCTTGGACTGATCTATTTATAATTTTATGTCTCTTTTTACATCCTGTTCATTTTGTTGTTTTGAAACCCATTTTTCATGATATAAGTAATGCTACTCCTTTTTTTTCTCTCTTCTATTTGTATGAGATATCTTTCTTCATCCCTTCAATTTCAGTCTATGTATGTCTTTATGTTGATATTAATATCTTTTACTAGCATATAAATGGGTCTTGTTTCTTTATCTTGTTTTGATTGGTGCATTTAGTCCATTCACATTTAACATAATTACTGATAGGTATGTATTTATGGCACTTTGTTAATTATTTTTGGTTGTTTTTGTAATTCCTGTCTCTGCCTTTCTTCTTTGTGTTATATTTGCATCCTTCCTCTGTAACATGCTTCCCTTGTGATTTGATGATTTTTAGTGTTTTGCGTGGATTCCTTTCTTCTCATTTTTTGTTTATCTATTATAGGCTTTAGGTTTATGGTTACCATATTATTCATAGACAGTTTATTAAATATATAACAGTCTATAATAAGTTGGTAGTCGCTTGATTTCAAACATACTCCAAACATAGTACATTTTTATTCTTATTCCTCCTCCACAGTTTATGTATATGTTATATCCTGCATTTTTTTATTTCATTATAGTAGCTTTTCCTACTTTTGTGTTTTGAACTTCATACTTGTTTTGTAAGTAATTGGTATACTACTTTTACTGTAAGTTTGTTTTCATTGATGAAAAATATTTTGACAAAATATTTCCATCTAAAGTTCCTTTAACATATCCTGTAAGGCTGTTTTAATAGTCATGAATTCTTTTAACCTTTGTTTATCTTGGAAACTTTTAATCTTTCCTTCAGTTCTAAATGACAGCCTTGCTGGGTAGAGCATACTTGGTTGTAGATTTTTCCCTTTCAGTAGTTTGAATAGTTCATACCACACCCTTCTGGTTTGTAAACTTTCTGCTAATAAATCTGATAGCTTTATGAAGTTCCACTTGTAAGTAACTGTCTTCCTTTCTCCTGAGGCTTTTAAGATTCTCTCTTTATCTTCAATCTTTGCCATTTCAGTTACTATTCTTCTTTGTATTGTCTTCCTGACGTTCATTGTATTAAGGGCTCTCTGCATTCTAGGACCAGGATGTCTGTTTTATTCCCCAGACTGTGGAAGTTTTCAGCTATTATTTATTCCAATAGATTTTCTATCCCTTTGTCTCTCTCTCTTCTCCTTCTGGGAGAAGGATATTTAATATCCTCCTGGGGAAAATATAGTTTCATTTGAAATTGTTGCAGAGCTTTCTTAGCATCTTCTCATTTTTAAATATTGTTATTTCCACTGTTCCTTAGCTTGGTTACTCTGCACTTGCCAATTTCTATCTCACTGATGCTTTCCTCACCTGCTGCTGTTTTCTATTCATTCCCTCTAGTGTATTTTTCATTACAGTTATTGCAATTTTTTTATCTCTGAATGGGTCTTTTTCATATTTTCTATCTCATTGAAATTTTCATTGAGATCCTCAATTCTTGTCCCTATTCAGCTGCATATCCCTATGGCTGCTACTTTTAATTCTTTATCAGGAAGATTGTTTATCTTTGTTGCACGTACATGTGTCTATCTTGTCTTTTGTTTGAGACATATTCCACTGAGCCCTAATTTTGTCTAGGTTTTTTTTCTTCCTTTGTGTCAGATAGATCAGCAATGCTGCCTGGTGTTGGACATAGTGTCTGTGTATAGTAGGTGGCCTGTGGTGCCCAGAAACTCAAATGCTCTGCTAGACAGAGACCAGTTTTCTGCTGTGGTTGATTGGTGGCCAGGAGAGTCAGCCATTGGAGGTCTGTGGATGGGGCTTGCCTTTCAACTTCTCTGCCAGTAATGGTGGATCCACAACTAGCCTCTTCTTGTTCTTTGTCTGAAGTGAGGGATTTATTGTGGGAATGCCTGTTATTAATGACAGACCTCTACTGGGCCTAGAGTTGTAGGTGGGGCAGGTCTCCAGGGGAAAGCTGGAGATGAACCAGAGGGGCAGGTGTAGAATATCAGAACTGGTTTCTGAAAACATCTGTCCGTTGGTCTGAGGGCAGCTGGGAATGTGTTCCTCTCTCTAGAGATTGCTCCCTCAGACCCTGCCACTGTAGCACACTTCCAACATCTAGCACATCTTTCAGGTTGCCGCCTCTGTTTTGGGTCCCAGCAGGACTGACAGAGCACACTGGTCCTCCACAAGTGAGAGGAGCCTTGCTCTCCCTCCCAGAGCTCCCGCTCTCCCTGACATCTGGTCCTGCTGATCATCAAGCCTCAATTCAATGTGTAACCTTCTTCATGGAGCTTATCTCCAGGGCCATGTATGTCACATTCCTGATTGGTTAAGCCTCTTTATTCCATTTCTCTCCCTCCTGATTGTCGACTTTTATAAGGGGATGGCTTGGGTCGCAAATGATAATGGCTACGCCCCCTTACCCTTCTCAGTGCGGTCTTCCCTTCCTTGCCAGTTATAGATGGTTTACTATGATGTCTGCAGGTCATTTTCAGGGTTATAGTCAATGTAGTTTCTTCCTTGGTGTACAGGTATAACAGGCGATTGAGTTGACCTCAATTCCACCATTTTTCTCCAAGACTGATTTACTTTTAAAAAATTGTTCTGCCCTATTTAAACGAATAGATTTCCATAAATATTTCACAAGAAGCTTATCAATTTAAACACACACACACAAAAAAATCTTCTGGAGTTTTGAGCCTTCTGAATATGAACATGGCATATTTTACCATTTATTTGACCTTCTTTAATTTATTTTAGCAATATTTTGTAAGGTATTCCTCATGCTTTTTTTTTTTTTTGAGAGGGCATCTCTCATATTTATTGATCAAATAGTTGTTAACAACAATAAAATTCAGTATAGGGGGGTCAACGCTCAATGTACAATCATTAATCCATCTCCAGCCTAATTCTCGTCAGTCTCCAATCTTCTGAAGCATAACGAACAAGTTCTTACATGGTGAATGAATTCTTACATAGTGAATAAATTCTTACATGGTGAACAGTACAAGGGCATTCATCACAGAAACTTTCGGTTTTGATCATGCATTACGACCTATAAACAATCAGGTCAAATATGAATATTCGTTTGATTTTTGTACTTGATTTATATGTTGATCCCACATTTCTCCTATTATTATTATTTTTATTTTTAATAAAATGCTGAAGTGGTAGGTAGATGCAAGATAAAGGTAGAAAACATAGTTTAGTGCTGTAAGAAGGCAAATGTAGATGATCAGATGATCAGGTGTGTGCCTATGGACTAAGTATTAATCCAGGCTAGACAAGGGCAGCAAGACATCCACGGATGCAGAAGATTTCTCTCAAAGCAGGGGGGGTGAGGTTCTGAGCCTCACCTCTGTTGATCCCCAAATTCTCACCTGATGGCCCCCCTGCGACTGTGCCTGTCTTAGGTTGTTCCTCCCGTGAGGAATCTCTGGCTAACCAGTCATTTTCCGGGGCCATACAGGGAAATGTAAAGTTGGTAAGTGAGAGAGAAGCCATATTGTTTGAAAAGGTTAGCTTTTTACTTCTTTGCAGATTTATGCCCTGTGGCTTCTATGCCCAGCACTTGACTCGAGGTATCTTTACCACCTGGAGGAATTATGATACTCGGTAAATTCGATATGAGGCACGAATTCTATTGAAGGGTTGTAATTAGGAAGGAAGAAGTAAAGCTATAGATGTAGCATATGGAAGGAAACATGGGAGGTTTGATTATTTGTTTGACATATCTTCTTGTATAGTACCTTAAGTATGTATAGGTTTTAAACTACTAACTAATTTGCACACACATATTAACATAATAGGAATACGGTGACATAAACAAAGCAAATCTATAATTACCATCCATCTCCAGTGAAGCCAAGAAAACCTTTTAGGCACCCTAGGCATTTGTGAAAATTTATCTATGATATGATGGATATTGTCCAACTGTACTTGAACCATCAGACAAATTAAAGCAGCCCATTTCTGGGATCTGTTCACATCCCATATGTTCTTTTAACCATAGATAGTCTATAGTCATGAGATTTTGGAGTGCTACAACTTGCACCCCTCCCAACTCCTGGTTGAGTTCCAACAGTACAGATCCGGTCAAATTGGTTGTCTCACTGTATGCACATGCCAGCCTAGACATCTCCCTCCTCATTCCTATGGCAAGTCCAGGAGACGGTGGCTGGATGCAGCCACAACCACAGCATCGTCCGGATCCCTGTGGAGGCTTTTTGATGATCATACACCGGCACAAGTCCTCCAGAGAGTGCTGATGCCGGAAGCTCCTCTTCATATCGTATCTTAGTTCATTTTCTGGGTATCCAAGCTAGGCCTTGATCTTCTGCATAGAAACAAACAGACCCTTTGCCCACACTTTGACATGCCCTCTATACCACTGTGCAGAACTCATTGGAGGTCAGCACATAGTAACTCCTTTTTTTTTTTTTTAATTAAGAGAAAGGAATATGATCAGAAAAGAGTACCTCCATAGCTGATCATCTGACACCCTTTAAGTGATCAACATTAAGGATATTTAAAGCATGCGTTGATTTTTGATTTACCAATAGATTTATCCTGTTAAGGAGTAATCCCCCTTTTCTTTCTTTCTTTTTTTTTTTTTTTAATTTTTAATCTACCCTTACATGAAGAATACTATGTTTACTATGCTCTCCCTTATATCAGGTCCCCCCTAACAACCACATTACGCTTACTGTCCATCAGCTTAGCAAAATGTGGTAGAGTCACTACTTGTCCTCTCTGTGTTGTGCAGCCCACCCTCCCCTTTCTCCCTCCCCCCCATGCATGCTAATCTTAATACCCCCCTTCTTCTTCCCCCCCCTTATCCCTCCCTGCCCACCCATCCTCCCCAGTTCCTTTCCCTTTGGTACCTGTTAGTCCATTTTTGGGTTCTGTAATTCCACTGCTGTTTTGTTCCTTCAGTTTTTCCTTTGTTCCTATATTCCTTAGATGAGTGAAATCATTTTGTATTTCTCTTTCTCCACTTGGCTTATTTCACTGAGGATAATACTCTCCAGCTCCATCCATGTTGCTGCAAATGGTTGGATTTTTCCACTTCTTATGGCTGAGTAGTATTCCATTGTGTATATGTACCACATCTTCTTTATCCATTCATCTACCGATGGACATTTAGGTTGCTTCCAATTCTTGGCTATTGTAAATAGAGCTGCAATAAACATAGGAGTGCATCTGTCTTTCTCAAACTTGATTGCTGCGTTCTTACGGTAAATTCCTAGAAGTGGAATTCCTGGGTCAAATGGTAGGTCTGTTTTGAGCATTTTGATGCACCTCCATACTGCTTTCCACAATGGTTGAACTAATTTACATTCCCACCAGCAGTGTAGGAGGGAATTTCTCCACAGCCTCGACAACATTTGTTGTTGTTTGTCTTTTGGATGGCAGTTATCCTTCCTGGTGTGAGGTGATACCTCATTGTAGTCTTAATTTGCATTTCTCTGATAATTAGCGATGTGGAGCATCTTTTCATGTGTCTCTTGGCCATCTGTATTTCTTTTTTAGAGAACTGTCTGTTCAGTTCCTCTGCCCATTTTTTAATTGGGTTATTTGTTTTTTGTTTGTTGAGGTGTGTGAGCTCTTTATATATTCTGGACGTCAAGCCTTTATTGGATCTGTCATTTTCAAATATATTCTCCCATACTGTAGGGTTCCTTTTTGTTCTATTGATGTCTTTCGCTGTACAGAAGCTTTTCAGCTTAATGTAGTCCCACTTGCTCATTTTTGCTGTTGTTTTCCTTGCCCGGGGAGATATGTTCAAGAAGAGATCACTCATGTTTATGTCTAAGAGGTTTTTGCCTATGTTTTTTTCCAGGAGTTTAATGGTTTCATGACTTACATTCAGGTCTTTGATCCATTTTGAGTTTACCTTTGTATATGGGGTTAGACAATGGTCCAGTTTCATTCTCCTACATGTAGCTGTCCAGTTTTGCCAGCACCATCTGTTGAAGAGACTGTCATTTTGCCATTGTATGTCCATGGCTCCTTTATCAAATATTAATTGACCACATATGTTTGGGTTAATTTCTGGGGTCTTTAATCTGTTCCACTGGTCTGTGGCTCTGTTCTTGTGCCAGAACCAAATTGTCTTGATTACTATGGCTTTGTAGTAGAGCTTGAAGTTGGGGAGTGAGATCCCCCCTACTTTATTCTTCTTTTTCAGGATTGCTTTGGCTATTCGGGGTCTTTGGTGTTTCCATATGAATTATTGAATTATTTGTTCCAATTCATTGAAGAATGTTGCTGGTAATTTGAGAGAGATTGCATCAAATCTGTATATTGCTTTGGGCAGGATGGCCATTTTGACGATATTAATTCTTCCTAGCCATGAGCATGGGATGAGTTTCCATTTATTAGTGTCCCCTTTAATTTCTCTTAAGAGTGACTTGTAGTTTTCAGAGTATAAGTCTTTCACTTCTTTGATTAGGTTTATTCCTAGGTATTTTATTCTTTTTGATGCAATGGTGAATGGAATTGTTTTCCTGATTTCTCTTTCTATTGATTTGTTGTTAGTGTATAGGAAAGCTACAGATTTCTGTGTGTTAATTTTGTATCCTGCAACTTTGCTGTATTCCGATATCAGTTCTAGTAGTTTTAAAGTGGAGTCTTTAGGGTTTTTATGTACAGTATCATATCATCTGCAAATAGTGACAGTTTAACTTCTTCTTTACCAATCTGGATTCCTTGTATTTCTTTGTTTTGTCCGATTGCCGTGGCTAGGACCTCCAGTACTATGTTAAATAACACTGGGGAGAGTGGGCATCCCTGTCTGGTTCCCGATCTCAGAGGAAATGCTTTCAGCTTCTCGCTGTTCAGTATAACGCTGGCTGTGGGTTTATCATATATGGCCTTTATTATGTTGAGGTACTTGCCCTATATTCCCATTTTGCTGGGAGTTTTTATCATGAATGGATGTTGAATTTTGTCAAATGCTTTTTCAGCATCTATGGAGATGATCATGTGGTTTTTGTCTTTCTTTTTGTTGATGTGGTGGATGATGTTGATGGATTTTCGAGTGTTGTACCATCCTTGCATCCCTGGGATGAACCCCACTTGGTCATGTTGTGTGATCCTTTTGATATACTGTTGAATTCTGTTTGCTAATATTTTATTGAGTATTTTTGCATCTACATTCATCAGGGATATTGGTCTGTAATTTTCTTTTTTGGTGGGGTCTTTGCCTGGTTTTGGTACTAGGGTGATGTTGGCCTCATAGAATGAGTTTGGGAGTATTCCCTCTTCTTCTATTTTGTGGAACACTTTAAGGAGAATGGGTATTATGTCTTCTCTGTGTGTCTGATAAAATTCCGAGGTAAATCCGTCCGGCCCCGGGGTTTTGTTCTTGGGTAGTTTTTTGATTACTGTTTCAATTTCTTTGCTTGTAATTGGTTTGTTTAACTTTTGTGTTTCTTCCTTGGTCAGTCTTGGGAGGTTGTATTTTTCTAGGAAGTTGTCCATTTCTTCCAGGTTTTCCAGCTTGTTGGCATATAGGTTTTCATAGTAGTCTTTAATAATTCTTTGTATTTCTGTGGAGTCTGTCGTGATTTTTCCATTCTCATTTCTGATTATGTTGATTTGTGTTGACTCTCTTTTTCTCTTAATAAGTTGGGCTAGAGGCTTATCTATTTTGTTTATTTTCTCAAAGAACCAACTCTTGGTTTCATTGATTTTTGCTATTGTTTTATTCTTCTCAATTTTGTGTATTTCTTCTCTGATCTTTATTATGTCCCTCCTTCTGCTGACTTTAGGCCTCATTTGTTCTTCTTTTTCCAGTTTTAATAATTGTGATGTTAGACTCTTCATTTGGGATTGTTCTTCCTTCTTCAAGTGTGCCTGGATTGCTATATACTTTCCTCTTAAGACTGCTTTCGCTGCATCCCACAGAAGTTGGGGCTTAGTGTTGTTGTTGTCATTTGTTTCTATATATTCCTTGATCTCTATTTTGATTTGTTCATTGATCCATTGATTATTTAGTAGCATGTTGTTAAGCCTCCATGTGTTTGTGAGCCTTTTTGTTTTCTTTGTAGAATTTATTTCTACTTTCATACCTTTGTGGTCTGAAAAATTGGTTGGTAGAATTTCAATCTTTTGGAATTTACTGAGGCTCTTTTTGTGAGCTAGTATGTGGTCTATTCTGGAGAATGTTCCATGTGCACTTGAGAAGAATGTATATCCTGTTACTTTTGGATGTAGAGTTCTATAGATGTCTATTAGGTCCATCTGTTCTAGTGTGTTGTTCAGTGCCTTTGTGTCTTTACTTATTTTCTGCGCAGTGGATCTATCCTTTGGGGTGAGTGGTGTGTGGAAGTCTCCTACAATGAATGCATTGCAGTCTATTTCCCTCTTTAGTTCTGTTAGTATTTGCTTCACATATGCTGGTGCTCCTGTATTGGGTGCATATATATTTAGAATGGTTATATCCTCTTGTTGGACTGAGCCCTTTATCATTATGTAGTATCCTTCTTTATCTCTTGTTACATTCTTTGTTTTAAAGTCTATTTTGTCTGATATTAGTACTGCAACCCCTGCTTTCTTCTCACTGTTGTTTGCCTGAAATATGTTTTTCCATCCCTTGACTTTTAGTCTATGCTTATCTTTGGGTTTAAGGTGAGTTTCTTGTAAGCAGCATATAGATGGGTCTTGCTTTTTTATCCATTCTATGACTCTATGTCTTTTGATTGGTGCATTAAGTCCATTTACATTTAGGGTGACTATTGAGAGATATGTACTTATTGCCATTGCAGGCTTTAGATTCGTGGTTACCAAAGGTTCAAGGTTAGCCTCTTTAGTATCTTACTGCCTAACTTAGCTCGCTTATTGAGCTGTTATATACACTGTCTGGAGATTCTTTTCTTCTCTCCCTTCTTATTCCTCCTCCATTCTTCATATGTTGTGTGTTTTGTTCTGTGCTCTTTTTAGGGGTGCTCCCATCTAGAGCAGTCCCTGTAGGATGCCCTGTAGAGGTGGTTTGTGGGAAGCAAATTCCCTCAGCTTTTGCTTGTCTGGGAATTGTTAAATCCCACCATCATATTTAAATGATAGTCATGCTGGATACAGTATCCTTGGTTCAAGGCCCTTCTGTTTCATTGCATTAAATATATCATGCCATTCTCTTCTGGCCTGTAGGGTTTCTGTCGAGAAGTCTGATGTTAGCCTGATTGGTTTTCCTTTATAGGTGACCTTTTTCTCTCTAGCTGCCTTTAAAACTCTTTCCTTGTCCTTGATCCTTGCCATTTTAATTACTATGTGTCTTAGTGTTGTCCTCCTTGTATCCTTTCTGTTGGGAGTTCTGTGTAATTCCATTGTCTGTTCGATTATTTTCTCCCCCATTTTGGGGAAGTTTTCAGCAATTATTTCTTCAAGGAGACTTTCTATCCCTTTTCCTCTTTCTTCTTCTTCTGGTATCCCTATAATACGAATATTATTCCTTTTGTATTGTTCACATATTTCTCTTAGTGTTGTTTTATTCCTGGAGATCCTTTTATCTCTCTCTATGTCAGCTTCTATACGTTCCTGTTCTCTGGCTTCTATTCCTTCAATGGCATCTTATCCATTCTGCTTATAAATCCTTCCAGGGATTGTTTCACTTCTGTGATCTCCTTCCTGACATCTGTGATCTCCTTCCGGACTTCATCTCACTGCTCTTGCATTTTTCTCTGCATCTCATCCCACTGCTCTTGCATTTTTCTCTGCATCTCATCCCATTGCTCTTGCATTTTTCTCTGCATCTCTGTCAGCATGTTCATGATTTTTATTTTGAATTCTTTTTCAGGAGGACTAGTTAGGTCTGTCTCCCTCTCAGGTGTTGTCTCTGTGATCTTTGTCTGCCTGTAGTTTTGCCTTTTCATGGTGATAGAGATAGTTTGCAGAGCTGGTACAAGTGACCGCTGGAAGTGCTTCCCTTCTTGTTGGTTTGTGGCCTTTTCATGGGAGAATAGCGACCTCTAGTGGCTTGTGCTGGGCAGCTGTGTGCAGACAGGGCTTCTGCTTCCTGCCCAGTTGCTTTGGGGTTTATCTCTGCTGTTGCTGTGGGCTTGGCCTGGCTGGGGCTGTTCCTCCAAAATGGTGGAGCCCCGTTGGAGGGGGAGCGGCTGGGGGGCTATTTATCTACGTAAGGGGCCTCTGTGTTCCCTGCTGCCCAGGGGGTTAGAGTGCCCAGAGATCCCCAGATTCCCTTCCTCTGGTCTAAGTGACCTGTCCTGCCCCTTTAAGACTTCCCAAAAGCACTCTCCAAACCAAAACAACAACAGCAACAATGAGAGAGGGAACAGAAAGAAAAAAAAAGGAAAAAACACGCGATTTTTTTTTTTTTTTTTGTCCTCAGGTGCCGGTCCCAGGCACCCGCTCACTGGTCCTGCTGCCCTGTCTCCCTAGCACCAGGGTCCCTGTCCTTTCAAGGCTTCCAAAAAGCACCCACCCACCGGTCCTGCAGGGAAGGAATGCTCGATATTCTTTGTCCTCAGGCGCTGGTCCCAGCACCCGCTCACCAGTCCCGCTGCCCTGCCTCCCTAGCACCGGGGTCCCTGTCCCTTTAAGGCTTCCAAAAAGCACTCGTCAAAAAGAGAGAAAAAAAGGGGAAAAACGCGTGATTTCCTCCGTCCTCAGGTGTTGGTCTCAGGCACCCATCCACCGGTCCCACAGGGAAAAACGCGCGATATTCATTGTCCTCAGGCGCCGGTCCCAGGCACCCGCTCACCAGTCCCACCGCCCTGCCTCCCTAGCACCGGGGTCCCTGTTCCTTTTAGGCTTCCAAAAAGCACTCGCAAAAAAGAGAAACAAAAAAGGGGAAAAACGCACGATTTCCTCCGTCCTCAGGCACCGGTCTCAGGCACCCGCCCGCCGGTCCGGCAGGGAGAAACGCGGGATATTCTTTGTCCTCAGGCGCCGGTCCCAGGCACCTGCTCACCGGTCCCGCCACCCTGCCTCCCTAGCACCGGGGCTCGTCCCTTTAAGGCTTCCAAAAAGCACTCGCCAAAAAAAAACCGGACCGGTTTCTTTCCACCCGCCGGGAGCCGGGGGGAGGGGTGCTCGTGTCCCACTGGGCCGGGGCTTGTATCTTACCCCCTTCGCAAGGCGCTGGGTTCTTGCATGTGTGGATGTGGTCTGGATGTTGTCCTGTGCTCTGTGGTCTCTATTTCAGGAAGATTTTTCTTTGTTATATTTTCATAGCTCTATGTGTTTTTGGGAGGAGATTTCCACTGCTCTACTCACGCCGCCATCCTGGCTCCGCCCTTATCTATCTTATTTCTCCTCATGCTTTTTAAAAATTATCCTTTACATTTAATATTTCATTGTTATTAAAAGTATTTTCCAAATATCAGTTTCTACTTTTTGTTGTTGGAATGTAAAAATACATTTGATTTTGTATAATGACCTTGTAATCTGTGATTTGTATAAATTAATTTTCTGCTTCTAATAAATTTTTAAAACATAGTCTGTATGATTTCATATATACACAATAATTTTATTTACAAATAAACTTTTCTTCATTCTCTCAACTCAATATGCTGACTTTTACCTGTGCCTTCATCATTCATCTTCCCTTATTGTGAGGGTCTCTAGTGGAAATACTGAGTTTGGACGTACCTTGTGCCTATTCTTGAAAGAAGGATTTCAATTTTCCACTATTAGCTAAGATGTTAGGTACAGAGTTTTTTTTTAATAGAAGCTCTTTGAAGGATTATCAAAACCTCTTTCTGTTATAGTTTGCTGACAGTGTTTTTGCTGTGACTGCTGTTATTGAAAATCAGAACATTGCTGAAATTTTCATATCTTATAATGCTTCTTTCTATTGAGACATTCTTATCATTTTTAACACTTATTTTCATATGAAAAGTAGCATTGTCTGTTTTCAAATGTTAAACCAGCTTCACATTTCTTGAATATATTTCATCTGGTCATGTTGTATTATCTTTGAATACTTTGGAGTATTTGATATGCTTATGTGTCCATGAGGGATTTATTTCTTCACAAAAGTTATTAATGAAGGGTTCTATATTATTTATTTTTGATAAATTCACATGACAGTCTGCTCAATAAAATGATTTGGAAGGATATTTTATTATTCAGTGTATTTCCAAAATATGACTGATCAGGTTTGGTATTTCTTATAGAGGAAATTGTCATGATTTGTGTCTGTTAAGATACTTGTAAATGTCATTTATGTTGTTGCAATTATTGGCAGAGCATACTGTAATATTTTTATCTTTTTACTGCCTGACATATCTTCCTTAATTCCTGATACTGAAAGTGGTTTTTTTTCTTGATTAGCTAGGAAAGAGACTTCCATATTTTGATTTTAATATTTTTAGTACCAATTTTTTATTTCATTGACATTCTCTATGTTTCTCCTTTATATTTCATTGATTTCTGTTCTTATAATTATTTCTTTATATTACCCTACTCTGCCTTGATCTGTCCTTATTTCTCTAGTTCCTAAAGTAGAAGATTCATCTTATAAATTTCATTTCCCTGTATCAGCATTTAAAACTGTATTTCTCTTTTGATAATACATTTGACAAAAAGTACAAAATATTTATTATGTGTCTGTCATTTCTTCATCTTTATTCATTTTTAAATTTTTCAAAATATTTGAAGATTTTTTGACATACATTTCTCTTATGACCTCTGATTTGATTCAATTATAGCACAGAAAATGCACCACAGGTTGTCATTTGCACTTACTGAATGTTTGTTTTGTACTGAAAAACACTGAAAAAATAATGTTTATGAATGTAAACTGGGTAAATATAGAGGATTCCTTATTTCAAGTCTTCAATTTTTTTCTTCTAACCATACTTATGACTGAGATTTCAGTGTCACAATACTTAAACTATATATTTTTCTATTTTTTCTTATTTTTTCAGATTGTTTCATAGCATAAGTAGTTTAACATTAATTTATTTTTAATTGGTGATCACTTCAGTATATCTTAATAAGTGTATTTAAAAAGTAACTTTATCACCTGTAACGTTTTATTGGTTATAAAACAAGAGGCACCCCTTTTAAAAACTTTCACAGGGGTAACATACAAGTTCAGCAGAAAAACAAAAATTAAAATTATACGACACTATGTTCAGTAACACTGACAAAACAATCAAACCAGCCATAAAATTAAACAAAGACAAAGTATGTGTTGTAATATCTAAAAATGAAACACTGGTGTAACTTTTAAAAATAAGCCATCATTATTGATTATATTAACTGTTGAAGAAACAAAAATATACTAAAATTTATGGAGTTTATAAAGTATAAAATTCAATTCTAAAGAGAGAAAACATTAGAAGTTAAAAACTAAAATCTTACAATCACATATTTAAAGCTACAAAAAACCTAAAGTGTGATGTCAGCAAGGTGGCAGATTAAGCATCTCCAAGAGTTTTTTCCTTTAAGAAATATTGAAAATTGAGCAGAAACTCTCAGATCAAATGTGATCATAACTCCAGAAAAATGTCCAGCATTTCCCAGTAACCTAAGAAATGCTGAAATTAAAAAAAAGGCAACTTGCACAGAGTAGGATTATGTATGTTATTTTAAAATTCCCTTATCCCAGCCTCCTCCATGGTACAGTGGTGAATTATTAAATCACCAACAGTCCAAAGTGGTGACAGACCACATTCCCAATAGGTACCCTAATCACTAGTTAGGGAAGGAACAGAGCAGCTCCAACTCACATATTATCTGTGTGTGTGTGTATTCAAACCAGCATGGGAACTATATGAAAGTGTACCATAAGGGGCTTACCTGTTTTGTCTAACATGGAATGCAGACTGGAAGACTGGTAAATGTTACTCAAAAATATTGCAATGAACACTGAATAGACCATAGAAAACCAGGAAAATATTACTGGTAAAACAGAATTAACTGCTGAAGGCTCAGGCAAGAAAGCTCTGGAAATTCATTGGAAATCTTGGACATTCACAAATAGTCATGCATACAGGGCACTATAGAAATCCATATGAATGGTCATGTCAACATGTGTTGAGAAAAGATTGGAGAAGATGTAAAGCTTTTAACATAGGCTGGTACCAGTGAGCAGTGCAATGCTGCCCTGAGTGGAGGATGTGTCCAATAGAAAGCCAGTGTGCATAGACCAGCAGTGTGCAGCTGTGTGTTTTGCTTTTCTTCTCTTTTTCTCTTCTTCCTGGAATTTAACAGAATGTCTGTTAAAATATGTGCTAAAGTATATTACAGGGCAGTATATACACAGAAGAAAGTATATTACAAGGCAGACTTCAGTGACTTCACACAGGGAAAATTATTTAAAAATAGATTGGAATGGTTCCTAAAAAAATGAACTATTAGAGACTTCAACAATTTTTTTAAATCAGTCATTTTTGAGGGAAGGTGGGAGAATATGACTTCCAGAGTACCACATCATAACAAGAAAATGTCCAATAGTCATAAAAACACAGACATACACACACACAAACCTAGGAACTATACAAAAATAATAGGAAATTATGTCCAAAAGAATAAAATAAATAACAAATATCATTGCTGATGAAGCTCAGTGTTTAAAACGACTGAAGAGAGATTTACAACAGAGGCAAAAATATGCTCAACTTGTTAAAAGAAGCCCTAGACCAAAAATAAAGAAAAACAGGAAAAATGATGTGTTAACAAAATATTATTAATGAAATTATTTAAAGTATGGAAATGAACCAAATAAAATTCTATAGCTGAAAAACACAATCAGTGAAAACTTTAGTTGGAAAGTTTAACAATAGATATGAACAGAGAAATAAAAGAGCAAACAAACTTGAATATACAACCATTGAAATTACTGAATCTCATGACAAGAAAGAAAAAAAAAATGAAGAAAAATGACTAGAGCCTAAGGATACTCTGCCACCAAGGAGGCCAGTACACAGAGTGCAAGGTTCTAAGAAGAAAAGAGAATGTGACAATGTTTTAATGAATATTGTACAAAATTCCCTATATTTGATGAAAGACACAACTTTACTCGTGAAGCTCAAATAACTTTGAATAGGAAAAACTTAAAGAGATTGACAACTGAGACTACAAGAAAAGGGCTGGAGGCTAAAACAGAGACCCCAGGACAAAGGCTGATTCTAGAAGCAGCCAGTACCACACGGATCCTCACAGACCGGGGACCCTCTGTGGACTGCACTCAGTTGCTCATCAGAAAGCAGACAGACTGGATGGAAGGTGGATGATATTTTCAAAATGCTGAAGGAAAAACAAATCCTGTCAAACTAGAATTTTATATCCAGTAACACTGTTCTTTAAACATGAGGAGAAAATAAGCCATTCACAGAAAAATAAAACATGAAAGATGTCACTTGTTGGCTTGCCCTATAAGAAATGCTAAAGTGAATAATTCCAACTGAAATGAAAGGAAACTAGAGAATAAATTAATGCCCTGTGAAGAAATTAAAGATTTGATACTGTTAAATATTTGGGAAAAATGTAAATTCAGAATTATTGTTACTTTAGAGAGTAATTGCATTTTAATTTTCTACATAATTTCAAAAACAAATGTTAAATTAATGTCAATGGCCTCACAACTTAAAAAGATGTAATTTGCAACAGCAATAACACAGAAACAGAGCATATAAACAGCTTTATGTTATTGAAATTAAGTTCTCATAAGTTCAAATTTGATTGCTGTAAATTCATAATGGGAAAAATAAACTTCAATGTAACAGTAAATATGTATTAAAATATACAAAAAAGGATATAGCAAAAGAAAATAAAACAATTCATTACAAAGGCAAAAAGAAATGGAATCAGTGATGGAGGATATAAAAAGTAAAAAAGACATACAAAAAGAATAGCAATTGTCAGGCCTAAGTCCTTTATCAATAATCACTAAAAGTGTAAGTAGTAAACTAATCAAATGTCAAAATTAGTAGAATAAGTGAAACAATGTGATCCTGTTATGGGTCGTCCACTGGATACTTGTTTTAGATACAATTGACTGAAAATGAAAGGACAGAAAAATATATTTAATGCAAATGGTAACCAACATGGAGTTAGGTTTACTAAACTAACCTTGGAAAAAATAAGCTTATAAGACAAAAAAGTTTAAAAAGTACAAAACGTCTCTATGCTTTGATAGACTATTAATTCATGAAGATGTAGCAATTATATAAATATTTGCACTATACGACAGAACCCCAAAACATATAATGCAACTTTTGCCAGAATTGAGAAAGAGTTTTATAGTATATTTGGTAAATTCAATATTTCATTTTCAATAATATATAGAACATCTAACCATAAAAAATATTAGAGGGCTTGTATAGCACAATAAAACAGATACCTTATAAACATATATAGTGCAGTCTAGCAACAGTGATATAATTCATATTCTTCTCTAGTTCACATGGAATATTCCCTAGGAAAACTATGTGGTAAACACAAAACAAGCCTCGATATATTGAAAATTTTCTGGCACTACATTAATACTTTCTCCAGCCACAAAGAATGAAGATGGAAATTAAAAACAGAAGGAAACTAGAAAGTACACAAATCCATGGCAATTTAACAACACATTCTAAAAAACCATGTTGTAAAAAAAAGAAACACAAGGGAAATTATGAGATATTTGGGGGTGAATAAATGAAAACAGAGCATCTCAAAACTTACAGGGCACAGTGAAGGCAGTCTTCAGTGGGAAATACATAGCTGTCAATGCCTACGTCAAGACGAAAGATCTCAAATCAACATCATCTATGTCCTCAAATAGAGGATGTTTTTCTCCATCCCTTCAATATGGATTACTTTGCCTTTTTTTTTGTCTTGACTGCTCTACATCTTTTGGATTCATGTAGCTATAGTACTTATGCTAAAGTTCATTTACGATGCCCACTGTTTGCCCACAACAAATCTGAACCTTTTACTTCTTAAGAATTTTCTAATTTAGTTACCTTTGCTGCTTTTCTTCTCATAAAAAACATTAAGTAATAATAGAAATACAATTAATATGCATAAATATACTTGATAGGAATAAATTACATTTGATCACACTAATACATATAAGGCTGTACTATGTAGTATTCAATATCAATTTATAATACAGATTTAGTATATAACAGATATTTCCCTATTTTAATTATAGAACCTCAATTTCCAAATGTGAATATTTTTCTCATAGTTTACCATTCCTTACAATGAATAGAAAATAGAAAATTAAAAATAGCATAATGTATTCAAATTTCTTTAAAAAGCTGACTACCTTAAGAAGAATGGTAAGCTTTTGAGTGGTGGAACGATGCTAAATGCAATAATCTAGCACTTTGATCCCTCACACCAGTCCAGTACTTACAGGGGTTTTCCCAAAACTTCTTTCAATAAGATGGCAAATTCCTACTAATATTTAACAAAACCTCCAAGTCTGGAAATAAATCACAGAGAGTGAACACTTTGACATGATTATTTGGGTTTTGGCTACCAATGAATAATCATCTTGCACTTTTCCCTTGTCCTATCACTCACAGTATTTAAGGTACAGGATCCTAATTGCAGTGCCCAGACATCACAAAAAATCCAAGTTTTCGAGCTTGCTTTTCTCTCTGCTTAGAATGCCATTCCTCAGACTTTTCCCTGCATAACATAGCAGTAATGAAATCAATAATTGTGGGAGGGATAGGGGGAGGGAAGAATGGAATGAAGCATGCTTATCAAAATGCTAATAAAATATAAGCATCCTACTAACTGTTTGAAATTCAGTTTATGAGTATGTTTTGTAATTCGGACAATATCAATAAAGTTATTCACAAGAAAAAGTGATCCTTTGGGATCATGATTCATAAATGCTCCAAACCAGACAATTAATCATAATTGCTGATTTTTTGAATTTCTTGGGAGTAAATCTCTGGAGCACTTGCTTTCATGTGACATAATCTGCTTTCCTGGGTGAGGCCCGTGCCTACTCTGGTAAGGGAGGGAGCTGGCAAACCTTTAAAAGCTGCTGAAGGAACAAAGAGGTGATCTAATACATTACTTTGGACATACTATCCAGAAGAAAAAAGGAAAATATATGTCTTTGGAATTGAATTTCTTTTCAGCCAACAGTGGATTTCTTCATTCATGTAGTAGCTTAACCAAAATTGATGGGCAAGTTTATCAAGTGAGTTTATCCTTTTGTCAAGTAAAAGTATAGTCTTGAAGAAAATAGCCAGAACAAATCACAAGCCTACCAAGTTGCAAGTTATTCACTCTAAGTTCTCTGAGAATTTATTATAACATTGAGTGTTAATTAAATTTACTATATTGACATTTGAGGTAATACTCATATTCCTGAATTAACAAGCTTGAAACAATTTCAGGGATAAAGTACCATAGACATTGAGTAAGACCACTTATTTACAGGAAAACATGGTGATGATACATTTTATAGAAAATTACTATTTTGACATACTATTAATAAATGCTAATTTTAGTATTGACAATAAAAAGTGTAAGATTGTTTAGTTTTGGAAAAATACCCTCAGTGTACCTTATGTCTGTCTGCTTATATGAAAGGGAGAATGATATAGTGAAGGCGTAATGGAAAGTAAGATATTCTAAAGAATTTGAAATGTGTCAGAGTTCAAGAAAATTTTCATGTTGGAATTTCTGAGAAATGAATAAGGATGTGGAAGGTTTAGAACACCCCATACTAAAAAGTACAATGAAGAAATTTAGACTTGACGTAGTAAGTAACAGTCACTTAATGGCAGAGATAAGCTGTATTATCAGGCTTTCAGAAATTCTAGAGGTAATTGTGAACATGGCAACTCCTGGAAAGGGAAATGTTTTAAGATTTCAGAATACGTTAATGACAGAACTTGATTAAAGCATGATTTATTGCAGCAATAACAGAAACATAATGCTATTATACTCTCAAATTATTCCCATTTCCCATTTTTCTATCTATAAGAGATGACTTCCTATGTTTTGCTAGATATTAATTTGAATGTTCGTGAAATTAATTAAATATTCTAAGAAGAGTAGATATATCCCATATTGAAATATATCAGTTATTTTATAGAAATTGAACTAAGTTTGCTTTAGAAAAAACTCACTTTCTTTGCTCTTATTCATCCTTCTTACCTCTTTGATATTTCAGGCTGCCTATAAATGATGGCTTCATTTTGACTTATTCTGTTGCTCTACCTTATACTCATTATATAGAGAATTGATCCAGAACTAGAGTTCAGATGATAACATTGACATTATTTTAATGTGGCCCAAGATTGTTTTTATAATCTTGTTGCATATTTTATGGCATTGTTCATTCACAGCGTTTAGTTCATTTTCAGTGCTTATGTCATATTCTCAACATATATTGAATTCTAACGGTCCCAGCATCTTACCTTCAAAAACATGTATGTAAATAAATTTTTAAAAGTAACTATTGGGCAAAAAAGACAGGAAAGAAAATATTAGTCATCATGATACCTATTTCCATGTCATTATGTGAGTTATATATTATGCAAAAAAGAAATTAGCCTTATTTAGAAATGCAGTACCCTTAAATTAAGCCTAAATAGGTAAAATAAATTTGGTGATGAGACTCCAAAGGACTGATCCTCTGGTCTCTTTGTTTTCTTAGGACTTTGATCTTAGTGAATTTACTGTCCTAATTCAGCAAAACTCACAGAGCAGAACCAGTGGCTTACCACCTGAGATCCGTATACCACCCTGACTGTCTGTCTTTGATCATATTTGTAAATAAACTGGTTATCATTCTTGCTCACTGTAATTAAGTACAAGGAAATGTAAGGCAAAAGCTGAATCCAAGTAAAAAGAATGTAAAAGTATACATTCCAAGTTGATTATTTAGATATTTCTGAATAGATATTTTGCACAGTATACAAAGGTTTTCCATCTACATGTACATTCACAAGAGCAGAATTGCAGAAAGATTAAAATATATAAGTGGGGATATGATAGGTATTGCATGTAATATATGACCTTTCTTTGCAAGGACTAATGAAAGCACATTTAAATTTTGAGTTATCTAAATATGTCATTGATTATTCTGTATAAGGGTGTCTTTTATTTTCTCAATAAACACATAAAACATGTTTATCTAACAATAGAAAGATATGTAAGAATAAATGTGAAATTACTGGTTGTTAAAGCAAACACGTCTGTGTAATTAAGATTATATATAATTGATATCATAAGTGAGATGTTGGGTTACCTTACTAGAACCATGTTTCTCTTTCCTAACACTGACCTTTCTTTCACCAGCTGGAGGAACCTACACATAGGAAATGGCCAACCTCACTCGTATGACAGACTGCATCCTCATGGGGTTCTCAGAGATTCATGAGATTCAAACCTTACATGCTATCCTATTCTTACTGGTCTACATGACCCATCTCCTGGGTAATATCCTCATCATCACCCTCACCTCGGTGGACCAGCGCCTTTCTACTCCTATGTACTTTTTCCTGAAGCACCTCTCCCTCTTAGATTCTTTATTCATCTCAGTCACTGTACCCAAATCTATCATCAATTCATTAACACACACCAGGACCATCTCTTTCCTAGGCTGTGCCACACAGCTGTTATTCGTCCTCTACCTGGCATTTTCGGAGCTGGTCTTACTCACAGTGATGGCCTATGACCGCTATGTGGCCATTTGCCGTCCCTTACACTATGAAGCCATCATGAACAGGAAGGTCTGTGTGTACCTAGCAACAGCTTCTTGGTTCAGTGGGCGCATAGGTGGGGCCATGTACACTTCTAGCACCTTCTCATTAACCTTCTGCAGCTTCCTCATACAACAATTTTTCTGTGAAGTTCCTTCCTTACTGAAGATCTCATGCATTGGTACACATATTGCAAAGAATGTCATAACTGCCATAATTTTTCTTGGCTTTGGGGTGCTTTGCTTCCATCATAGTATCCTACACTTACATATTTCATACTGTACTGAGAATCCTTTCAGCAAAGGGCAGATCAAAGTCCTTCTCCACCTGCCTACCTCACCTCTTTGTCATAATCTTATTTTTCTCAAATGGCACTACTCCCTATTTGGTGTCCACATCAGATATCTCATCACTGGTGGATGTTCTATTTTCTGTCTTCTATACTGTGATGCCTCCAACTCTGAATCCCATGATCTATAGCTTGAGGAATAAAGACATCAAAGATGCCTTAAGAAAGGTAGTTTTTGGCAAAATATCTTTCCATTGTTAATTCTTTCACATGATCTCTCTCACCTATAGGATATTACAGGGAGAGGGGTAGGTTTTAAACAACATATGTTTGGGGAAATATTGGGTAATTTTAACTGGTTATCTAGCAAGGAAGGGATAGAAATTTTTAAAAAAGTACTTCCGAGGGATGTTCTCAGAGAGGCTCTGAGAAATCAATAGTTGAGTTTTCTCTAGGGAGCTTCTGAAGCCATGTGTTCACTAGAGAGACTGCTCAGAGTGCTCTGTAAACTGATGGCACAGAACAAGATAGTTTTGAATTAAACAAATGATGGAGATAGAGCCTTCTGGTGGTGCTGAATGATACGGAACAGTACCTTCCAATAGCCGTCCTTCAGGGTGAAAATATGCCTAACGTGTTAAAGAAAGTGAGATTTGAATTTCATTTTAATTAATTTTAATGTAGGCTGCTACCTGTGGCAGGTGGCTGCCATATGGACATTCACAGGTTTAGAGTTTAAGTGATTGAGTAAAATCCCAAAACCTAAGCTTAAAATATAAAAATCACTAGGTATATTTTTCTATGATGTGTACAACATTCAGTTTGCAGACATAGGTCTACAGGGAACAGTATGTATGAGATGTTGAGCATCGTATTTTCCTGAGAGAGAGAAATCCATTTTACCAAGAACCTGTTCTTCAGCTGACGCCAGTGTTCTTGTTTGTGGAGTCAAAGAATGAACTTAGTAAACACTCAAAGTAGGAGAACGAGAGACTGGCTTTTATCGAGACAGACAGTGAGAGGACAGAGTTCCTGGCTCATGCCAGGAGGAGACAAGATAGTCCGAGGTGGCGCGTTGTCTAGGGAATTTATAGGCAGTTGAGGATTTTTGTGAACTTATAAAGGGCTTAGGGTGTGGACTTGTTAAAAGTGGCCTTAGGATGTTTGTCTTTGATGAGATATTAAGTCCATCTTAGCATGCTAAAGTGAATCTTACACATGATTACAAACTATTAGCATAATAAAAACATGGGCTACTTTTCTTTATCTCGGGCACATCAACCGGTCTCACTGAAGAATGACTCTAGAGCTTAATGTTTAACACAGAGTTTTGGTAGGGGGTTTTCTTGCATGTAGTTACATTGCTCTGACTGTAAATATCCTGCCTTGCTTTTTCCGAGGCCCTCACCCTCTTCTGTCTAAGCCCATGGTCCCTGTCTCACAGTGACAATTTTAGGAAAGAGAGTGGAGGGAATTTTTTCAAGGTGACAATTTCATTTAAGTAAAGAGTGAAAGGATTGGCGACTCTTTTAAAGATTTTTATCTGTTAATATATGCTACTCGGAATCATTAGCAGTCACAAAACAAACAACTGAAGCAAAATATTGACCAATTTCAAGGAATAAACAGGGAAAAGAAAAACCCATCTGGCCAGAATTTTTGCATAGTCATCAGAGCCTTTCCACGTTCTAAAGACGTGATAACAAAAATGTCCGGAAGTGGGCCGCCCCTGGCACTGAGCTGCGGGAAGTGGGTGGGGCCTCAGCGGGGCGGGGCCTCAGATTCTCGGGCTCCGCCCCAGAGGTGGGGCCTCCCGGAATCCGCACGTCGCTGCGCGGCGGCGGTTGGCTAGTCCGCGCGAGCGTCCCGACAGAGCAGAGCCGATTGCGCTGCCTATTTGCAGCTCGCCTCGTAGCCGGCTTTTCCGAGGGGCCCTCGCCGCCGCCGCTCTCCCGCGCCGGGAGCCACACGCCCTCTCTCTTGCCTTCCTGCGGGAGCGGCGCCCACGCTCCCAGGCCCCTGGTTCTCTTAAATGTTTTCTTGTAACCTTAAAAATGGAGATGACTGAAATGACCGGTGTGTCACTGAAGCGTGGGTCCCTTGCTGTCGAAGATGATGAGGAAGCAAAAAGACAGAACGTCCCAGAGTGCTGTGTGACCAAAGGGCCAGACGGGCCAGAGAATGACTCTCCTCCCCGCAGTGTCGGTGTGCCGGGCCACCTGAGGCTGTGGCGCCTGGGAGGGCCTGGAGAGCTCTGGGGCTCGGCGGGAAGAGGGGGAAGGGGACGGGGCTGACGGCCTTTCAGAGGAGGGCGAGGGAGGGAGGACACCGAGAGCTCGGCAGACGTGACGGAGCCCGGCCTCACCGAACTGGACGTGGGCATCCCCAAGTCTGTAAGCGCCCATCAAGGACTCTCAGGAATCTTACAGGTACTCTGACGTCGTGGTTCGTGAAATAGAAGAAGATGGACAAATCATCCATTTGTATAACTTGTCCGTCCCTGTGGATGAGGAGGATCTTCAGAAGATGTATTTACAGTTCTGACAGCTGAAGAAGAGCAGCTTTTACAAGAGCTCCAACTTTTTAAAAATAAGGAAACCAGTGTTGCCATCGAGGTCGTTAAGGACACCAGGGAGAAAAGAACCGTCATCCATCAAGCAGTTAGATCTCTGTTTCCATGATTGGAGACCAAAACAGAGGATGGAGAGGAGAGGAAGTACATTGGAGCCTACCGCGCAGCCCGAAAGAAGGCTCTGGCGAGTCGGTGGGGGAGGCGGCGGCGTTTCTCCTGCCGGGGGCTCCCGAGAGGCAGAGCCGCGCCTCGCGCTCCCTGCCCGTTGGGGTCCAGGGCACCTTGCTGTTGTGTAGAGGAGGATACTGATCATGTCACTCCTTCAAACAAGGCGAGTAGCATCATTTCAGACGCCAGAGCAGCCCTGTCGGGTAGGGGGGCATTCGGTCTTTAATGTGAGCAGGTTTATGGTGGTGCTTGGAGGGGTCTAGGAATGTGATACGTTCCCTGAAGAGCCGAGTGGGCTGGCGGCAATTCCAGAAGAAAATGGAAGGCTATTGCTCATTCTGTGTTCTTAACGGAGGAAAGAAAGCTTCCAGAGCAACAGAAATGCTTGTCAGCCATCCCAGGGGCATAATCTCTATAAAGTCCTGCTGTTGGAAGAGCTGCTGCTTTCCACTGCATCTTCACTCACACATAAAAACCCCGGCGTACATAGAAAAATGCTGCGCTTCGCCGAAGCTCTTTTTCACAGTGTATCATTTATTTGTAACGGGTGGGTTGTCAGTAAATCTTTTTGATATTTTTGTTCTTAATATGTTTTCTACAGCCATGAAAATTTATATTTGCGTATAACCTTAACAAAAAATATGATCGGTTTTATTCCTTTACCTGTCAAATCAGCAGATAAAATCATAACGAAAATTATGGTCAGAAAAAGTTATTTCCTCACCAGTGACAGCCTCCACTATAGAAGAGTTATTTTTATAGGTATTTGTAAGAGCAAAACTCCAAGACTGTATATAACAAAAGACTTCAGCCCATTAAGGGCTTTGTCTGTCAGTATTCTCTCTGTGAATGGATGAAGCCTTAATTGTTTCTAACGAAGGTTCTAGTAAAATGAAAGGGTATAAGAAAAATGGGAGTGGAATGAAGGTTTAGCCATGCCTGAGAAAATTAACTGGTAAAAATAAAATAGCTACACTAAAAAATTTAACACTTAAACTATTAGAAAAATCCTGATGTAATTAGCTTCTCTCAAAAGAGGGTTCTGGCAACACTTTGAAATTTGTTTTTGTAGTGGACAAAATAAGTGAGATTTGTGCTCTGATAAAAATGATTAACAGTGTATTTCCTTAATTCTGGGACCTTCTTGATTATAGAAAATCTTCCACATCTCACTGTGCTTGTAGCTAGAATAAATAAAGTATAAGTAATAACTCATGTATTCAATGAGTCTCATGTGCCCTGTAGGACACAATGATTATATGGATTTAAACCCCAAATAGGATAACGTATAAAAGTCAACAACCTTAACTTGTTTTCATAATGATGAAGTAAGTGAATAATGGTTTTGTTTTTAAAAATCTGTAACTCATATATAAGAAAAAATGAATCAAAACTAAGCAACAGAATATAATTTGACTTTACAAAAGGGATCATGTATACTCTTTTGTCTAATGGAATGTTTTGGAGATTTCATTCCTTCCCAAATAAATCAATGAAATCCAAATAAACATGAAACAAGATTTTTCTTGGAGTCATAAAATATTCTGAAATTACTATCATGAGCTGGGGGGAATAAAATTATGAGACGGTCATGAATTTTAAGGAATTAACAAAATGTAATACTATGAATTGTGCTTTCACAATATCATATCATGTGTAAACATTAGGACAAAACATACAATTGGTGATATGTGACTACTTTTATCAAGCAGGAATAGCCATTAAATGTTATTCAATATAATACAAGTTGAGGGAGTGGATATAATCTGGTGTAGATGGAGCAAACGTAGCTTTCCTGAATCAGACTGTTAGCTGAAGTACAGACATTCAAGATGCCACTGGTGAGAGCTGAGTAATGTTAAACAAAATTCAACTGAATAAATTTTAAAGGTATTATTGGCTCTATTCAGTGATTCATGAGTCAGCATTTAATCTAGCACATTCAAAGGGGCTTTGAAGAGTTTTATAGAAGGCAAGATATTTTATATGCATAAGGGGGAAGGAATGAAGAAACTAGTGGGAAAAAGAGCAGATTAGATATTTAAAGGATACTTTCCTTACAGGATAGATGATATCTATTAGGCAAATTACCTAATTAATAACAATCAGGAGATTTCTGTGACTCCTTTAGGATTTCATTCTTGGTGAAACCAAAACTGTAATTAAGTCTCAAGTTAGTGATGTGGGACTTAGCATACGTAACTCCACGCAGGGCCCGTTGTCTTGTTTTTAAGAGAAAGAAGGGACAGCATTATAGAAAACTCCTAAATCACCTTGGAGAAAACCTAATAAATGTAATGTTGGCAGACTGATACCAGAAATCCAACTGTGAGACTGCTTCTAGGTGAGTTTAGGTGGAAGTGGAATATGTTATTGGGTCCTGGAGTTAGTGGGCTCCGTGGTATGCTGTCACAAAACTCTTAGTTAAATTGTGTTCTACAGTTTTGTGGGAAGCAGGATTCAGACATGTGAACTTGAATATTTGCTGAGGATATTTCCAAGCAATGTGTCGGACCTGCACCTAGGATCCTCTTTGCTTATAATAAACTGGGAAAGTCATAAAATGAGAGAATTAATGTTTAATAAAAGAATTAGAATTTGATTACATGAGAAATGGTCATGCTGTACTATACCTAGACCAAAAAAAAAAAAAAAAAAAAGAAGCGAAAATTCTGAAATGTCTGCTGAAAGCATTGCACAGAAAAAAGACTTAGTGGGTGGCTTTACTACATTCTTCTGAAACTTGGGAAGATAGAAATAGACTATTTATTCACAAGAGAGGAAGGATACTCCTCACAAATCTTTTCAAACTAGAGGCCATGTAGGGTATTTAAGAGTCTGTTCCTCAGCCATTTCAACAAAAGCCAAAAATAGAGAAGGAATTGTAGAAATTCTTTGTGTATCAATTTTATATCAATTTGGCTTTTGTGCAGTGGAGTGAATATCCATGAAATTTATGCAATTTTCACTTTATTCCTGACAATTTTGAATCAGGAAAAACTGCATGCTGAGCTTGAACTGAAAGAGAGAAAGAGTATCCTGGAGGGACATGAAATTTATACATATGCAAATTATGCTCTCTATAAGCAGGATGGTAGAAATACTCATTTTCAGTTGTTTACCAACATTTCAGAAAAAATAAGATGAATCTAGGTGGAGCCCGGAGCCCAGAGGGCAGAACCATGAGCATAAAGTGTAAAACCAAGAGCTCAAAGAAAGAGCTGAAAATGGAAGATTTTTAACAATACTTGAAATCAAATTGAGGGATTTTTAATTTTTCTGAATAAACTTTACATATACAAAACATAAGTAATTTTTTAGTTACAATTAATTAATTTCAAAGCAAACAAACAGGTTTTCACTCAGCCTAACAATTTAAAGGACTGATAATAACCATCCCAGGTATCTGTCTAAAGCTAGACTCATGCCTACAGTTTGAATGCTAAACTGATATAACATATTTGAAAGGCAGTTAAATAGTATCTAAGATACAAGGGATGGATAATGAAATCACCTATTCTGATAATTTTTCTATTTAATTTGTTTAAAAAATTTTACGGTTGTAGATTCACATGAATTTGTAGATTTATGTAATACCACATACCCTTTTTCCACATCAAATAACATTTAACAAAACTGTAGTGCAGTATCACAACCAAGATATTGACATTGAAGATGCAGAATATTCCCAAGCCACAAGGATTCTTCATGTTGCCTTTTAATAGCTACACCACCACCTAAATCCTGGCTAACACTAACATCTTCTATATACCTACAATTTTGTCATTTTAAGAACATTTTATTAATGAGATCATATAATATATAAACTTTTGAGACTGGCCTTTCTCTACTCAGCATAATGCCCCTGATCAACCAGGTTATTGCATGTATAGACAGTTTCTTGTTTTGTATTGTGGACTATTTCATATTATTCATAAATCATTGCATTTTATTTTAATAAATACCAGGGTAAATGAGCTCTTCCCAGGTTTTGGCTGTTATGAATAAAGCTCCTGTAAGTCTTCTTGAAGAGATTTTTCTGTGAACAAAAGTATTTCTCTGGGGTAAATTTCCCAGGTGAAATTGCTGGATTGTGTGATAGTTGCCTGTTTATTTTAAGGGATATGCCAAACTACTCTCCAGGTTGACTGTCCCATTTATTTTCACATCAGCAACATGTGAGTAACTTGGTAACTCTGAAGCATTGCCAGTATTTGGGGTTGACATTCTTTTTATTTTCACCAGTCTGATATATGATTAGTGATATCATGTTGTAGTTTCATTTGATTATTTTAGTACAATAGGCAATTCATAAAATGGTCGACATCAAAAATAAAGAAGAAATGATAATTATTTGAATTCAAAATAAGAATGGGGTTCATATGCAGTTTTGACATTAAAGTGATCACAGATGGAAATTATGTAACATTTTTGTATATTGGGTAAAACAATAAACAGTTTAGTAATGCCATTCATATAAAACTATTTGAATTTTAAAAAGTGCAAGTAACTTTGGGGACACTATAAAATCAGACTGCATGTGCAATACGCTGATTGAACAAACACAGCCAATAAGCAGTCCATGAAAATATATTTTTATCACTAAGGGTCAACTGATCCTTTAAAAGTTTCTGCTTCGATAACCTGCCATCTTGGATATGAGGCTGCCATGCGATCTCTATATATTCAAGTCTCTGCTGTGATCACAGATTGTGATTTACAAGTGCAGCTCTTCTTCAATAAGCTATAAATTGAACTTAATGAGCAGAAAACTAAAGTTGTTTTAAATGCCTCCTTTCGTACTTCATATGGAGGGTTATTAATTGTCTGAGGACTTAATATCTCTTCTTCTTAATACCTACTTGTGGCATGTATGATTATTTCATTGGTCATTTACAGTAATAGGATCTACATCAGTGGGACTCCATGATGGCTTTAGGGGATAATTTTATCCCCAGGGTACATTTCACAAGATCAGAAGAGATTTTTCATTATCATGACTGAAGGGAGAGGAGGGCTATTAGAATCTAGTAAGTATAGGATGGAATGGTGTTAAACATCCTAGAATATACTGGACATGCCCTCCACAGTGAAGAATTATACAACCAAAATATCAATAGCACTATGGCTGAGAAGCCCTGAAATCAACACATTGTGATTCTAATTTGCATTTATTTATTGGGTATTAAAATGAAAATTTTTTTATCAATTGCTTCTTGCCATGCCTGCATCTTCAGTGAAATAAGTCTTCATGTATTTTTCTTATGATTTAATTGAATTTTTATTTTTGCTTTATTATTGAGTTTAGATATTTATTCTAAAATACTCTGTTGACTACATGTTTTGCAACTGTTTTATACATTTGGTAGCTACTCATTTCATGCTCCTACCATTGCCTTTCAAAGAGCATAAAATTTTGATGGTTATCAAATTGGAGTGTATTTTCATGTGCCTGTTAGCCATCTGTATTTCTTCTTTGAAAATGTCTGTTCATGCAAATCAAATACGCAATGAGTTATTGCCTCACACCAGTCAGAATAGTCACTCTCCAAAAGACAAGAAATAACAAGTGTTTGCAAGGATGTGCATAAATGGAAACCCTCCTTCACTTTAGGTGGAAGTGTAAATTGGTACAGATATGGTGGAAAGCTGTATGGAGGTTCCTCAAAACACTAATAATAGAAGTACTCTATGAGCCCTTATTTCTACTTTTGGGAATTTATCTGAAGAAAACAAGCCTCTGCATCAAAAATATATGCACTACTATGTTTATTTCCAGATTAACTGCAGTAGCCAAGATACGGAAACAATCAGTGTCCATCAATACATGAATGGATAATGATGATGCAGCCCATAAACACAGTGGAATATTACTCAGCCATAAAAACAGAAAGAATACCTGCTATATTTAGGATATGGAAAAACCTTGAGGGTATTATTCTAAGTGAAATTAGTAAGGCAGAGAAAGACAAATTACACAGGATTTCACTAATATGTGGAATCTAAAAAATAAATGAGCAGAACAGTCTCATAGACACAGAGGTGACTGGTGGTTATTGTGGGAGAGGGATCAGGGTGGGTCAGTGAAATAGGTGAAGTGGGTAAAGAGGCACAAAATCTCAATTATAACTTAGTCATGGAAATGAAAGTGCATCATATGTAATGTAGTCAGTAGCTCTAACATCTTATGATGACATAATAAATTCACTAGTTGGGTGAGCATTTAATACTATGTAGAGCTGTTGAATCACTATATTGGGTACTTGAATAAAATATAGTATGTCATTTATACTTCAATAAAAATGATTTAATAAAATATTTTTTAAAAGAGGGCGGAGCCAGCATAGTGGCGTGAGTAAGACAGTGGGAATCTCCTCCCAAAAATATATATATTTTTGAAAATCCAACAAATACAACTAATCCTAAAAGAGAGACCAGAAGACACAGAATAACAGCCAGACTACATCCACACATGAGAGAGCCCAGCGCCTGGTGAAAGGGGTAAGATACAAGCCCCTGCCCAGCGGGACTCGATCATGCCTCCCACCAGCTCCTGGCGGGAGGAGAGGTATCGGAGCTCAGGGAGGGAGAGGGATCCCAGGACTGCTAAACACCCAGGCCCAACCACCTGCACCAGAGTGCAGACACAGTGCATGTGTGGAGGGCTGGAACTAGGAAAACAGGGCAGCAAGACCTCTGAGCTGGTTCTGAAGCCGATGCCCCTGTAACAAAGAAAAGTGAGAGCTTTTTGAAAGTCTTAAAGGGACAGGGACATTACAGCTGGATGGAAACAACATAGGTCACAGCCAAGTGGCTGGAAATTACAGGGAAAACCAGGTGCGCTAACCCCCTGGGCAACAGCTCTGAGACCCCTCATGGAAGTAAATAGCCAAACAGCACCCCTGTCCATTACCCCTCTGGGACACTTCCTCCATACTGGCCAGGCAAGAAATAAAGACCTAGTCTACACAATTGGCCAAGACAAGCCACTAGGAGTCGCACTTGCCCCAGTAAAGAAAGGCCAGTAGCAAGTGAAAAGTTTGGCCTTCCCAGGTGACAGTCAATAGCACCTATCAACATGAAAAGGCAAAAAAAATATGATCCAGACAAGACTAACCCAGACAGCTGCGGCATCTGCTATATCTTCCCCTGAGAGGGAACCTGGGAAATAGATTTAACCAGTCTTCCTGAAAAAGAATTCAAAACAAAAGTCATAACCATGCTGCTGGACTTGCAGAGAAATATGCAAGAACTAAGGAAGGAGAATACAGAAATAAAACAAGCTCTGCAAGGACTTCAAAACAGAATGGCCGAGATGCAAGAGACCATTAATGGACTAGAACACAGAGAACAGGAATGCAGAGAAGCTGATGCAGAGAGAGATAAAAGGATCTGCAGGAATGAAAGAATTCTAAGAGAGCTGAGTGACCAATTGAAATGGAACAATAACTGCATTATAGGGGTAACAAATGAAGAAGAAAGAGAAAAGGGGATAGAAAGTGTCTTTGAAGAAGTAATTGCTGAAAATTCCCCAAACTAGGGGAGGAAATGGCCTCTCAGACCACAGAGGTACACAGAACTCCCATGACAAGGGGTCCAATGAGGGCAACAACAAGACACATAATAATTAAAATGGCAAAGATAAAAGACAAGGACAATGTATTAAAGGCAGACAGAGAGAAAACAAATGTCAAATACAAAGGAAAACCTATCAGGCTATCATCAGACTTCTCAACAGAGACCCTCCAGGCCAGAAGAGAATGGCATGATATACTTATTGCAATGAAACAGAAGGGCCTCAAACCAAGACTACTGCATCCAACACGAATATCATTTAAATATGAAGGAGGGATTAAATAATTCCCAGGGAAGCAAAAGTTGAGGGGATTTGCCTCCCACAAACCACCTCTACAGAGCATCTTACAGGGACTGCTCTAGATGGGAGCACTCCTAAAAAGAGCACAGAACAAAACACCCAACAAATGAAGAAGGGAGGAAGAGGAATAAGAAAGGAGAGAAATTAAGAATCATCAGAGCATGTCTATAATATCTCAACAACTGAGTTAGGTTAGACAGTAAGATAGTAAAGAAGCTAACCCGGAACCGTTGGTAACCACAAACTTAAAGCCTGCAATGGCAAATACATACATACCTCTCAATAATCACCCTAAATGTAAATGGCTGAATGCACCATTCAAAAGACACAGAGTAATACAATGGATAAAAAAGCAAGATCCATCCATATGCTGCTTACAAGAGACTCACCACAAACCCAAAGACATGCACAGACTTAAAGTCAAGGGATGGAAAAAGATATTTCATGCAAACAACAGAGAGAAGAAAGCAGGTGTTGCAATTCTGGTATCAGACAAGACAGACTTCAAAATAAAGAAAGTAACAAAAGATAAAATAATATCTTTTGGGTTTTTTTTTGTTATTTGTAAAAATAATAAAAATATTATTATTACATAATAATAAAGGGCTCAGTCCAACAAGAGGATATAACCATTATAAATATATATGCACAGAATACAGGAGCACCAACATATCTGAAACAAATACTAGTAGAATTAAAGGAGGAAATACAATTCAATGCATTCATTCTAGGAGACTTCAACACACCACACACTCCAAAGGACAGATCCACCAGACAGAAAATAAGTAAGGACACAGAGGCACTGAACAACACACTAGAACAGATGGACCTAAGAGACATCTACAGAACTCTACATCCAAAAGCAACAGGATACACATTCTTCTAAGGTGCACATGGAACATTCTCCAGAATAGACCACATACTAGGCCACAAAAAGAGCCTCAGTAAGTTCCAAAAGATTGAAGTCCTACCAACCAACTTTTCAGACCAGAAAGGCAGAAAACTAGAAATAAACTGTACAAAGAAAGCAAAAAGGCTCACAAACACATGGAGGCTTAACAACACGCTCTGAAAAAATCAGTGGATCAGTGACCAAATCAAAATGGAGATCCAGCAATATATGGAAACAAATCACAACAACAACACAAACCCCAACTACTGTGGGACACAGCAAAAGCAGTCTTAAGAGGAAAGTATGTAGCAATCGAGGCATATTTAAAAAAGGAAGAACAACCCCAAATGAATGTTCTAACGTCACAATTATCAAAATTGGAAAAAGAAGAACAAATGAGGCATAAGGTCAGCAGAAGGAGGGACATAATAAAGATCAGAGAAGAAATAAATAAAATCGAGAAGAATAAAACAGCAGCAAAACTCAATGAAAGCAAGAGCTGGTTCTTAGAGAAAATAAACAAAATAGATAAGCCACTAGCCAGACTTGTTAAGAGGAAAAGAGAGTCAACACAAATCAACAGAATCAGAAAAGAGGAAGGAAAAATCACGGCGGACCCCACAGAAATAGAAAGAATTATTAGAGAGTACTTTGAAAACCTATATGCTAACAAGCTGGGAAACCTAGGAGAAATGGACAACTTCCTAGAAAAATACAACCTTCCAAGACTGACCCAGAAAGAATCAGAAAATCTAAACAGACCAATTACCAGCAATGAAATTGAAGCGGTAATCAAAAAACTACCAAAGAACAAAACCCCCGGGCCAGATGGATTCACCTCGGAATTTTATCAGACATATGGAGAAGACATAATGCCCATTCTTCTTAAAGTTTTCCAAAAAATAGAAGAGGAGGGGATACGACTAAACTCATTCTATGAAGCTAACATCACCCTAATACCAAAACCAGCAAAGACCCCACCAAAAAAGAAAACTACAGAGCAATATCCCTGATGAATGTAGATGTAAAAATACTCAACTAATGGGAGGGGTGCAAGTTGTAGCACCCCAAAATCTCATGACTATAGACTATCTATGGTTAAAAGAACATATGGGATGTGAACAGATCCCAGAAATGGGCTGCTTTAATTTGTCTGATGGTTCAAGTACAGTTGGAAAATATCCATCATATCATAGATAAATTTTCACAAATGCCTAGGGTGCCTAAATGGTTTTCTTGGCTTCACTGGAGATGGCTGGTAATTATAGATTTGCTTTGTTTATGTCACCGTATTCCTATTATGTTAATATGTGTGTGCAAATTAGTTAGTAGTTTAAAACCTATACATACTTAAGGTACTATACAAGAAGATATGTCAAAGAAATAATCCTCCCAAGTTTCCTTCATATGCTACATCTATAGCTTTTCTTCTTCCTTCCTAATTACAAACCTTAAATAGAATTCGTGCCTCATATCGAATTTACCGAGTATCATAATTCCTCCAGGTGGTAAAGATACCTCAAGACAAGTGCTGGGCATAGAAGCCACAGGGCATAAATCTGCAAAGAAGTAAAAAGCTAACCTTTGCAAACAATATGGCTTCTCTCTCACTTACCAACTTTACATTTCCCTATATGGCCCCGGAAGATGACTGGTTAGCCAGAGACGGGTAAGATTCCTCAAGGGAGGAACAACCTAAGACAGGCACAGTCGCAGGGGGGCCATCAGGTGAGAATTTGGGGATCAACAGAGGTGAGGCTCAGAACCTCACCCCCCCTGCTTTGAGAGAAATCTTCTGCATCCGTGGATGTCTTGCTGCCCTTGTCTAGCCTGGATTAATACTTAGTCCATAGGCACACACCTGATCATCTGATCATCTACACTTGCCTTCTTACAGCACTAAACTATGTTTTCTACCTTTATCTTGCATCTACCTACCACTTCAGCATTTTATTAAAAATAAAAATAATAATAATAATAGGAGAAATGTGGGATCAACATATAAATCAAGTACAAAAATCAAATGAATATTCATATTTGACCTGATGGTTTATAGGTCATATTGCATGATCAAAACCGAAAGTTTCTGTGATGAATGCCCTTGTACTGTTCACCATGTAAGAATTTATTCACTCTGTAAGAATTCGTTCACCATGTAAGAACTTGTTCGTTATGCTTCAGAAGATTGGAGACTGACGAGAATTAGGCTTGAGATGGATTAATGATTGTACATTGAGCATTGACCCCCCCTATACTGAATTTTATTGTTGTTAACAACCATTTGATCAATAAATATGAGAGATGCCCTCTCAAAAAAAAAAAAAAAAAATACTCAACTAAATATTAGAAAAGTGAATTAAAAAATACATCAAAAGGATCATACACCATGAGTAAGTGGTGTTCATCCCAGGGATGCAAGGATGGTACAACATTTGAAAGTCCATCAACATAATCCACCACATCAACAAAAAGAAAGACAAAAACCACATGATCATCCCCATAGATGCTGAAAAAGTATTTGACAAAATTCAACATGCATTCATGATTAAAAACTCTCAGCAAAATGGGAATAGAGGGCAAGTACCTCAACATAATAAAGGCCATTTATGATAAACCCACAGCCAACATTACATTGAACAGCGAGAAGCTGAAAGCTTTTCCTCTGAGATTGGGAACTAGACAGGGATGCCCACTCTCCCCACTGTTATGTAACATAGTACTGGAGGTCCTAGCCATGGCAATCAAACACAACAAAGAAATACAAGGAATCCAGATTGGTAAAGAAGAAGTTAAACTGTCACTATTTGCAGATGACATGATACTGTACATAAGAAACCCTAAAGACTCCACCCCAAAACTACTAGAACTGATATCAGAATACAGCCAAGTTGCATGATACAAAATTAACACACAGAAATCTGTGGCTTTCCTATAAACTAACAATGAACCAACAGAAAGAGAAATCAGGAAAAAAACTCCATACACAATTGCATTAAAAAGAATAAAATACATAGGAATAAACCTAACCAAAGAAGTGAAAGACTTATACTCTGAAAACTACAAGTCACTCTTAAGAGAAATTAAAAGGGACACTAACAAATGGAAACTCATCCCATGCTTGTGGCTAGGAAGAATTAATATCGTCAAAATGGCCATCCTTCCCAAAGCAATATACAGATTTGATGCAATCCCTATGAAGCTACCAGCAACATTCTTCAATGAACTGGAACAAATAATTCAAAAATTCATATGGAAGCACCAAAGACCCCGAATAGCCAAAGCAATCCTGAGAAAGAAGAATAAAGTAGGGGGATCTCACTCCCCATCTTCAAGCTGTACTACAAAGCCATAGTAATCAAGACAATTTGGTACTGGCACAAGGACAGAGCCACAGACTAATGGAACAGACTAGAGAATCCAGACATTAACCCAGACATATATGGTCAATTAATATTTGATAAAGGAGCCATGGACATACAATGGCGCAATGACAGTCTGTTCAACAGATGGTGCTGGCAAAACTGGACAGCTACATGTAGGAGAATGAAACTAGACCATTGTCTAACCCCATATACAAAAGTAAATTCAAAATGGATCAAAGACCTGAATTTAAGTCATGAAACCATTAAACTCTTGGAAAAAAGCATAGGAAAAAACCTCTTAGACATAAACATGTGTGACCTCTTCTTGAACATATCTCCCTGGGCAAGGAAAACAACAGCAAAAATGAACAAGTGTGCCTATATTAAGCTGAAAAGCTTCTGTACAGCTAAAGAAACCGTCAATAGAACAAAAAGGAATCCTACAGTATGGGAGAATATATCTGAAAATGACAGATCCAATAAAGGCTTGATGTACAGAATATATAGAGAGCTCACACGCGTCAACAAACAAAAAGCAAATAACCCAATTAAAAAATGGGCAGAGGAACTGAACAGACAGTTCTCCAGAAAAGAAATACATATGGCCAACAGACACATGAAAAGATGCTCCGCATCACTAATTATCAGAGAAATGCAAATTAAAACTACAATGACGTATCACCTCACACCAGTAGGGATGGCTACCATCCAGAAGACAAACAACAAGAAATGTTGGCGAGGCTGTGGAGAAAGGGAAACCCACCTACACTGCTGGTGGGAATGTAAATTAGTTCAACCATTGTGGAAAGCTCTATGGAGATTCATCAAAATGCTCAAAACAGACTTATCATTTGACCCAGGAATTCCACTCCTAGGAATTTACCCCAAGAACGCAGCAATCAAGTTTGAGAAAAACAGATGCACACCTATGTTTATCGCAGCATTATTTACAATAGCCAAGAATTGGAAGTAACCTAAATGTCCATCAGTAGATGAATGAATAAAGAAGATGTGGTACATATACACAATGGAATACTACTCAGCCATAAGAAGAGGGCAAATCCTACCATTTGCAGCAACATTGATCAAGCTGGAGGGTATTATGCTCAGTGAAATAAGCCGAGCAGAGAAAGAGAAATACCAAATGATTTCACTCACCTGTGGAGTTTAAAAACAAAGGAAAAACTGAAGGAACAAAACAGCAGCAGAATCACAGAACCCAAGAATGGACTAACAAGTACCAAAGGGAAAGGGTCTGGGGAAGATGGGTGGGTAGGGACGCATAAGGGGGGGAGAAGAAGAGGGTATTAAGATTAGCATGCATGAGGGGGTGGGAGAAAGGGGCGGGCTGTACAACACAGAGAAGACAAGTAGTGATTCTACAACATTTTGGTACGCTGATGGACAGTGACTGTAAAGGAGTTTGTAGGGGGGACCTGGTATAGGTGATAGCCTAGTAAACATAATATTCATCATGTTAGTGTAGATTAATTATAAAAAAAATAAAGAAAGAAAAGTGGGATTACTCCCTGATAGGATAAAACTAACTGTAAATCAATGATTAATGCATGCTTTAAATATTGTTAATTTCGACCACTTAAAGTGTATCAGAAGATCAGCTATGGAGGTACATTTTTCTGATAATATTCCTTTCTGTAAAAAAAAAAAAAAAGCAGTTCCTGTGTGGTGACCTCCAATGAGTTCTACACAATAGTATAAAGTCATATAAAAGTGTAGGCAAAGGGTCTGTTTGTGTTTATACAGAGGATCAAAGCCTAATTTGGCTACCAAGATAAATGAACTAAGATACGATATGAAGAAGAACTTCCAACATCAGCACTCTCTGGAAGACTTATACCAGAAGTTGATCATCAAAAAACCTCAACAAAGATCCAGGCGCTGCTACAGCTATAGGTGCACTCATCCCACCAGTTCCTGGACTTGCCATGGGAATGAAGAAGGAGATATCTAAGCTGGCCTGTGCATACAGTAAAACAACAAATTTGACTGGATCTATACTGTTGGAACTCAACCAAGAATTAGGAGAAGTGCAAATTGTAGTGCTCCAAAATCTTACAACTACAGACTATCTACTGTTAAAAGAACATATGGGATATGAACATTCCCCAGGAATGGGCTGTTTTGATTTGTCTTATTTCTCTCAGACTGTTCAAGTTCAGTTCGACAATATCCACCATATCATAGATAAGTTTTCACAAATGCCTAAGGTGCCTAACTGGTTTTCTTGGTTTCACTAGAGATGACTGGTAATTATAGGTCTGCTTTGTTTATGTAACTGTACTCCTATTATGTTAATGTGTGTGCAATTTAATTAGTAGTTTAAAACCTATACATGCTGAAGTTACTCTACAAGAAGATATGTCAAGGAAAATAATCAATCCTCCCATGTTTTCTTCAATCTGCTACTTCTATAGCTTTTCTTCTTCCTTCCTAATTACAACTCTAAATAGAATTCGTGCCTCATATGGAATTTACCGAGTATCATAATTCCTCCAAGTGTTAAAGTTACCTCAAGACAAATGCTGGGCATAGAAGACACAGGGCATAAATATGCAAAGATGTAAAAAGCTAACATTTTCAAACAATAAGGCTTCTCTCTCACTTACCAACTTTACATTTCCCTGTATTGCCCTGGAAGGTGACTGGTTAGTCAGAGACGGGTAAGATTCCTCAAGGGAGGAGCAACCTAAGACAGGCACAGTCGCAGGGGGGCCATCAGGTGAGAAATTGGGGATCAACAGAGGTGAGGCTTAGAACATCTCCCCCCCTGTTCTGAGAAAAATCTTCTGCATCCGTGGAGGTTTTATTGCCCCTGTCCAGCTTGGATTAACACATAGTCTACAGGCACACACCTGATCATCTACATTTGCTCTCTTACAACACTAAACTATGTTTTCTACCTTTATCTTGCATCTACCTACCACTTCAGCATTTTATTAAAAATAATAATAAAAGAGAGAAATGTGGTATCCCCATATAAATCAAGTATAAAAATCAGACGAATATTCATATTTGAAGTGGTTGTTTATAGTTCATAATGCATGATCAAAACCCAAAGTTTCTGTGATGACTGCCCTTGTACTATTCACCCTATAACTTATTCACTATGTAAGAATTTGTTCTCCATGTAAGAACTTGTTCGTTATGCTTCCAAAGATTGGAGACTGACGAAAATTAGGCTTGGGGTGGATTAATGATTGTGCATTGAGTATTGACTCCCCTATACAGAATTTTATTGTTGTGGTTAACAACCATTTGATCAATAAATATGAGAGACGGCCTCTAAAAAAAATAAATAGTACAGACTTCTAATTTTAAAGTAAATAAGTAACCGGGATGTAATGTATAGCATAGGAATATAGTCAAAATATTGTAAAAACATTGTATGGTGATAGCTGGTACCTAGAATTATCATGTATATAAATGTTGAATCACTGTGTTGTACACCTGAAACTAATGTAATACTGTGTGTCAACTACCCTCCATTAAAAAATTATCTACAAAAAAAAATTAAAAGTATATTCTAAATGCATATGACCATTTGATTCCACTTGCTTCTCTGGGTCTTCATTTTCCTTTAGAAAATTTCTGTGTAGACATGAAAATATTAAATATAGCTAACATGCCATTTTCCTGTTAATCTGTCTAATGACTGCTTAATACTTAGGCTCAAGTACAATACCCAAAAAGGATGAAAGCCTTTTTTCCCTCCCCTCCAGTGGGATGGCATACAGAAATAACTTGACTGATACAGAATGCTTTGCTCATGATGTGAACGTCTACATATAATCTTTCATATCCTGATAGAAATGGAAGATTTAGCAAAAAATGTTGATTATGACTTGTTTCACTTATACATGCAAATATAATTTTGACAAGTTTCCATGCATGCATACTGATTTAGAAATGAAAAGTAATTAGGCATTCAGAAAAAAACGCAATTCTAGTTTATACCAGAAAATAAGAGTTCATATTTAAGCAAAGACATATTTAAACATTGGCATGTGCAGCAAGTTCTTTGTTTTTTCATTAAATTTTTGTGTTATATGCAATAAAATACCCATATGCAATTACAGCTTGATGAATTTTGATATGCATATACAATCATGCAAGCATCATGCAGATAAAGATATCAAACTTTTTCTCACTAATTTTTCCCCTTTCACATGTTTTACCCATTCTCCCATCCCCCTCCACTATGGCATCCACCAGTCTGTTCTCTGATTTCTTTATATTCTCTTCCCATTAAAATTTAATTGTCTAGAATCTTGGTTGTTTAAAATAGTGTTTTTTTCATGATTGTATATGCATATCAAATCAATCAACTAGGTATCCTCTAACTATGTAAATTCTAATTCTCTAAACCTCCTAGATTATTCTGATTGTGCTCATCCACTGGCCATACTTTGAATAGGGAGGCTTTGTGAGGCCATCTAGTGGAAAATTCATACTTAAAAAGCTTTGATGATCTCTTTTCTTCCATTACCTTTACCATCCCTGTAGATGCTTAACTGTACTGAAAATTATAGAACTTCCTTATTCACATGGGAGAGTGATACGCAATAATGGAAAAGTAGTTGTCCGTCCTTTTTTTGCCTCTTAGTCTGAATTGAATTAGTATATAGTAAAATGAGTGTATCTTTGACTATTGTATTAAAATCTAAGAGAGTCGATGCTTGCTTTTCCATGTTAGATATCCAATTCTTGTACTGTCCAGTTCAAACTTTTCCCATTTTCTCCCCCTCAAATTATTGATCTTGTTACATTTGCTAATATTTTCACATTCAGTTACATTACTCAGAAAAATGGTAATTAGAGTGTACTTTCTAGTTTCTAATTTAATTTTTATGTTTATATTCATAATTAAATCTACATCAATGCCTTGGAATAATACTGAATCATCATATGTTTTTTAATGCACATAATGACAAATTAATATTAATCCATTTACCAGACAGAATTAAAACATTTCTCCCTTTAACAGGGACAATTTTTGACCCATAGTTACTGTTAAGATACATATAATATTTAACTGAAATATTATATGACACTAAATCAGCCTTTTTACCTATTCTGAATGGTTTATGGACTGCAAACTTTTAACTTTGGCATTAAGCTAAAACATTCTTAAATACATTAATTATAGGATAACTATTTCAAGAAGATACAAATGAATATGAAAAGTGGGAGAAGTGTTCGTAATAGGTGGTATCAATTTCCTAATGTACTTTTCAATACTTACTGTTTGCAAATGTGGTATGGGAATCCATTCTAAATTACTTAATTTAGTTGGACTCCCAAATCCCCTGCATGAGCAATCTCTTTTGTGCTAGAAACTTTCTGAAGGCTTTCTTCACATCTTTGTTTCTCAGAGTGTATATGAGAGGATTTACCAATGGGGTGACCACACACTAGAACACGGAGACCACTTTACCAATGGTGAAGTTGTACTTGGCTGGAGGGCGGACATAGGCAAAGATGATGGTGCTATAGTAGATGGTGACCACAGTGAGGTGGGAGGCGCAGGTGGAGAAAGCTTTTCTCCAAGCTTCCTGGGAAGACATTCTGATTACTGTGACCACAATGTGTCCATAGGAGGACATGGTGAGAAGAAAAGGACTGAGAATCACAGCAGAGCTACATGTGTAACTCAAGGCCTCCACCAAGAATGTATCTGAGCAGGAGAGTTTAAAAATGGGGTCTGAGTCACAAAAGAAATGGTTGATCTTCTGGGGGCCACAGAAGCTCAGATGAGAGATAAGTATGGTAGATAGAAGAGGGGCAATGAAGCCGCCAATCCGAGATCCAGTGGAGAACTGCAGGCACACTGGGATCCTCATGAGCAGTGAGTACCATAGAGGGTTGCAGATGGCCAGGTACCGGTCATAGGCCGTCACTGCCAGGAGGATGCACTCGGTAGCTCCCATGGAGAAAAAGAAGTAGTACTGGGCTACACAGCCAGACACAGAGATGGTGACACCCCGTGACAGGCAGGTGGCCAGCAGTATGGGTAGTGTGACTGTGGTGTACCAGATCTCCAGGAAGAACAGATTTCCTAAGAATATGTACATGGGCGTCTGGAGTGTGGGCTCCATCACAACAGTGAATATGATGAGGGTGTTTGCCACGAGGGACAGCAGATACACAGTGGGAAACATCACAAACAATGTGAGTCTCAGGTAGAGAATACCAGGAAACCCAAGAAAAATGAACTTGGTCACTGTGGTCTGGTTTGTCGCCTCCGTAGCTCATCCTCTCTGATCTGGAACCAAAAAGCACTGATGATGGATTAGCAAGAATGGGATACATTTGTAATCATTTTTTAATGATGATCATAGACTTGTAGTATTAGTAAAAATTAAAGTTTACACATGGATTAGCTCACTCAATTTAGAAAAGAAATCTCAAAGGTAAATATTCAAAGAATTTAAAAATTCAAATGAAGAAACTGTGGGAGTGACTTTCCTACACTTATATCACTTTAAATGTCGGGGCAGGTTTTGAACTCAGCAGGTTGATTTTAATGGTGAGTCCACACCAATAAATAAAATATGTCTCTGTTATTGTTCCATCAGTGAGGAATTTACTTCCTGGAGACTAGAGGATGGTGATGAAATATGCAGACACCTCCTTTCCGAAGCCAGAAAATCTTGGGAGTGGTTGTTATGCCTCACAGAATGGAGATTCTAGGACATACTATTTGCTAATCAACACAGAATGTTTTTTACAATTTTATCTTCAAGATCCCTAATTAATTCCATCAATTATGGTTTGGTGGGAGATTGGGACATGAGCAAACACTATCTCCAGAAAACAGTAGCACAGAATAGGATTTAAAATCTATATGGAAAATATTTTGTTTATAAATATTAACATTCCTAATCTTTGGTTTGTTTTTTTTTTTTAGAATCATTGCATTCATCTCTTTTCCTACATTTAGGAGAAATAGTCAAACAAATAAACTTTTACAGACAGTGAGGTGGTTTCTATATCTTGGTTACTGTGAAAGAACAGAACATGAGATCTACCCACTTTCCAAATATTTAAGTGTACTTTATAATATTGCAAACTGTTGTTCTGTTGTGTTACCACAATAAAAAATAATTAGAAATCTTGTCTTTAAAGAGAAAAGGATTCCAATGGGTACAATCAGGTATACATGTGCTTTAGTGACAAGTATCAAGATGACAAATGCAAAGTATAGCAGAAAAAAAAATTCTTAGGGCTCATAATAAAAGCTTTCTTGTATATTTAAAATATAATTTTAATATTTCAAAAAATTATTTGATGTAAAGATATTGACTTGATTTCTCCTATATCACAATAAAAAATATGTTGAATGAAATGTAGAGACAATTGTGTTCACATACGTGTATTTCTGTGAGCAAAACTTTATGGGAATTTTGAACCATAAAACTCTATTTAAAAATATGTATATGTTTTATGGTACAGTATTAATGGTCCAATATAGTGCACTGCTGATACAGAAGAGGAGTTTTCAAGTTATATGTGTCATAAAAATTATTAGATGTGGTTAAAGTAACATCAGTATGATCAGGAGACATTTTATTTGCCCCACTACATCAACCTTCAGATTTTAATTTCCTAAAAATGCTCCTTTTGATGTTTACTCTAACATAACATTTACTTTTTTTCAAGGTTTATAATTATTCAAAGTATTTTTAAAAATATGACTAGCGAACACAGAGAAATTACCAATTTAAGAAAACTATTTGTATGAAAGAATTGGGAGCAATATTTAAAAATATATTTCCTGATTCCATAAAACAAATATTACAATTCATATTGCCACTTTACTATAAATGTTTCAAGGTTTCTACATTGCTTTTATGAAAAGGGTATTGCATGGCTCTCCTTCTTCTGGCACTACCAAAGCAAATTCAGCAATTTGAAAAAAATAGCAGTAGGTTTTTGGCAACAATCAGGTCAACATCATGTCAAAGGGAACATTTCTTTTTCTTAAAGATATTATGGCTAATTCTGCCTTTAGCAAAAATAAGGTTATACCCTCTTTAAATGTATATTAACTTTGAAAGGAACTGGACATGCCAAAGGTATATTACATGTGATTACAGAAGGATCCAAATTATAAAAGTACTATTATGTAGCTCAATTATTTTCTACCTAAGTAAAAATATGGATTATATACTCCCAAATATACTCACAGCCTGTACTCTCTTTGGTTATTTTTTAGGAATGGAATGTTATTAAATTTTCAATAAGCTTTCTTTTCAGAAGGTTACAGTATTAAAGGACACTACATTCAATTGGACCATAAGGAGAAGAAACAAATCATCTCTTCACTGCTATGTCATTGGCTCTCCCTGACCATCTATGTTATAGATAAACACGAATTCCCCCCTTTTTTTTTTTAAGAGCTTTTTTTCCTTGTGAGCAGGATGTAAAGAAAGTCCAGGTCTGAGATCCCCCTTGTGGGAATTACTATTATGTGTTCAGCCAGGGGCCCTGGAGACTTGCCTTTCAACGTGGGGCATCCACTAAGTTTCCCTGAAGATTTTCCTCAGGTGAGAGTCGTAATAGTCTCACATTAGCAATAAAGAAAGAACAAAGGAAGTGTGGGAAGCAGCAGAAATCTTTCTATAGGAAGTGAAGAAATAATCTCCTAATTGGCTTTATAATGCCACTGCTCATGGCATTCACATGTCATTCATGTATACAAATTGCACCCTTCAATATTTCATCCATAACAAGCATACCCAGAAGATCATACTGCCTAGTATAGAAACCACACACTGGATCAGTACTTAAAACACTTCCTTTATAGTGAAAGCACTACTAAACATGCAAAACAAAACAATGCTGGTGTGACATTCTCTTCATACTAAAAACCTCAACTCTCTTTATTTACCAAGCATATGTGGAAAACAACACTGCTCAACTGAGTAGATACCAAAGTTAAGTCATTTCACACACACACACACATACACACAATTTTACAATTGTTATAGCAGCATAGTAAATATGCATAGGGGGTATGAAAGACTGACAATCTACAAGAACAAAAGAAGGGAAAAATGACAATATATGTGTCTGAATAAGATAAATCTAGATTATTTCTACATATGAATGGCAAAAAGAGAACATAGAATATAAGTGTGAGCTTGTTCACATTAAGTTCATGTTGCCAAGGAAAATATTTTCTTAAATACATGGTTTGTGAAAATTAGCCCATATGTAAATATTTTAAAAATAAATCCTTATGAATAAAATTCAAGCAGATCAAATATTTAAGCATTAAAGAAATAAACTATAAATCAATTGTTATCACTGAGAAAGTAGGAAGTACCAGGAGGTATTTATTTGAAACTACACACAGGTAGCTTGTTGAAAGTAACATGGGTTATTGATGGCATGATTTAATATGAGCATGAAGAATGCTAATTATTTAGGGTTGTCAAATGCCCTACCAAAGGTATTAATGGTGGTCCCACTAAGAATCACTATCTAAAGACAATAGGAGATATTTTTAAAAATGAACTTTTTGAGCTATAACTGCATACTATAAGATACAGCCATTATAAGGATAGAGTTTGAGTTTTGATAAATACATTCAAATGTAACCACAACTGCAATCAAGAAATAGAGCACTCAGAATGTGTCCTCTTAACCCATGCATTCAATTATTTTCTCCACTTAGACACAAGAAAATGCTGCTTTCTGTTTTGTCACTGTAACTCTTGAAGGAAATATGTTCCAACCCAGAACAAATTACCTTTGACGGTAAAATCAGTCAAAGGGAAAAATAAAGTGGCATAAATCTGTTTATTGCTTACAAGCGGTTGTCCACTTCTGCTCACCAGTGTCTCTCCCAGCTAGGCTGCAACTGACCCAACTCAAACTCTTCAGTAAAGATGTGGTCTCACTCTTGTGATCATCTATTGGTATGGAGATGGACTACTTCTCTCCACAGCCTGGGAACACCTATAGATATGGAGATGCACTAATGCCAGGCCAGAGAGTCTGGAAATATTGAAATTTTACTGACAGCCCACCCCTCCAGAAATCTCATCTCACAATATACTTGATCCCCATCTTCCACAATGGCCCCTGTGTGAGAAAACTGGAGCACTGTAACCAGACTCATAACATGCAATAACAACAGCAATAAAATCATGAAAATCCTCAAGCAGGAGGATTCAGCTAGGTTCAAAGTCCTATGCAGATTAAGTCCATAGCTCACCCATACTACAGGCGCCAGTAGCTAAAGGAGTTCAGAGCAATCATCATGCAGCAACTGCAGCCAATGGGCACATCCAAGTCACGGGGAATGCAGAAGAAAATAACCTTAAGGGCAATAAGATACATGTTTTAATGACACCAGCATAGGCAAATCTTGTACATCTGGTAAGATGTATTCAAGAGAGTGGCCCTATGATAGGACAGTGGCAGGAATGGGATCTCATCCTGGTCTGGTACACCAGACTTTCATCCCCTCCCTGTGGGAGTTACAGATGGGTCATTATATGGGGCTACAGGAGGTACATGCCCTGGTCATAAAGATAAAACAAAACTTCCTGGAAAGAAGCTCTTACTCCCCAGACACTTTGGGTATACTGCCATGATCTTTGGGGTCCACTCTCCTGTTACTCCTGGTACATACACAAGGCCAGCTTCCAGGGCTTTTCCCCAAGGTGCCAGAAGGGCCAGCCATCACTGGTCTGTGTGTTGGAATGTGCAGGGCCACGTCCACTCAACAGAGTCTCCAGGGTTTAAACCAGTTGGGGCTGCCAGCAGGATGTTGCTCTGCTGGTCATATCCTGGCTTCAATTATTCATCTTTGGTTTGCACATACATGTGTAGGAGAGGCATCATTGTGTGTTAGCACATCCACAGGGTTCAAGGCTCTTTTCTGGGGCTTCTCATTCAAATGTCGTACCATCATCTATAAGTGAACTGACCAGCCCTGCAGACTATTAGTGTCCAACTTCAGGCCAGATTTCAACAAAAAATTGTTCCTCTCTATCATCCCTTCCCCAGTAGTGCTATATGGTACCTGAAACTTCCATTTTATTCCTAATTGCTATACCCATTCTTGTAATGCATGTTGAGGAAAGTGGATACCTTAATCTCTCTCAATCACCTGTGGCCTGCCATAGGCTGCAAAGAGATGCTCTGGGTGCCTCTTGTTGGTTTGCTGATCTGTACAACATGCAGAAAAAGCAACCAAGAGTCCAGTAGCTGTGTCCACACAAGTCATGGTGTACCAATACCTTCTCGTATGTGCAGAGGCCCAGTATAGTCTATCTGTCACCTCACAAGGTGTATTGGCCCCCTTGCTATTGTCCCATGTTGCTGCAGGACTCAGCATAAGTCCCTCTTAGAGCACACAAGGCACACTTTCCAGGCTCTGCTGACTTCCTCAAAGGTCAATGTTAAGCCCTACTGACAGACCACAGCCTACCTTGTCTTTGACCCCATGTGCAACAAACACTGATGTAACCAATGGGCTCCGTCAGAGGCAGGCTTTCCTTCTAGCCAGTGCTCCTGGACCAAAGTGATTGCTTCATCATGATCTGAGGATGCCAAAGGCAAATGGCGAGTCACATGATATATGGTAATTGTCTTAGTCTGAGCAGAGACCCGAGGGTTTTGCCACAGCCCTTGCCCCCAAAATGGCTATGACAAACCATTCAGTGGCATGGTACCATGTTGGTAGCCACAGGGTCAAGCCCCAATAGATGGCCCAGCTGTCAGTGCAGACAACTATAGGGGAAGGCTCCTGGGTGATCATGAGCCATACTGCCTGCAACTCAGCCCATTGACTGCTCTTCCCCTCACCATCCCCCTCATATTGTCTCAGTCTTAGGATGGAAAGCCATGGCCCTCCACATTTGCAACTGCCCGCAACTGGAGCTGTCTGTATACTAAGCATCTTCAGATATAAGGGCTTTTCCCTCCTGATAAGCACTCTTGGCTACCAATGGCTCAAAAGCAAGCTCTTCCTGCTTTTCCAGTGGTAAACATCACTGGCCACAATAATCACAGGAGTTCTCCACTTAAGGGGCTATTGGAAAGCCTGTTAATCTATTGTGAACATATGTCCCATTTGGCTAGTGTAGGCATTTGTGCCACACCACTCCATGGCCTTTGGGTCCAGTCTTGCACCCACCCTGCAATGGGATAGGTGGTTTTTACCTAGGTCAGAGCTGTTCTGGTGATGGGCTCCATAGTCAAAAAGGTATGGTACCCAGCATCCAGTTGCTTCATTGTCAAAGTGTACTGGACTTCTGTTCCTTTCCATAGTTGTGTCCAGAATGCAATAGGTTGGCAGATTAGTTCAAGCTGCTACAAAAGGTCCCATCCATAACCATCTTCATTTACATGAACATCTAGCTCATAGGGCCTTGATGAGTCCATTACACTCAAGGCATGTATGGCAATACCCAATCATCATCCTGTGGTGGTGAGGGTCCAGGCAGAGCCTTAGTACTGTCCCCCTGGAAGTCCTGCAGGGACACAGGCCAAGCATGGGACTTTGCCTCTCTCTTCCACATCTTGGACCTCAGTGGGTGGAACTGTTGCTCTGGCTTAGTTGATCCCACAGTTATAATATCATCTTATTGGGTTGCCCATCAAGTTTTTCTTTCACTATCCCAGCCTTTATCAAATCAACCCACATCTGAGTCCTCGAGACATTCACGGGGCCCTTTGCACCTTTCCTTTCAGTTGTAGCCTGTACTTCCTTCCATTTTCTTATTGTTTCAACCTCCCCCAGATCTGCTAAAGTATGAGTAGCCTTATTTATGGGTTGCTTTATGTGGAGGGCAAGAATAGTCACTAGGGACCCAAGGAGAGACAGGGGAGCTATATGGAGCACTGTATTTCTCATTCCCACAGTGAACAACTCTTCATTGGGGTGCTTAGTGTCCATATTATAGATGATGTTTTTCATGCCCATCTCCCATAACACCTGCTGTAGCTGTGCATACATTTTCCAGCTAGTGAGTGACTATGGTAAATCACCCTGATTAGGTCAAAGTGCCCTGATGGCTACTGCCAGTCAATCCAGAAGTGCCTGATTCCCTGAGGTGTGATGGGCACTTTACAACTGTTGCCAGAAGGAAGGATGAGTTGTCAGGGAAGCCAGTCTACTCATCTCAGTACCTGACATAACAATGTTTTCCACCTGCATATCCCAGAGATGTAAAAGCCATGTAGGCAGAGATTCCAACGGCTTCTGCCTATACCAGATGCTCATGACCACCAGCTCATCCTGGGTATAGGGGTGGAGCATGGAGTGCTCCACAACCTGGGGAGGAGGCAGCCCCTCCCCCTGAAGGGCCCACAGTTGTGTTTTAATTTTTTTATTTACAACCCGCAGAACTTTAATATGGGAGAGGTTGGTGCCTTGGGCAGTGACCTTGGCAACAGATCAGCCCCTCGCCCCACCCCCATCTTCCCCTCCTGCTGACTCCTCTGCCATCTCCAGGGGTGAAGGTACCACTCTTCCCTCTAAATGTTTAGATTGTTTCCAATTTAGAGTAAATAGGGATAAAACTACAATGAGCCTTACACATACAAATCCTTGTATGAAGATATGCTTGCTTATGCCTGAATAAATAGCTAAGATGATAATTTGTATATATAGTGTTAAGTATTAAACGTAGTAAGAAATTATTACCAAAATAGCCAGATTAGTTGGAACGCTTTACATTCCAATGAAGAGTGACAAGTTCCACTGTCCATGTCCACACCAACACTTAATACTGTTCCTCTTTAATTTAAGCTATTCTGGTGGGTATGTATTGTATTTCATGTCTCAGTTTGTGCTTTTCTTACAATTAATGACAGTGAGCATGTTTTCATGTGTTCACTGGCCAACCTTATGACATTTTTTGTCAAGTGTTCATATGCTGGCATTTTAAATTGGATAGTTTATTCTCATATATTTATTTTTTATTATGTGTGTGTGTATTTTTATCCCAATTTTTTACTTGATTTTTCCTAGCATTAGCAATGATTTCTAAATAGTAAGAGTTTAAATTTCACTGAGATTTATCTCTATTATCATTTGTATCTTTCATATTTCATGGTTTATGATTTTTCACATGTCTTATAAGACTTCTTATATTATTCCAATTTTTTGAAGACAGTTTCTCTATTTTCTTCAGTAAAATGTAGTTTTACATCTTCTATTTAAGTCTATCATATTTTTCTAGTGAATTTGTGCATGGCATGAAATAACATGAGATTCTATGTTTTTCCTATACTGGTTTTCTACACCATTTTATAATCTTTTCCTTATTAAATTTTCATAGCCCATTAGAACAAAAGTTCAGTGTAAGTCTATGTAACTATTTCTAAAGTCCTATCTGATTAATTTGTTTATATTTATGCTAATAACAGTTCTGATTAACATACCTGTATAGTCATTCTGAAAATCAGGTGGTAAAATTGGACAGTATGGTTTCCTATTTCCAAAATTGTTGATTTTCTAAACATTTGGACTCCATGTACATTTCATAAAGTGTTAATAAACTTACACACACACACACACACACAACCTTCTGAAAGCTTACATGTGGAATCTAAAAAAAAACAAAATGAATAAAACAGCAGTAGTCTCATAGACACAGATATAACTGGTGGTTACCATGAGAAGGGGATAAAGAGGCAGAAAATCTCAATCATAATATAAATTAGTTACAAGGATGAAAGTACAGCCTAGAGAATGTAGTCAGTATCTCTTTAATATGTTTCTATGCTGACAGATAGTAACTGCACTATTTGTAGTACACATTTAGTAATGTATATAACTGTTGAATCACTATGTTGTATGTTGAAATAAATATAATACATCCACTATAATTAATATATATAAAAAGAAAAAAAGATGTCTCATCAATTAAACATCCATAGTGAAAATGTATCTTTAACATCACTAACACCATAGATAATATCACCTGCATTGTAATTCTAAATTTGAAATATAAATTACTAAATATTTTAGGAGAAAACACATGTGAGCATAGGTGTATGTAACACATCTGTTTGATGCAACATTCATATTTGACCTTTTTGCTACCAGCTTAAAACTCTTTCGTGAGTTTCCATTTTCTGTTATTATATAGAATATTGTGAGGAATATAGACAGTACTTATCCACTATTTATCCTGGATCATCTGTTTCATACTCATCAATCTTGACCCCTTTGCAATCTCATCACTGGGATATGAGACCCTTAGTGTTAGTACAACTATGATGGACACTTTATTTATTGAGATTACAGGTATTTTGCAGTGAGGGCTGCAGAGTGGGCATGACACCATGAAGATCAAGTTTTAGGCATGTATTGTCAGGATTCAGCCAATACTATTAAGCACAATTTATTCCTGTTGCATACATATGTGCACAGATGTGAAATGAGGATATTTGGTACAACCCAAGCAGCATATTTTGGAGTAAGAAGTGCCTTATCCTCACATGTATTAAAACCACAGATCAAGGGAGAAAAGCTGCATGACCAAATTTTTAGACATTGAAAGGTATATGACATATTTAACACCTATTGCTGACCACTGTCCTTTATCCCAAGTAAACACATATACACAACACAGATGCACACATAAACCAAAGGAGAATGGAAATTAGATTAATATATATAATAGAGAGAGAGAGAGAGAGAGAGAGAGAGAGAGAGAGAGAGAGAAAGAGAGAGAGAGAGAGAGAAAATAGAAAATAATATATGGATACATTATATAAAATAATATATACACAATAACTAGAAAATAAATTTTATATATGTAAAATAAAGTAATTATATACATTATTTTATATATGTATATAAAAACACATTCCAGCATCTTAAAAACATGATAAACTGAAAATAAATAAGTTTAAGATAAAAACATGGCAAAATTGAAAGTAAATAAAACAGGATGCCCACTACACCTGTTTTTTTGTATGTATTAGTGTTTATTACCAATAAAATTCACCTAAAAGATACAGATAATGAAAATTGGAAATTAATTGATAAATATATTTTTATTTGCAGTGATTTGACTTTATACTTAGAATATCCAAAAGAATCTACCTAAATACAATCAGAACTAATATCAAATAAGTGTAATTATTCCCTTTTGAATAATGTTATTACACAATATTTAATCATCTCCAATAGAATAAATTTTAGAATAATCATATTTGAGATTTATTTGACATTTTAGGATAAGTCAGGTTTGTAGAAATCCTAGGAATTAGAATTTTTTTTCTACAGCATCTACAATATTTATGATACTCAGGTTTATGGACTTTAAAAATTGTATGCCAACAATTGTGTTAAGATATTATAATTCATAAATTGTTATTCACAAATAAAATAATTTACTGAAGAAACTATAAGTCTTACAGTCACCAAAAGCAGATATAAATGGGAACATTTAATAAAATTATTGACTCATTTATATGTTCACCTGAAAATTCCTCACACCTTGACATATATCATATAAACAATTTCTTTTGGATGGTTTTCCTTAGAACTCCTGTCAGATTACTATTCCTTAGACTATTGATAAAAGGGTGTAACAAGGGAGTGATCACAGTGTACATTGCAGCTGCTGCTCTGTCTGTTTCAGCTCTGTGGAAGGTGGAGGGACATAAACAAATGCCAATTATTGCACCAAAAAACAAAAGAGGCCCACACAGATGTGAGAAGAACACATGGAGAATGCTTTAAACTTCCCTGTGGTTGGTGGTATTCTGACTATAGCACAACCAATGAGTATGTAAGAAACTAAAATACAGGTAAAGCTCACCACCACTACAAGTCCCCCCTCAATAAAAATAAATAACTCATTGATGTGGGTATCTGAACAGGACAACTTTAGCAATGGAGGAATATCACAGAAGAACTGAGGAATTTTGTTATCCTCACAGAAGGGTAATTGCACCAATAAGATGGTGTGTATCTGTGCACTCAAGACGCCAGAGATCCAGGAGCTGGCCAGCAGATAGGCACAAAATTTGGGAGTCATGATGGATAAGTAGGACAGAGGGAGGCAGACGGCCACAAAACGGTCATAGGACATGATAGGGAGAAGCAATGTGTCCAACCCTGAAAAGCAGATAAACAGGTACATTTGCATCATGCAGCTACTGAAAGAGATGGTGGAATTTCCTGTCTGGATGTCTACAAGAATTTTGGGAAGTGTAGTGGGAGACAAACAGAGATCAATCAAGGACAAATTATTAAGGAAGAAATACATGGGGGAGTGAAAACAAGCATTTGAAATGATTGTTAGGATGATCAGCAGGTTTCCAACAGTGGTGGTCAGATAAATGAAGAGGAGCAGGAAAAACAGGAGCTGCTCTTCAGCTGGGTCATCAGAAAACCCCTTGAGAAGGAATTCCACAGCACTGGGCTGGTTTAGCCTCTTCCAAATTTCCATCACCTGCAGGTAGATCTTGTGGTTTACAGAAGCATGAAGCTCAGAAACCAGATTTAATCAGGCCATCAATCCATGTTGGATTTTTTTCTATGAAAATACAATAAATACAATTTATTTGGGGTATGGTATAATCATATTGGTTCAATTGATTCATTGTCATCAAATTAGTTCAAGAATAATTAAATTCTATATTAAAACAAAAACATTTTATCGCACCCAAACTAAGCTATGTCATACATTCTCTAATTCATTTTCATTCAATTACCCTGGAAATCGTATTATCTGTTTACCAATGAATAAACTGAGATTCATAAGATGTTAAGTCTTTCCCGTGATTTATCATATACTTATAAGTAAGTGAAACTAATATATCAACACATATTTTCTGACTGTTCTTTTGCAATTCACATGAGGTGTAATTTCACCATGAAAATGCCAAATGTAAAATTATTGAAACACTCTTGTTTTTTACTATCAAGAGTAGTAGTCATAATCTATATTCCACTTTCTTTTGACTTTACAATCTCCCTAAGACTCATTCCAGCTTATTTTGGGTGTGTGTCCCAGAGCCCTTAATCTTTGTCAGAACAATTAAGCTGTAGCAATTCAATTGATCCTTAATTTATATATTTTTAAGTTAACTTGCAAGGCCCTTGAATAATAGTCTATGTCATGTTTACTCTTGTATCACATCTTTTAATAGTTAAGACTTAGATAATGGAGTAATTACATGAGTGCAAAATTATCAAAACAAAATATTACATTTCAGGAAACTTTGGCTAATATAGCAACTGGCAAGATAGGGAGTGGCTCCCCTATTTTCATAACATAAAGCCTATGTGTTCCCACTTGCAAAAAATAAGGAATAAATGATTTTTAAGAATTAATTGAAGCAATTCACAGTTTTTCATTGTCCCCATTTGTGAGATTAAACTCATATCAGAGAATTGTTGATTAGCAAATAAATGATTTGAAATACATGAATCAAAAGTATGTAATTCTAAGTGAATGAACCTGGACAGAAAAGGATTCAAAGCTTATTAGCTCTGTAGATGTGAAATGAAAATTTGTTATTAAAAGTTTTCTGGTATATAAAATAATGAAAACAATTGCTTTACTTAAAAAAACCTTTATCTGTTTGAATTAATAATAGAACAAATATAATGAATATACAACTAGTCTAATGTGTTTGGAGAATAATAGCTGAATTGAATGAAATGGAGATGACATTTCCAGGAGTAGACTATGGCAATGATTGCATAGAGGAAGTATTAAGTTTGACATCCTTCCTGTGTGTTATTTATGTCATCTGTGTCTATCGTGTTGAAAGTTTAAACTCATCTTGAAGTTCAATGTGAGTTTTCCTTTTATAATGCTCTTGAAGTGGATAGAAGCTAGGTTTTTAATTAAAATTAATTCCAAGAAACAGTGAGGTGTATGATTTTTTTAAGCATCATGTTATCAAAAAAATCTCTTTTGGAAAACAAAGGTAACCAGAACCTCAGTTTTTCTCATATCTCCCTGGGCATATTCCTTTATCTTAGATTACTGGTCCACAGGGCTCCTCCAAATATAGCCATTTTTACACTTCTATTGAAACATACCTGGCTTCTAAAAAAGGAAAAGCCAAGAATTCAGAATAGGTGAAAAAATTAAGGAGCTAGAGCCTAACTCTAGTACATTAGAGGTAAATAAAACTCCCAAATGTAGAATTCTTAAAGGATATTAATTGAAAATTGTGTTCAAAGCATTCATGGAAATTATCATAATTTCTGACTATCTAAACAATCATGTTCTCTTTAGTAACAAATGCCTGGATGGAGTTGTTCTTCCTCAAATACCACATTCCACCCCTGGTGTAGACAAAATATTTATTGTAGCAGATCATGTGTATAACATAAACATCTGGAAAAGTCACACTAGAACCAATCTTGTATGTGTTGACTGCATAGTTGTGTTTAATGATATCAACATACTATTTGAAGACTGAATTTATCACATTGACTAAAGTTTTATTTTTTGGAAAATTTATAGTCTCATCAGCATAAAATCAAAGACCAACTTATTTCATGCTACAAAGAACACAGAAATTCAGAAGTGTGTAATAAATATTTCTACAACATATATGATAGACAAACCCTTAGGCAGAGATATCAAGGAAGAGAAAGAGAAGACAAAAATAAAGAAAAGATCGGAAATGTAAAAAGAAATTACCACTGACACAGAAAAAGTTAAACAATTAGAAGAAAATCACATGGGAAATGATATGCCAATACATTTGACAAACTAAAAGAAATATATAAATTCCTAGAAACATACAATCTTTCAAGACTTACCCAGGAATAAACTGAAAATCTGAACAGACCAATTACTTCTAACAAGATTGAATTGGTAATCAAAAAATTCCCAATAAACAAAATTCCACAAACAGACAGCTTCATGGGTGAATTCTACCAAACTTTTAAAGAGCTAATACTCTTTTGAAAGTATTCCATGAAAATGGAAGAGGAAGGAATAATTCTAAACTCATTTTAGGAGGTCAAACTACAAAAACTAGAAAAATATGAAAAAAGAAAACTACAAACCATAATTCTACATTCACTGAATTTTCTTGGTTTGGACATTTTATAGTCTCATCAGCATAAAATCAAGGACCAGCTTATATTATAAGGAGGAGAAATTCAGAAATGTGTAGTGACATATACTTTTAAATATTTCTAAAACAGCTTTGGAAATGGAGATGTTAGAAGAGTTTTCACCCTAAAAGTCATTTAAATATATGAACTATAACCCATAGCTATAGTTTTCAGATACTAAATAACATCAATACCTATAAGGCTTATCATTTGGGTGGACATCTGTATACTAAATCTCTCAGAATAACTTTCTTTTGGAGCAGGGACTACTACATCTATAAAACTAAAAGATGCCCATGTAGACATTCTATATATCATAGGCTGCCAGCAAAGGGGCTTTTGTAAAATACTGGAAATAACTTACCTAAGTTAATGTTTTTATTTGGGTATTTTTTTCACTGCTGTCATTACTGTTTCTTCTCATGAACAAAGTGGGCTTAATTGATCCACCAGTTTCTTCTCCAACAGCAATGATAAAGCATGTGCATGACGAATTCGTGATTTGTCATAATGATTTAACCAAAGGATATGGGTTTGAAAGAGGTAAACAAGGAAGTATGAAGAAGATGAACGTGCTCTTAGGTGGCCTCCAAGGTACAATCTATTCAGTTTCTCAGGAGAAATGGATACTAAGCAGATAGTCAACCTTAGGTGTGTACCCCAGAGACATTTTCTCTGGAGATGAATAAGGATTTATAAAGTTATCCCTTCTTTCGATAATACTCACAGTTATCTAATGATAGCATTTTTTTCACCACAGAGATTAGGAAATTGTTACAGTTCCCAGGAGTTTCTGTTAACACTCTCTAAAGTAAAATTTCAGTTTTGAACTTATGGTAATATAACCTGACAGTCTGAACTCTACTGTATTTAATTGGTTCCTTTATCAAACAAATATCCTTCATCTGAACTGTTGTGTTTAAAAAAATAAAGTTGTCTTACTTTCTTTTTGTCTACCATGTTGTTTGACATATTTATCCAGGAGTCTGTATACATTTTATAGCTTATTACTTATTACTTTTCACATGAAATTGTATAACCTTTATGCTAAAAACCTCTTCAATACAGATGACACATGTTATTTAGATCAGAATTTCCAAGACTTTGTGGAAAATTAGAAAATTTTTCCTTTTCTAAGCTATGCAACTGTGTGAAGTAAAATGATAAATAATGCATCAAAACAATAAAGATATAATTGAAAAGTACTGTATTGTGTGCTAGATATCTAAAACAGATTAAAGTGAGTACCACCCAACCTTGTCTATCACCTCACTTAAACAGTTAGTGAATATTGGCATCAGCAAACATAATATCCTCAAATAGTTTTATTTTGTCATTATTTCTATTTTCTCCTAAACATGGCTGTTAGTTGATAACACAGACATAAAAGCCTTGAGGAACTACTTATAATTTGTATCCTTTAAATTTTCCGATGTGTAATTTTAATGGTGAATTTCTCATTGTTATTTTATAATTTACCAATTATAAATGACTGTTGCAAACAGATATCAAAGCAGATATAAGAATTGTACAAAACATTAATGTCTATTTACATAAATGTATTAATATACTTAGTATATTTTTCTAGTTTCATTGAGACATAATTGATGTACAACATTGAGTTTAAGGTGCACAATGTGATGATTTGATATATTATATACTGCAAAAGGATTACCACAATGATGTTAATTCATACATACATCACCTCACAAAATTACCTCATGTGCATGTGAGTCTGTGGTAATATATTTAAGATTTACAGTCTCAGCACTTTTCAACAGTGTAACACAATATTGGTACCTCTAGTTACCCTGCTGTACATTAAATGCCCAGAACTTATTCCTATTAAAATTGGAAGTTTGATCCCTTTGATCAACATCTGCTATATATTCCAAAACCCCTCCTCCTGACAACCACTATTCTCTCTGTTTCTATGAACTTGGCTTACTTAGATTCCACGTATAAGTGACACTATACAGTATTCATCTTTACTATCTAACTCATTTCACTTAGAATAATGTCCTTTAGGTTCATCTATTTTGATGCAAATCAAAGGATCTCCTTGTATGTATATATTGTATTACCTTTATTAATTCATCTTTCAATGCACACAAGTTGTTTGTATGTTTTGTTTTGACTTTTGTGACTAATACTGTAATGAACATAGGTATGAAGCTGTCTTCTCAAAACAGATTGCTAGGTCACATGACTCCTTTGTCAAATATTACTTAGTTCAATGTATATGCATGAGCTTATATCTGGAATGTTGATTTGCTTCCATTGGTCTATGAGTCTACTTTCATGCCAATGCCATATTGTTTTAATTACAATATCTTTGTAATGTAGTTTGAAATCACCAACTGTGAAGCCTCCAATTTTGTTCTTCTTTCTACCAGGGTATTTTTATGCTTCTATATGACTTTAAAAGTTATTTTGTATTTCTGTGAAAAATGCCTTTACAATTTTGATAAAGACTGCATTTAATCTACAAACAGCTCTGGATAATTTTGTCATTATGACAATATTAAGTTTTCTAATCCATAGATATGATACATATTTTCATTTATTTGTATTTTATTCAATTTCTTTAATCAATGTTTTATAATTCAGAGCACAAATCTTTTATCTCATTTGAATTTCTTGCTGAATATTGTATTGTTTTTGAAGGTATTATATATGGGATTGTTTTATTTATTTTCATATAGTTCATTTTTCGGTTTAGAAACAACTGAATGTGTATGTTGATTGTATATCATAGAAACATGTTGTTATTTATAACAGTTTTTTATGGAGTTCTTGGTATTTTCTATATAAAAGGTCATGTCATTTGCAAACAAAGATAATTTAATTCTTCATTTTCAATTTGGATATATATCGCATGTTTTATTTATTTGTCTAATTGCTTTAGTTAAGATTTTCAGCACCATACTGAAAAGAACTGGAGGGAGTGGGCACACATGCCTTGTTCCTGATCTTGAAGGAAATTATTTGACCTTTCTATCATTGATTATAATGTTAGTTGTGGGATTGTCATGTATCTCCTTGAACAAGGACACATGAAACTGAGAAACAGAGAGAAAAATGGATCTCTAGGAATGAAAGAATGAAAAGAGAGTTGTATGATAACTCCAAATGAATCAATATTTGTGCAATAGGGATACTAGAAGGACAAGATAGGGACAAGGGGTTACAAACACTCTTTGAGGAAATAACTTGAAAACTTCTGGGGAAGTTTTCTTCAGGGAAGAAAATAGACACTCAGGTCATGGAAGACCAGAGACCCTCTAACAAAGGAACCCCAGGAGGAAACCACCAAGACATACAATAATTAAAATGGCAAAGATTAAGGATAAGGAGAGAGTATTGAAAGCAACCAGAGAGAAAACAAAGATTACTTATAATGGAAACCCCAAGAAACTATCATCAGACTTCTCAGCAGAGACTTTATAGGCCAGAGGGAGGGGCATGAATAATTTGATGTACGGAAGCATAAGGACCTCCAACCAAGAATCTCAACCCAGCAAGATTTTCATTCAAATATGAAGCAGAGATTAAACATTTACCAGGTAAATGAAGGGCTAAGGAATTTATAATCATTAAACTGGAATTACAGAACACATTAAAAGGACTGCTATAGAAAGAAATGTTCCTTAGGCTGAAGAGCTTTCACCAGTGAAAATAAATGCACATTAAAGGTAATAGATCAATTAATTACCAAGCACACAAAAAATTAAAACAAAACAAAGGTAGTAAAGTTAACTACATAAGATGGCCCAAAGGATACACACAAAAAAAATGCAGATTATGGCATCTAATACACAGAGTGTGGAGGAAGAAAATGAATACAAAAGCACTTTTAGATTGTGTTTGAAATAAAGCAATCATCCACTTAATATAGGCTGTTAAGTATTTCAGAAGCTATCCGTGAATCTTATGATAGCCACAAACCTAAAGCCTGTAACAGACACACAAAAAAGTAAAAAAGGGAAATCCAACCACACAGCACTAAAGAAAACCATCAACAAGGGAGGAAGAAAGGAACGAGAGGAACCACAAAACAAACAGAAAACAGTAGATAAACTGCTGACAATATATACCTACCAAAAATTACATTAAATGTAAATGGACTGAATGCAAAAATCAAAAGACACGAATGGCAGAATAGATAAAGAAACAAGACCAATACATATGCTGCCTACAGGAGATTCATTTCAGACCCAAAGACGTGCATAAATTAAAAGTGAAGGGATGGAAAAAGATGTTTCATGTAAATAATAGGGAGAAGATGATTCTAGTCCATGCTTTCTCTTCCATGGATGGAAGTTACACCCACCAATAATTTCCAATTTATTTGTAGTTCAGGAAGTCCGAAGGTTAACTCCCTATAATAGTTGTTATATATATAATAATATGATTTCTTTGTTCATAGTATTTCATAAAGAATGGACTATATCAGATAGGAAGTTATTATAGGTAGAAAGGAACATTAGTTTGATAATCACTGATATAAAAATGGTGGCACAATAAAAATACCTAATATTTGGCAACACATGCCTTGATGAATTTCTTTTATACACAAATTTTTGTCAATAATTTAAACATATATCAAATGCATAGCTCCAGTAGAACCATTCAGTAAGAGCATAAGACAGCCAGCTAGGCAAAAGCAGCCAAGTTAATTCATTGAACAAATTTGTGAGTTGTGGTGTGGAAACACTGTAATAAGGATTTGTGATCAACGGACTTTTAACATCCATAATTTATTCTTGATGACAATATAATAGACAATTCTAATATATGGAGGTCCATATGCATTTCAAAGAAAAAGAGAAATAACCATTATAAATATAATGCATATATAACTTCTCTCTAGGAATCTTATTTAAGGCAGGACAATGGCCCATAAACCTTGTCAGGGCTCCCTTGACCTCATTGTTCCTCAGACTGTAGGTGAGGGGGTACAGCACAGAGGTTAAGATAGTATAAAATGCTGACACAACCTTGTCATGGTTAGCTGACCTATGGGATTTGGATCTCATATAAGTAAAATTGCCTGCTCCATAGAACAGTCCCACCACAGCCAAATGTGAGAAGCAGGTGGCAAAAGCCTTTTGTGGGCTTCGGTAGAACGCATCCGGAGAAGAGCAGCCAGGATGAGACTATAGGAAATCTGGATGAGGGAAAGTGGGACCAGGAGCATTAACACACAGTAGGTGTACACGTCAGCACAAGCCAAACACACCAGAATTAGCACGTCACCGAAGAAATGGTCAATCTCATGAGCCCCTGCAAAACAGGAAGCCCAGGGTGGCAGCAGCCTGCATAAGCCCATCAGCTGCTCTCGTATCCAAGACCCCCAGGTCATTAGCAGGCATAGTCGTCAGTTCATGAGGATGGGGTATCTCAGGAGGTGACAAATTGCCATATAGCGGTCATAGGACATGGCCACCAAGAGGAAGCACCCACCTCCTCCCAATGTGAGGAAGAAGATCTGCACCCCACAGCCAGTGGGGGACATGGACTTTCTCCCTGTCACGTAGTGAGCAACTATCTTGGGCACAGTAGTACAGACCAGCACCTGGTCCGTGAGGGAGAGCTGGCTCAGCAGAAGGTACATGGGTGTGTGCAGTCAAGGGTCCTGGTGAACCAGCAGGATCATGAGGGCGTTGCCCATGAGGGAGGTGAAGGCAACTGTCGGAGCCATCACAAATAGAATGGGTGGGCTCCTGAGTGATTGAAGAGTCCTAGGAGAATGAACTCTGAGGTGGTGTTCCCACTTCCCATGATTTCAACAGGATTGACACTGAAACAGCGAAATAGATAAGTTTTCATCAGTCACAGTGCTCCATTTCAATTATATTTTTCATGAAAACTGAAAATAACAAAACTTATTTCAAATACTTGATCTGCCACTTGCAAAATCTTTTAACTAGGGCATAAAATCGATTTCAATATTTTACTGTTTTCAAGGTTTTAATTTTAAGTACTTCTTAGTTTAGTTTGTTTGACTGACACAATGAATGAGAATTCTTCCTAAGTGTATCTTTATGCTCTATGAGAGCAACAAAAATGGACAAGATATTAATTACATAATTTATAACATATTTGTTCTAGCCTTGTATCATACACAGTAATATTCTTGGAAGCTGAATTAAATCGATGGATTTAACTGTGTAAAAGCTAAGTACTTGAAAGTGTAGATATACCTGTGTAACATTTCAAAACTTACTGAAACTTACCAAAATCAGATAATTTCTCCTGATGTTGAGTAATCTTTGAAGGCATTCTTTCCTTTCCATACAAGACAGCTTATTTCCTCTGGTCTAGAAACTGACAGGACTGAGTCTGCAGATGGAAACATAACTTCTTGGAATTGACAGTGCCTTTAGCTTGAATGTATCACATCATACACTGAAAAGAATGACCTTCTTTGAATGCTTTCCCCCAAAGCAAGACTGTACTGCTTAATGCGCTCTCATTTACTGTATAAAGGCACTCATGTAATGACGCTGTTTCCCCTCAAATTCACAGAAATATAGTATCTTCTGATAAAGAAGAAAAAATAAAAAGTCATTCGTTTCTCACCCAACAGAGATAAATTACATTCCTCCTCGGTGCCAAGAGAACATACATAGTTAAGGGCAAATTCATTTCTTATCTGCTGGTACTGGAATTATTTATTCTTTTTAAATAAATATGACCAGAGATGGGGATGGTAATTCAGTCTCAAGGATCTTATGTCGTTCAGTGAAGTGACATGGCGGCAGGAGTCCCCATCCTCCGTGGTCATTCCTTCTCTCCACTGCACACAGCCCTCCCGTACTGGAAGGTCAATGAAGGCAGACAAAGGCAGTGCCAGGCCTCACTCAGTCCCCAGCCCCACTGTGGGAGCATCGTGGTTGTTCGGGCGGCATTCTGCTGGAGGGTTTTAGTTGGTTGACTCAGAGGTAGACGTCACAGAGCGCACTTCCTCTTTGCATTTTCCAAAACTTTTCTATCTGCAAAGTCCCATATTTGGAACTTGCACTCTGAACACCTAGTAACTAATCCTCCTGACTCATTTCTTTGATTGGAAAACTTCTTTTCCATTATTCTGATCTCTCCTTTTTGAATGTTGACAAAACTTTAAACTTGTTTAAAAGTCAATGCATAAAAAGTAAATGGTGCCTTTGTGTGTGCATGTGTGTGTGTGTGTGTGTGTGTGTGTGTGAAGTAAGAGAGCACTTGAGAAAGAGGAAGAACATTTTTTAAGAGGTGGGGACTCTGAATGCCACTTACTATTTAGTTTTTTAAAAACAACAATTAAAGATAAGGCAAGTAAGTATTAAAAAATCTGTAGTTTAGTCATTGTAGGGTGCTGGGTCATTTTCTTAAAATAATTTTTGCTACTACTGTATCCATTTTTAAGTATTCTGTAGTACAGTGACATGCATACTTGCATGTTTTTCCACAACTGTCAGCAATATCCATTGCCAGAACTCTATGCATATTCTCAAACTGAAAATATGTGCCCAATAAACAGTGACACTCTATCACAACTATCCAAAGGAACTGGCAGGCATATTACTACTATTCTGTCTGTTTAAATTTGACTATTATGGGATCATAAGATAAGTGGAATTATACAAAATTTGCCCTTTTGTGACTGGCTTATTTCATTTAACATAACATCCTCAACACTCATCAATGCTGCAAATGTGTCAGAATTTCATTCCTTCCTAAGGTGAATAATACATTCCTTTGTATGTGTACTGATTTCCTTATTAATTCCATCCATCTATGGACATTTGGGTTGATTGATGCTGCATTAATATTCCTAACTCTACTTTCACGCTATGTGAATGAGTCAGTTTTCCACTGATTTAAGTATCTGTAAACCTACACAAGTAAGATATTAAGAGATAATTCCTAACTAAATTGCCAACGCATAAAAAGTGTGGTTGGAAATAAAAATGAAGAATTAGCTGATCTTGCAAGTAAAGAATAGTGGCACTAAGTGGAAGAATGGAAGTTCAACGTTGACTAGGGCAGAAACAGGAAGATTTACTAATCTAAAACCTAAATATTTATCTTTCTTTTTTCACTATGGCTTCAGAAATCTTTTTTTTCCCTCTGTTCCCAGACTTTTGCTTAGAATATTTCTAAAAATTCTAGATCTTTATGTTCAGTCTCAGAATCATTTCTTTCACAATGCTAATAGAAGGCACAAAGATACACCCTTCCCATTATAGAGTTAGCACAGAAAATTTAGAATAGTGTCTAAAATTTTCCTTCTATATTTTCCTGATCCTTGTTGCCCTAACATTAAAACTGAACTCTTTTTCTTTAGGATGCTGAGATGATTAATCAATCTATGCTGTAAAAACTAAAATAGTAGCAGCCAAATCATTCACTGGACTGAATTGACAAGTTATTACTATAGTTTTTACCTGATCACTGTGTGAGCTTACATACATTTCAGTTCTTCAAATCGTAGGATAGACAAATAGAGGCTTTTATCTGTGAATCTATATGGAGTAAACAGCAGAACTATGGATTATCTGGGGTTCGAAAGTCAGTCTATGGAAAGGGATGAAATATTTGCCCACCGCATATAAGGGCTTAATATCCAAAAATGTGTTAAAAGAACATACACAACTCAGTATCACAAGAGCAAATAATCTAATTAGAAAATGAAGAAAGGACCTGAGTATAATTTTTCCAAAGTAGATATGCAAATGGCCAACAGGTATTCAAAAGGTGCCTCAACATCGCTAATGGACAGAGAACTAGAAATCGAAACCATAACCAGATATCACCTCACATATCTCACCATGGCTGTTGTCAGACAGATAACAAATATTAACAAGATAAGGGAAAAGGTATCCCTCAGACACTGTTGATGCAAATGTGAAATGGAGCAGTCTATGGAATACAGTGTGGTGGTGACTCAGAAACTTAAAACATAAACCCCACTTGATCCAGCGATACCACTGCTGGGATGTACCTGAAAGAACGGAAATCAGTATATCAAAGAGGATCTGCACACCCATGTGCATTGCTGCATTATTCACAAAAGCTGAGCTATAGAAACAACCTAAAAGATCTTTGATGGAGAAGTACACAAATAAAATTATATACACACTACATCCATGATATATAATTGAACAGTAAAAAAAGAAGGAAGTCTTGCCACTGGTGACCAAATAGGGGAATCCGGAAGGCATTATGCTAAGTGAGGACAGCCAGACAGAAAGACAAATGCTGTATGGCCTCACTTACTTGTGGAATCTAAAAAACAAGCAAACAAACAACCTCATATTTACAGAGAATTACAATTACAGAGAATACAATTTACAGAGAATACAATGGCCTCGGGTTTCAGTGAGAGAATGAATGTCTAAAGATAAAAATTTTTAATTATAAGAAAAAGTTCAGGGGATCTTATGTAGAGCTTTGTGACTATAGTTAATAATATGGTATTCTATATTTAACAGTTGCTTACAATAAATCTTATAAATTATCACTAACACACAGTGAGTTAATTCTGTGAACTATGTGAGTTGATGATGCATTAACTATGCTCATCTTGGTAATGATTCAACTATACATATACTTATATATAAATATATATATATAATTTTCGCATTGTATACTTTATTTTTACTTATTAATAGGATATAAAATATCATACTTGTTTGAGGTACAATATAATGACTCAATAAATATATATAAATACAATTATATTTTGTCAATTATCCCACAATAAAAATTGTTTAAAAAGCAAAACCAGTCACATCATAAAATCAAGAACAGAAACAGAGTTAAAGGACTCATACTGTCCAAGGTCAGGACTTAGAGGGAAGCTACAATAATCAAGATAGTGTGGAAATGACCAAAAAACATAAAATAGGTTAATGCAATAGAATGGAAAGCTCAGAAATAGACCTCTGTAAATATAATCAACTCATCTTTGACAGAGGAGCAGATTGTTTATTCAACTAATAATGTTGCTGGAAAAACTTGGCATGAAAAAACAGTCCAGATATAGACTGTACACACTTTACAGAATTTAATTCAAAATGGATCTTAGACATGAATGCAAAGCATTGTAGTATAAAACCCTGCTAAATAGCCTAAGAGAAAGCCTAGATAACCTTAGTTATATGATGCCTTTTTAGATACAACATTAAAGGCAGGATTCATGAAAGCAAATGTTGGTAACCTGGACTACAGTAAAATTAAAAAATTTGAAACTCCTGATAAAGAAAATATCAAGAGAAGGAGAAGACAAGCAACAGGCTGGGAGAAATAATTTGTGAAGACATATAGGATAAAAGACCCTTTTTCAAAAACATGCAAAGAACAAATAAATTCAACAGTAAGAAAACAAACAATCCCACTGAAAAATGGGCACTTCACTGACGAAGACAGACAGGCGTTAAATAAACGTTTGAAAAGATGCTCCATATCATATGTCATCAAGAAAATAAAAATAAAATCAATGAGATACCACTGCACACAATTTGAATGGCCAGTTCCAGACATTCATAGAAATGCTGCCGAGAAGGTGCAGCACCAGGAAGGCGTACACATTAGTTACGGGAATTCAAAATGGTACAGCCACTTGGAAGCCAGTTTTGGTGGGTATTTTACAAACCATATATACTGTTATCATGTGGTCCAGCAAACATGTTCCTTGGTATTTACCCAAAGAAGTTGAAAACTTATGTACACAAATTATAATGCAAAAGAATATCTATAGCAGATTTGTTCTTAATTGCTGAAACTTGGAATGAACCGAGGTGGCATTCAGCAGGTGAAAAGGTAAGTGAATGTGGTGCATGCAGACAATGGGATATTATTCATAAATAAAAGGAAACAAGCCTTCTAGCTATAAAAGAACATGGAGAAACTTAAATGCCCAAAATAAGCTAATTTCAAAATGTTCTTCATTGAATGATTCCAACTGAATCACATTCTACAAAACCAAAAATTATGGAAAATGGGAGAATTCAGTGGCTGCCAGAAGCTGATGGAAGTAAGGGAGAAAAACAGGCAAAGCATAGAAGATTTTGGGGGTAGTAAAATGCTATGTGTGATGTTATACTCGTGAGTCAATGTTATTTTACATTTATACAACTCATAGAATATAAAACACTAAGATAGAAACCCTAATGTAAACTATGGATGTTGAGTAATTATGAGATGTCAACATTATATTGTTGGTTTAAAAGAAGTATGACTCTTGTTAGTTATATTGCTCTTGTTGGAGGCTATGAATTTGTGGGTATAAGGGTTATGTGGAAAATCTCTATACCTCACAATCAATTTTGTTACAAACTTAAAAATCTTCTGAAAAGAGTCTTCAAAGGATTTTAAGTAAAAATATTACCAAATAATGGACATATAATTATTGATGATAATTGTTATTGAAATAAAAGATGGAATACCTAATGCTTTTGGGTGAATAGACCCTTCAGCAACATTTCCAGAGACTTTTTTATGGCATTATTTCTTAGACTATATATCATGGGATTAAAGGTTGGGGGCACCATGGTGTAGAACACATAGATGACAAGATCAAAAATGAAAGGGGCCTGTGAAATCGGCCTCAGATATGCAGAGAAACCAGTGGAGAGAAATAACACAATCACAATCAGATGTGGAAGGCAAGTGGAGAAGGCTTTTGACTGACCTGTTGACGGCATTTTCTTGACAGTGGAGGAGATGTAGCCATAGGAAACAATGATGAAAATAAAACAGCAGATATCCAATACCACACTAATGAGGATAGGCACAATCTCTCTTATTATGTTTTCTGAGCAAGAAATAGCCAATAACTGTGGGATATCACAAAAAAAAATGATGGACCACGTTAGAACCACAGTAGGATAAGGAGAAGGTACCGGCTGTGTGCATTATGGCGATCAGACCCCCACCCAGCCAGGACACAGCTGTCAACTGAACATGCATATTCACATTCATGACGACCTCGTAGTGCAGGGGGTGGCATATGGCAGCATAGCGGTCAAAGCACATCGCGGTGAGGAGATTCAGCTCTGCAGTCGCTAAAAACACAAGCAGAAAGACCTGGGCTACACAGCCAGGAAATGAGATGGAGTCACTGTGAGTCAAGGAGTTGGCAATGGATTTGGGGATTGTGAATGTAAGTAGGCAGAGATCCAAGAAGGAGAAATTCTTCAGGAAGAAGTACATGGGGTGCAGAGACGCTTGTCCAAAGTTATGATCATGATAATGAGGACGTTTTCCATTAGTGCCAAGAAGTATATCAAGGTGAAGAGCACTGAGTGCAACATGTGCATATTTTCATTGTTAGAAAATCCAATGAGGATAAATTCTGTCACAGCTGTGAGATTTGTTGTGCTTGGAGACATAAATCTGCATTTAAAAAAAGGAGAAATGAAACATCATTTTCAAGTCCTTCCACATTCAACTTACAAGATAGTTCTATATTCATATAGTCATCACACAATCTACTTAATAGAAATGTTACTCCTACCATGTGGGTTGGTCACCAACAGTACCTGAATAACATTGCTTTACTGAACCACTTTATACTCAGTGCACATGCACCTGCCATTTTTATTACCCAAATATGTTCTATGAAAGATGCTGAAGGACTGAAAATTTGAACCTTCCTTAACGTAAGTGTCCTGATGAAAAGCACCCTCCCCATATCTATAAATGAATCCTGAGAAATAAACTGATAACTGCTAAATTATGTCCTAATCTTAATGTCTTTACATCCTATCCCGTGACTAACAACATTTGTTTCAGCATATCTTCCAATAAATTGAACAGTAAACAATTCTTTAAAAAAATGGGTTACAGACTTTCCTCAATCCTATAAACTATTTGACCTACATTCTCTGTACAAAATACTTAATCTGGAGATGTTCTTATATTTAACATTTTAATATAGAGATAGATCTAACTACGTTTTTCACGTTCATAATACTCAAATTATTTATCATAAAAGTAGGTGGTTTTATTCATATATGCATTATTGTTTTATATGACACATATTCTGATTACCTTAGTTATCAAATCCTACAGGGTATGACCTAAGATTGTTGGCCTCATATTCATCAATTTATCACTTCCTCTTATTATTTCCCATTTTATCTGACTTTTTCCCCGTATCTAATAAATTAAAAAGTGCTTCTCTATAATCTTTTTTCTTTTTCATGTCTGAACTTCCAGTCCCACAATGCATGAACTTGCAAGTATGATATTTTCCACGTTCACCTATTCCCCATCTATTTTCCTGTCTCCTTCTATCCTTAACATAAGATGAATGCAAATACGTGGAGGGGGAGAAGGGACCATTTACAGCTGGAGCTAAATTCAGTCTTGGTCTGCCAAGTGTAATTTTCTTCTTTTTGCAGTAACACATTGATACCTTCTGTTTGTACAGATTTTGTTCATCAACCTTCATGCAAATGTGGTAAAATATTAAGCCTTTACTATACAATATTCTATCACACACAGTCTTCTTATTCTAATTCTCTAAAATATTATGTTTCACTTTTCTCCATGGTGCTGGATAATGTGAACATCTTAAGTACATATTGGTTGTTAGGTTTGGGAAAGTAATAATATAAAGCAATTTTAATATATTAGTAGAAATAATTCCACATATTTTAATGAAAACAAAATAAAGTTTAGAACATATTCCAGTCAAAGATGTAAAAATTTGGGGGTTACTTAAAACACATGTTCATAATGGTAAAATTAGATTTGATATACATATGCTGATATCCCTGTTAAAATATTGTGAGTCCTTCATTTTCCAAGATCAGTAGCAGCCTCTCAGTGACATACTAAGAAAAACCCAGGTGTTGATCATGATAAATACATGTCCATATCTGTCCATCACTTCTACTATGATACATTAAATGATTAAGATATAAGGCTTCATCGCATCCCTGAAGATACAATCTGACTCACATATGTCATTAATATTTTAGGGGTTGAAAAATATAACACACCTTTTTTGAATACTCAACATTATTTTAATTTTAGTTTCATTTGAGGCTCTTCATTATTTACTGTCTACTTATCATTAATTGTTATTTCATTTAACATTTCATACACTTTCACCTTAGTATTCTAAATGCTAAATTCAGCACTAACAGACAGGAATGTAAGACTGTAATAAAACCACTAAAAATCATCATCAGTGGAGCACCTTAAATTTAATAAAAATACTATTTTCTCTCACTGAAACTCACCTCAAAAAAGTTGATATTGTTAATTGGACAATTTGTGTACCACAGAATGAATTGTTCCCTCTAGATATTTTTAGTGTTCATTATAGTAAAATTAGTACTTTACTACTGTTACTTTTTTAAAAATATAAAATGAAATTTTAAATCTAGAATACTTTAAATATAAAATGATTTTTCCAAAAAAATTATTTAATAGTATACTTCCAAATCCTGGTACTAAAAGTTCCAGTTGTCTACTCAAGCTTTTTCTAGTGAAATTTACTGCCATCACAAGGACAGAAGGATACACATCTCAACGGAGTAGAAATGACTAGCTTTGTTGATTCCTCTGAAAAGTTGTATGATTCTCAACTCTGGCTTCATCAATAACTCAGTCAAAAGAAACAGGAGCTCTGAAGAGCTTGACCATTTTACCTCTCCTGCTGATCTCTTGTGTGTTTAACTGTAGTCCAAGAGTTGTAATTTATGAAGCTGTTTTATTCCAAAGGGAATGTAGTGTTATTGTTTTCTCCATTAACCTGCTCAGTTAGTATCAGCCTGTACTAAATCTCACTCAATTATTAGTGCGATCAGTGTGCCATATTTTAACTTTGTTAGTGGTTTACATATCTGTGACAGGACTTCAGTTAATCTAGCATGCAATATTTCAGTCATTTATTGAGTGCCTACTATGGGTCAGACTCCGTAGACGGCAATACATCATTAAAAGCAGTGCAGTGAGTCAAAGTCCAAAGGTGAGCGTGAATGTACTGCCTCTCGCCCGGAGATGGAGGCCTTGGAGAGAGACTGGAGGAAGGGAATACAGTGCAGTCCCAAAAGGGAGGGCCACTAACAGCAGGTCAGTTAAGAGCACAAGCGGAGGTGTGACAGGTGAGCTTGGCGATCTCCGGGGAGCAGGGAAACAAGAGACTAGAATATGAGAGAACAAAAAGATTTAATGATCAGGAATACTGCACTTCATGTGACGCTGCTAATTTTTACTGTGAGACGAAAGACACAGGTGGTTCTGAGTAGGAGAGAAGCATGTCATGCTATACTTAACCTTGATCCCTCTCTGGTAAGTGTAGACTGTACAGAAAGTAGATTGGGAGGAGGGCTGGATGCAAATACATGGAAAGGAAATACGTCCACAGATTATAAGAATTTCTATTGTTAATACACTATGCTACACCAAACCATCTACAGATTCCATTTAATCCCTATCAAAATTATAATGCGTTTTTCACAGAAATTGAAAGCTATCATAAATTAGTATGAAATAAAATAGTACTGTGACTAGCAAAAGCAGCCTTGAAATGAAGGACAAGGTTGGAAGCATCTCACTCTCTCATTTCAAGCATTCCTATCACAGTAATCAAAATAGTATAGTACTGGCATAACACTAGATAAATAAATCAATGGAACATACTGGCTACCCAGAAATCAGTACATTTATATATATCCTAGTAATATTCATTGAGGGAGCCAAGAAGATGAATTGAAAAATGATATTCTCTTCAATTAACAGTAGTGGGGAAAGTTGATAAATACATGAATAAAAATACAATGGTCCTCTATTTTACAGCACTCACAAAAACTAACTCAAGATGGATTAAAGACTTACACATAAGATCTGATACCATAACACTCCTAGAAACCAGACACAAGCCACCTTGACATTGGTCGCATCAGAGTTTTTTGGATATGACACCAAAAGCATAAGCACCAAGGCAAAAATGAACAAGTAGGACTACCCTGAACTACATCGCTTCTGCAGAGCAGAGAAACAGTAAAACAAAAAGCAATTCATAGCAAGGGAAAAAATATTTGCAGACCATCTACCTGACAAGGAATTAATACCCAAAATACATACATGCAATGTAATAGCAAAAACGAAGCAAATAAAAAAAAAGTAGTTTAAAAATAGATATCTGCAACAAAATGCAAATAAAATGAGGTGTCACTTTATGATCTGTTAGAGGGCTATTGCCAATAAAATGAGACACTAAGTGTTGGCAAGGATGTGTGGAGAAAAGGGAGTCCTTGGTGGGAATGTAAATTGGCACAGCCAGTGTGTAAGACACTGTGGATGTCACTCAAAAAATAAAAGTACCATACAATTCACCAATCCCACTTCTGCCTATATACCTGAAAGAAATGTAAATATTGTATTCATTTCAGTACCACACCCATAACCAAGAAAGATGTGGAAACATCTAGATGCAGAAATCCTAAGTGACCTTCAATGAATGATGGAAAAAGTGTGACTTCATATACATAGTATATATAAATATATATATATATATATGTAATGAAATATTATGCAGTTCTATAAAAGGAAATGTTGCCTTTCTCAATAATTTGGATAGACCTTGGAGGCATTATACTGAGTGAAATAAGTGAGACATACAAAGAATAACACTCTATGTTTTTATTTATACGAGGAGTCTAAAGAAGCTGAGCTTATAGAAACAGAGCATCAAGTGTTGATTGCTGGGTCTTGGATGAGGGAGAAATTTAGAGTAGTTGGTCACATGGAACAAATTCCCAGGTGTAAGACAAATAAAAACCGTTTCTCTAATGTACAGCATCATGACTATAATTAACAATAATCTGCATATACTTGGGGGTTATTAAGAAAGTAGGTCATATTATCACGACATACACAAATCATAATTATATGAGGGGTTAAAGGTGTTAACTAACCTTACATTAGGAATAATTTTTCAATACATATGTGTCAAATTACAACATTGTAACCTTAAATCTACTTATGTTTTGTTTCAATAATACCTAAATAAATCTAGGGAAAAATAAAGCAAGAAGAAAAGGAGACACACTATGACAATTTCACTGCTATTGATACTAAATTCAATCACTCTCTTGAGATGCTGGCTGCCAACTTCTCCAGGAGTAATGATCAGTACTAGGTGGGCAGATACCTTGATACTAGATTTCTTGTTAGACTGAAAGTTATCATTCCATTTTCTAACCCCTTAAGTTATTTATATACTATATGCTCTCCTGAAATTCTGTGCAATGTGGTTTTTTTTTTAGTGTGTAACACATCTTTTTTATTAAGTCATCATTGATATACACTCTAATGAAGTTTTCACATGAAAAACATTGTGGTTACTACATTCACCCATATTATCAAGTTCCCCCCATACCCCATTGCAGTCACTGTCCAGCAGTGTAGTAAGATGCCACAGAGTCACTACTTGTTTTCTCTGTGCTACACTGTCTTCCCTGTGACCTCCCCACACACCATGTGTACTAATCATAATACCCCTCAATCCTCTTCTATCTGCGTCCCCACCCAACCTCTCCTTTCATAACCAATAGTCCTTTCTTGAAGTCTGTGAGTCTGCTGCTGTTTTGTTCCTTCAGTTTCTCTTTGTTGTTAAACTCCAAAAATGAGGGAAATCATTTGGTACTTGTCTTTCTCCACCTGGCTTATTTCACTGGCATAATACCCTTTAGCTCCATCCATGATGTTGCAAATGGTAGTATTTTTTTCTTCTCATGGGTGAATAGTATCTCATTATGTATATGTACCACAACTTCTTTATCCATTCATCTACTGATCAACACTTAGGTTGCTACCATATATTGGCTATTGTACATAATGGTACAATAAACATAGGGGTGCCTGTGTCTTGTGAATCTGAGATCACGCTTTCTTTGTGTAAATTCCTGAGAAGTGGAGTTACTTGGTCATATGGTATTTCTATCTTTAGTTTTTCGAAGAACCTCCATAGTGATTGCACCAATTCATATTCCCACCAACAGTGTAGAAATGTTCCCTTTTTCTCATATCCTCACCTTCAGTTTTAAATGTTTGTAGCAGTGGAAAGTGTTCATATGATGTCAGATTCTTTATACTTTTGAAATTAGAGGCAAAACAATTTGCTAATGTGGAATGTGCAGTTAAGAAGGGATCCAAAAGAAACAACAAGTGTCCTTTGCTCTTCAGGAGGCAGGGATCTAGGGATCCCTGCACTATAGACATCATGCTTCTCCACACCTCTGGGGAGTCATACAGGAAGGGGACCCATGAGACCTGACTGTTGTTGGAAAACTACTCTGTCTCTCCTGCCTGTATGTACAGATTCTCCTGGTTAATCTCCCTTTAGATGTATGTCACAACATGGAGCCTTGTAAATCCCTAAATGTATAAACACATGGCTCTGCAAACTCATTTTTCTGCCCCATATCTACCCCTTCAGAAGTGTTAAAAATCTTCCATGCCATCTGGAAATTATTAATCAGCAAAATCCTTTAGAGTTTAAAACTTTACCCTGCATGTCCTTTCAAACATCATCTCCTTAAAGTACAGGGCTTCTCTGAGAATACATCCCACCCTGAAGTCCTCTCAAATGGTGTTGATATGTTTACTGGAAGAAGGACTTGCTGCCTAACTGAGGTCAGCAGACATGCTCCGGAATCACCATTTCAGGACCTACCTGGGGAAAAGCAGTCCATGCCCTCCCATGACCGCCCACTATGACTGAGCGATGTTGGGATGAAGGGACACCACGTAGAAAATGCTGGCTCTGAGCCCTAACTGGATGTTGGTTCATGACCTTGGGAGTTCTCCAGGTGAGATTCAAACTGACCACCACTCACTGGAGGGCAAGGGAAAACTAAAGAAAGAGGCAGGCCACTCCATGTAGATGGGTGGCAGGTTTGATAAGCAAAGGAACTTATACACATTGTTGTTATTGGGTGGCTGCAAGAAGAATACATGTCTGTGCCTTCCCACCAGTATCCTAAAAGTATACACAGAGGTCTTAATGGGATTCAGGAATTTATAGGCTCTAGATAGTCTCAATAACACTAATCTGTCATGGCTGTATTCTTGAATCAGTTCCTACAGTGGGAAGGTGGCACAATCTAAGGAGAAGGGAGAGAGAGAAGCCTTCCACTTCCCAGTTATGGCTTGTTCATCAGTAGTGCTTATGCCTCTCCATGACCACCTCCAACACTAGGCAGGGAAAAGCTTTGCTGACTCACCTCCTACCCAATCCTGCTTCTTTTTATTTCTTTCCACTGGTGGGGTTGATTTCTGAAGCATACCCAACTCAATTTAATATCTGTGTCCAGGCAACCCTACCTGCAACACAGAGGATGTTGCCTTCTCTTTCACCCCCTTCTATCACTCAGTCTAAGGAAGAGCATGTCTGTCTTGCTGTCCATCACTAGTTCTAGATCCTTCTCCCTGCTTCTTCCAGGGGTGATGAGTTGCTTGAATTTTATGTCATAAGCCTATACTTTCTTCTCACCATTTTGTTGAGTCATTTACCCTCCAAGATTCCCCACCTGGATGATCATGCCCAGTTTGACTTCTCATTGTCATTATCCTAGACAAAATGAAAGATGAGGAATGTGGTATATGACTAATGTAATTATTTTCAGAATGATATATTTTAGTAACTGAATTTTTATAAGACTGATATAACTTAATGCACATTTAGAATGAAATTCTTCAGTTCCAAAGAAATTAATTGCAGTGATGATGTGATTTCATTTAGTTTATTAGTTCTTCTGATAGGAGCTTTCAATTATGATATGTTTTAGTCTTACTTCTGAATGTAGAATTTTCTCAAAGTGTCATGTACATATTTTTGAAAACTTGAAATTTTTTGCAGAATACATTTTATAATTACCCCTAAATGCTATACATAATTGATATATCTTTATTTTAACAATACTGGATATCTGTAATATTTTTGGTGTGCTTTTTATAAATAATGGAGAAATTATATTATATTTTGTTATTTCCTTTTTTTACTGAAACCATTCTAGTTTCATCATATATTAGATCAAAAACATTTTTGCATATTTATTTTTTAAACTTCAACTTAAAAATATTCTTCTGAAGATCTTTATTGTGTTCATGTAAGTTTAATTATTAATGTATTTTAAGATAGATATGTGACTTAAAGAGAAAAGAAAGTTCAAATAATAATTGAATCATGTATACAGTCTGGAATATTTTAAAGACATAGCAATTTGGCTAGGATATACACACTACCTTTGTTATATTATTCTGCAAAATGAAAGTTTGGTAGGTTTGAATAAGAAGTGATCTGGATAATTTTAAAAAATTGTTAGTCATATCAATAAAACCAAAAACGTGATTTTCTTTGGCAGGTTCAATGTATTCAGATTTCCCACTTTTGAAACAAAAACTCTTGGACTATATTGGAGGAGCAAGTAAGTATATTGGAGGGGAAAATGATGGCAGTGTGAGAAAAGAAGTAGAAACTTCCCAAAACCACATATAACACAAAAATACAGCAAATACAACTAATCCTGAAAAAGCAACCCAAAGATGGCAGAGTAGACTTTCTACATCTGTGGAAAATAGAAGACCTCTCAGAAAAGGATAAAGTAGCAAAGCTGCCCTCTGTCAGAACCCAAATTCTCTAGAATATAAACATGAGCAACTTTTTCCTGCAGACATCTCCTTGGGAAAGAGAAACAAAAGCAAAAATGAACAAGTGGAACTATATCAAACTAAAATGTTTCTGTGCAGCAAAGTATACCATGAGCAGAAAAAAAAGGGCATCCTACAGTATTGGAGAACATATTCATAAAAAACTTATCCAATAAGAGTTTAACACCTGAAATATATAATGAGCTCTCTCACATACCTTAACACCCAGAAAACAAATAACTCAAATACAAAATGGGCAGAGAATCTGAACAGACACTTCTTCAAAGTAGAAAATTAGATGGCCAAAAGGCATGTGAAAAGATGTTCCACATCACTAATTATTAAGGAAATGTAAATTAAAACCAGAATGAGTTATCACCTCACACCAGTAAGGATGACCAACATCCAAAAGACAAGAAACAACAAATGCTGGAGAGGATGCAGAGAAAGGGGAACCCTCCTACACTGCTGATGGGAATATAAACTAGTTCAACTATTGTGGAAAACAATATGGAGATTCCTCAAAAAACTAAAAATAGAAATACCATTTGACCTGGGAATTCCACTCCTAGGAATTTACCCAAAGAAAACAACTTCTCAGATTCAAAAAGACATATGTACACCTATGTTTACTGCAGCACTATTTACAATAGCCAAGATATGGAATCAACCTAAGTGTCCATCATTAGATGAATGGATAAAGAAGATGTGGTACATATACACAATGGAATACTATTCAGCTATAAGAAAGAAAAAATCCCAGCTTTTGCAAGAACATGAATGGAGCTAGAGGGTATTGTGCTCAGTGAAATAAGCAAGAGGGATAAAGACAAGTACAAAATGATTTCCCTCATTTGTGGAGTATAACAACGAAGCAAACCTGAAGGGACAAAACAGCAGCAGACTCATAGACTCCAAGAAATGTCTAGCGGTTACCAAAGGGAAAGGGTTGGGGAGGGTGGGTGGGGAAGGATGGAGAAGGGGATTAAGGGGTATTATAGTTAGCACACAAAATAGATATGTCATGGACAAAGCAGTATAGGACCGAGAAGATAAGTAGTGACTCTACAGCATCTTGCTCTGCTGATGGACATTTATTGCAGTGGGGTGGGGAGGACTTGATAATATGAGTGATTGTTGAAATCACAATGTTGCTCACGTGAAACCTTCATCAGACTATATATCAATGATACCTCAATTTAAAAACCAAAAAGAATTCAGTAATAAAAGTTCATTTACTATTAAATTCTTAAACTGATTTAAAATGTAGGATCTATTCTGAACTCTGAATTCTACTGCATGTGTCTATCTGTCTGTCACATATAGTTGACTACTCTACCTTTCCAGGAAGTTTTAAATAAGGAAGTATATTCTGTAATCTTGAATTTTCTCCTAAGTTTTCCCAGACTTTTGTGGGTCCTTTGAATTTTTACATTAAAACAAATGGAACCCATGCATATCCATGAATTAATAAAGTGATTGGTTTATCAATTTTTACAAGAAATCCAAGTGGAATTTAACTGAATATGTAAATCAATTTGGGGAATGTTGCCATCTTAAAAGCATTACAATTTCTGAATTCAAGAATTTGTGATTTTTCCCTTTTTCCCAGTTTTTTAATTTCTGTCAACAATTTCTCATACTTTTCTGAGGATAATATTTATACTTGTTTGGTTAAAATTTTCAGTAAAAAATTTATAATTTTTCTGTTCTAAATTGGTATTTTCAATTTCATTTTTTTAATTTTCATTGGTAGTGTATATAAATCCCTCTATTTTTTTATGTTGATTACACACTGTGAATCCTTTCTGGATCCCATTTCAAAGATCATGTAATTTTAAAATAGGGATAATTTAGTATTTATTTTCAAAATAAGCACTACAAAAATTGTATATAATGGCATGCTTTTAGGCAAAAAAATTTTCTGTAACTGTTTACTATATCGACATATGAAATATATACATAAATAAACATATATGTATATAAGAGCAATTCTTTCTAATATTGAATAATTTTTTTGAATATGATTAACATTATATTCAGTAAATATTAACCTTCTGAAGAGATAGCTTGTGCCTTTTGACTTGAGAACCTGGAAGGTAACTGCTAAGACCTTCCAACATCCTGTCCTTAAAACATATTTTTTACATAGAATCCTTAAGACATCCCTGGTCATCTATTCAAATAATTTGAATTATGCCAGGAACTTTGAACCACACACAGTAGCATATCCACATATAAAAGATCTACAGGCTAAGGTAAATCACACAGGTAGTTATTCATACCTACATGTCTCACCTGAAATAAATCTTTGGAAACCAAAGCTTTGGTGATCTTTCCTTGTTGAAAATACTTCATGTACACTACTATTATTTCATAATATAAACTTTTCATACTATATATTTCATATAAAATATTTCATGTAAGATATTGTTGCTGGGATCATAAGTTATGTAAATTTGCACCTGGAACACTCCTGGGCTCTTGCCTATGTGTCTCTTCTTTTTAATGTGCTCATTTTAATCTGTATCTTCACATTTTGATAAATTTTAATGAGCATAATGGCTTTTTGGAATTATGTGCATCCTTCCATTGACTAAATGAAAATGAAGGTGATCTTGGGGAGCTGGTGTCAGAAGTAGGATTTCCCAGAACTGCTCTGAATCACTGAAACATGGTCAAAGAATGGTGTAGGCAAAGGAAGGTTGTAAGTGCCACTGTTGATGAAATTTAATGCCTTCATGACCACTTTGTCTCCCATTCCAGCTGATATGTGATCATTTATAGATGTAAAAGTTACAAATAAAATTTAGAAGTTACAGATGCAACTCTATCACACAAGGAAATAAAAATATCAAGAGGCTGTATATTATACAATGCCATGGTTACTGTTATCTCTAGTAGCTAAAATGAAAATAAAGAATAACGTACACATTAGGACATTTGGAGCCAATCTTGGATGTATCCAGTATGAATTATTGCTTGTAGTTACAAGTCACCACCAAAGGGACTTACCCTGGCAGGGTATAAATATTTAGTTATTTAGAAATGGAATGAATAAAGTGATAATTGACTGATTCAAAACAAAGGATTTAAATTAAAGCTTAATTGTGATTTCAGGTTGGATGGAATGGTAGGAGGCTCTGCTTGTCTCCTAACATTGGAAAGTCACAAACAAATCTGATATATTTACTCCAAAATGAAAGAATTTAAAATGATAGAAGATAAAGGTATTAATAAGAAATCTGACATCAAATCACTTGGGCAATGATTCTTCAAAAATTTAAGATAATGATTTATGAAAGGGTCACTCTCCCTTGATGAGGCACTGGCTTGGCACCCAAGGTCTTACATACATGGGAAAATTGGCTAAGGGTTGGAGAAAAATCTTTTCTGAAGATGCATGATACGTGATCACAGTTTACTCTGAATCCAAGACCTTCTAGTGAAATCCTCATGGTGACTGCATTTAGGTGGTGAGATTTTTGTAATACAATGACTGATAGGATTAAGGTGAAAGTGGATGAAATTGGAATATTTGAAAGACTTTATATAAAGTGGTTGTGTTTCCTTTATCTGAGTGTATTACGGAAATGAGTATTTTCAGATATTATTGACCAAACATGCTGACTGGGACCCTGTACAACTGCTGGAACCCACACAGACTGTTATAGGAATGAGTAGGGAAGCTGTTGAAAGAAGAGACCACCATTTTAGTTAATGGAAAATAAGAAGAACAGTGTCTACACAGTTTATTTGGATTTTGGATGGTACAAGTTGTACATCTTTGAATACTGTCAGATACTATCAACAAAACTATGCAGAAGAAGGCTACATGTGAGTGTGAAGGAGAACAAAGTTGAACTATACCTCAAAAGGAAAATGTTGGCCTTCTTTTTGAAGATGGGTCCCTGTGGTATGCCCACATCTGCAAAACATACTCTGCAGATTATACCTTATGACAAATGCATGTGGGCACAAACCAGCAACCATTGGAATAATGAACTAGAAAATGTTCATTTGAGGGACAATAACTAGCTGGACCAAGGACTTTAATGAGAATGTCTCTCTATGACTGAAGATCATAAAAACAAATGCTGAAAACTAACATAGTCATAATGTCTAGGGTGATGGTAGATAAATACTCAACAGGGCATTTTCCTGGTGAGTTCCATGGTAAAATGGAAATTTTTCTGCAAGAACCTGTCAATGGGAGAATAAAAGTACTCATCATATTCACAAATAGATGATATCATTTCCTCTAGGGACAACTATGGAGCATCTGATGAGCTACTGAGTCCTGTTATCAATGGACAGTACCCTTCAAATATTTCTGCATTGATAAGAATGATAATTAGTTTATGATGGCTATTGATGTGATAGCCCCTGGTTTAGAAGGTGTACATGGATTTAGGGTCTGGTAGTATTATGATTCAGAAGAACAGTGGAAAACTAGACTACTATAGAATGTCCATATTGAAATTGTCCTTATGGAAATTTTTCTTCAATGTCTCTCTTCAAATGGGAATTTAAGGGTTTTTTTAATGTAGAACATGTACATGTGCAGGAGGATCAATTCCAATATGGATGCTGTTTAGGAATATCAGGCGGGATGCTGATACTCTCACTTCAGGTGACCACCAGGGTCATAGAATGTCTACACAAGGGGACCTGTATCAGTGTGGATTGGGCAGATGGTCACCATATTTTTCTCATCATTTCTTAGATATATAATGCCAACAATTCTGTTCTGTATCCCAGGGAGGAAGAATATAGATGTCACGGGGAAGATTCCTGGCAAAGAAGATACTGCACAAAGATGCCACTCTGAACAGATTCTGGGAGGCTGGGAGATGACAGATGGGACCTGCCAGGTATAGAAACTTGTTTTGGATTTGGCTTTGCATACTCAGTGCTAGATGCAAATGCCCAGATTGGAACAGAAGATGTTGTAGCAGCAATGGTGTAAATAGGTCGTATCAAATTAACACATCATGTTGTGTATCATCTTCAGAGTAATTGTTTGATAGACAATTGAAATGCTCAGTTGAAGCACTGGTTTTATGAATCTAGGGAAACAGAGGCATGCAGAGAAGTCCACACTCATTTGCAGGTTTGTGCTCACATTCAACAGGAGAAGCAGGCAAGGATCTCCACTAGATAGAATCCTCCATTTTACTGAGACATTTGTGGAACAGTGTGAAAAGAAAGCTGGCATGGTTGTTTAATTCTTCCTATACATCCTCAAATTTCCTTCTTCCCCACCTCACATAAACATTTCTGTTTCCATCTGATGCAGTGGTACCAAAATTAGGGCTACACATGTGGGTGCCAGAAGAAAGAATGTCCTTCATAATTAAAATTTATAATTTTAAAACTTCATGTTAGATTTCCTAAGTGCACGGTGGGGTGGTTAAACTCCCACCCCTCTGGCAATATTGAAGTTGAAAGTAAATGCAGTTACATTCCCTGTTGAATGAGATACCGTGAATTCTCTCCCTATGGAAGCCTATCCCAGTTAAATGAGAATGGACTGAGGAGGAAGAACTAGCTAAACCAGCATTACTGCCAGCAAACTATGCAGAAAGTTTGCTGAAATTGAAATCTGAAATCTGTTACAAAGGTAAAAATGTTAGAGTAAACAGGATAAATGGATAGAATTAGAAATTGTAGTTTAGGGAAACTGAATAAAAAGGTTGTATAATGAGGAAATGCAGTATTTTATTTCTAATATATTAAAACCTGAGAAAAAGAGGTAATGCTGTATCTTACCTCAATTGCACTTGATGCTCTAGGATGGACCCATGTGATACTGTGGCTTTTATAACCTGGGACATTAGAACTAAGGCCTGCAATCCTGAGTGACATTGCTCTGGAAGGAAGCCATTTTGGTCCTTTGTTATGATGATGCACTTCATCAAGTGTTTAGGTAGATTAGACAAAACCTAAGGCCTCCTAAACATGCAATGTTATGGAAAATGTAAGGACTGAGCAAGAACTCTATTTGTAGATAATCATCAGCTATTTTCTTTGAAAAATATTTGCATACAAATTTATAAGTTACAAATAGTGGTACCTCAACGAAGGAAAAGAGATACCAAATTAGAAAAAGCTATTAAAATATATGAATTGCTTTTTTATGATATATTAGCTGTCTGAAAATACATCCCTACCCTACACTAGTTTCTCCATATACTATAAATATTCATTCTGAAACTATTACCCTGTTAAATAAATGGTGAATTAAATTCAGATGCTCAGACATACGATTATTTTGCAGTAAGAGTGTCTTGACAAGGGACTAAGGCATAGCATGTGTAATAAACAATTTACTTTGGTCAAAATGAAGGACTTACCTTGTCCAAAGAAAATTGTAGTCCTTTTCTACTGATCACTGAGAGGTAGCTTTTAAGTCCTTGGATTGTCCTTCCTAATAGAACTATATCGGTTTGCCTGGGAAACAGGACACATCAGTGGGTGTACTCTGACCAAACAGCGGGGGACTTGGGCCACTCAGTATCAGTTCCTATAATCCTATAAGTAGGACTCAATCATTTGTGAATCTATGTCTCTGGAGAGTATTGAAAAACCACTTCTCAGTTTTTTTCTCCATTCATAAGTGGAACATAATGGCCAGAGTGTGCTGGAGTAGGGTATTTCGCTCCCCCAGGTCTGTTAAGTTCTGATGATACCCCACTTGTTTAGGGTCTGGTTAACTAGTGTTTCACAAGGGCAGGCCTTGTTAAGAATTACAGGGTGTTCTGTTTGTTTCTAGATGGTTGCTTACTTCCCTCCCTTCATGATACCTTTTATAAATACGGTAATTAGTCTTATAATTTACATTAATATTCATGCTTTTATTCCATGTATGGGTGTTGATCTCAATGTTAGGAGACAGAAATTTTGAAATGTCATGGAGTCACCACTAGCCTAGAAACAATTTCTATGAATGGGTGCTCTCTCAAGCTTTACAAAACCCATATGGTAAGGAAACCTCTATAAATAGACTATTATTGGCCTAACTAATCTCAATGGACTGAACAAAATGTCTACAGGAAACAAGGCGTTGATAGGCTTTCAGGAGGCTATGATTACTACTTCCCTTCAGGCTTGTCAGAAGTACAACTTTGCCCTCCAGAGATGGATCACCAAATAATTCAGAGAAGTCCAGTGCTTATTTCTCCATATGGTTTATAATAAAAATATGGCTCTGTGAAAGGACTTTCTGGATTGTGTTCATTGAAGAACAATTTAATGGTATTGGACTTGACATCTGTGTGTCTGCCTGAGTGATGTGCAAAATAGAGAGCTCCTATCTCTGTCCTCAGGTATGACTGTGATCTTATTGCTCATTCTTTTATGGGAATATAATTTTATTTTTGTATCTCATTTAAGAAAACTGTAAAATCTCCAATGTATAGTAAGAACATTCAATATCATTACCATTTTTGTGTTTTCCTGTATCCTGAATTTTCACATTATCAATTACTAAGCACTCTACAATGTATACATTTATATGAGGTGTCTGTAGAGGTTGACATACTTTCCTTCCACTCTGTAGGTCTAATGGTTGGATCTCATAAAGAAACTGACAGCAGTTGACTTAACAGAGGAAAACACATGCACATTTATTAATATTTAAAATTAAAATTCAGACAGGTATCACAGAAAAAAGTCAACACCCAAAAAAATGCTGGTATTTGAGAGCTTTTATGCCATCTCTTCATAAGCATCCTTAACTTCAGTAAACCAGTGCATATGAAAATCTTATAGCATATGAGGATCATTTAGCTCTGTTTCCATTTTTTTAACATCATGTTTTCACTTTATGCATCAACTACAGGTCCCTGTAGCACGCTGGCAGGTGCAGAGAACCCCACCGTCTTCACAGAGTCCCTCCTCATGGACATTTCCAGTTCCAGGGAGCTCCAAGTATTGCAAGGTTTAATATTTTAGTGATTGATATGGGTGCCCTGGCTGGAAATCTTGTGACCTTCACTGTCATTGTGATGGATCCATGTCTTCATTTTCCTATGTACTTCTTTATAGGCAATTTATCTCTGTTAGACTTTGGTTACGTCTCAGTTACTCTTTCCAAATCCATCATAAATTCCCTCATGGGTAGTAAACTGATTTCTCTCACAGAATGTGCTGCTCAGACTTTCTTATTTATAATATTTGGGTCCACAGATTTCTTCTTCCTTGTGGTCGTGTCCTATGACCGCTATGTTGCCATTTTCCTCCCTCTGCACTATGGACTCATCATGACCCCACATCGGTGCACATAGGTAGCAGGTGTCTCATGGGCAGGTGGGCTGGCCTATTCTGCTGTCCACACAGGGACCATGTTCAGGCTCCCCTTCATAAAGTCCAATGTGATTCACCAATTTTTCTGTGATGTCCCTCAAGTTCTTAGCATCTCATCTCATGATGTGCAGTATTCTGAGTCGGTGGCCCTGGCTCTGAGCATCTGCATTATCTTATTCTGCTTTGTCATCTTATTCACCTCATATGTTCACATCTTTTCAACTGTGCTCCACATGCATTCTGTGGAAGCCTGGAACAAAGCCTTTGCAACCTGTATCCCCCAGATCGCTACTTTCATTCTGTTTGTAATTTCTGGATTGTTTGCTGACCCAATTATATTGGGTCCTGTTGAGACAGGGACCGTGGGTGTAGTCAGAGTAGGGTGAGAGCCTCCAGGAAAAGCAGGATGGAATATTTACAGTCAGAACAATGTGACAATGGGCAAAGAAGTCCCTATTGAAACTCTATGTTAAACATTAAGTTCTGGAACCATTCTTCAGTGAGGTACGTTGCTATTCCCCAGATGGGGAAGAGTGGCACATGTTCAGTTATGCTAATCTTTTGTAGCCATGTGTAATATTCACTTTAACATACTTAAAGGCCCAGGCCTATGTGCTGTCTTTCCTCCTTCAGATCTGAGGAAGTGATTTTGCAAACTGAGCAACTAACTTAGCCGCAGACCCAGCTGTAGGCAATGTGGTAAAAGGCAGGAAGAATTTCATCTTAAAGATAAGATTGCATTTTAATACCCAGAAAGTTCAAGAAGCAGGATTCTTTAACAAATAGACAATACCTCAGCCCACCTTGGGGGCTGGGTGGGCAGCCTTTTGATGTGCTCCAAGACCAAGGCGCCAGTGTCCTAGAGAGAAATCAAGGCACAAAATTAATTATGCTAAGTTAATCTTTAATATTAAGGGACCACTTTACAAGTCCACACCCCAAAGTTTTTTCCATGTTCTCGAAAAATCCTCAACTGCCTATAAAACCCTTAGACAATGCATCACCACGGGCTCTCTTGACCCCTCCTGGCGTGAGCCAGGAGCTCTATTCTCTCACTTTATTTCTAAATAAAAGCCTGTACCTTGCTCTCCTACCTTGAGTGTTTGTGAAGCTCAATCTTCAGCTTTGTGAACAAGAACCCCGGCATCACTGTCTCAAATGAATCAACAATTCAAACTCTGCTCATGGCCATGTTCTATTCCATGATCTCACCCTTTATAAATCCCTTTATTTTTGGCCTGAGGAACAGGGAGATAAAGAATGCTCTAGGCAGTATGTTTGAAAGCACTTTCAATTGCAATTAAAGAGGTATTTTTGTTTGACTTGGGGAATTATTTCAAAAATCAAAGTGGAAAAAAAGAGTGCCCATAAAAAATTATCCCCAAATTAAGGTAAATTTATAATTTTAGTTATATTATTATTTGGTACAGTAAGGTATATATAAATAGGCTATAGTTAATCAAATAAAGAGAATATTTCCTTGAGCAAATTGAATTATTTATTGTATGCATTGTGCTCTTTTTGAGTGCTAACATTAGTAGTAAAGAGTGAATTTTTCTTTTGTCTCACCATACTCATTTTGTTATAAATAAACTAAGGTCAAAAGATTATTAATTTCCCCATGTATATGTTGATTTCAGTAGCACAGGTAGGATTGAAACAGTCCTCTTTAACTCTGAAATACACCCTAACTCTTCTCTTTTCCAATATGTAATATAATCTTATTGCTTATTTTTCCATATTTGTACAAAAATGTATTTAAATATATATATATTCACACAAAAATAAAAACCTACACTTATAAACAGGTCCAATCATATCATTAAAATGCACAACATAAAGTCTGTTTCGTAGTTTCCATGAATAAGCCAGCAAGTCATGGGAAGGAGAGGATGATTTATACAGCACAGGAGTGTCCCGGCCCGCGGGACGAATGTGGAGTGTGCCAGAGACACCTGCAGAAATGAGACAAGCAAGGGGCACAAAGAATGACCAGCAAGACAGGATGTCTGATCAAGCTGCACAGTTTATTGTTTACAGGCTCAATTTATACAAGTAGCAAGTAAGGGGTGGGTCAGGAGATAATTGGACCTTAGGTGGCGCTGGCGGGGAGGTGTAGAAGGGTGATTGGGTCTTGGTTGGTGCCGGCGGGGACGGAGGACCCAGAAGAGAAGCGGGGAGTTCGCCGTTTTGGGGGCGGGGGAGGTGTTTTCACACATCCTCAAGGTCTCCCTATTTTCAGAGTTAGGAGTCTTGGCCCATATTCAAGGACAAGATATGTTTTTGTGAGCAGGTAACTTCCAAGGACTGCACCGGTTGCTCTCAAGCTTGTGCTTTCCCATGCTGCGTTCAGACGTGGGAGAAGGGACATAGCCCCTGCTCCCAACACAGGAGGAACTCAGAAGTAACTGCCTTGCATCCATAAAACAGTTGGAGATAATCTGTAAGTTCATTTTTTAAAACTATAATCTAATCATTTAGAAAAACAAAGAGTAAGAAGGTGGCTATTAGGCTGCTGCCTCCAGCCATTGCTATTCCTGTCCAGGGGATATAGATGGATGAGGTACAGGGAATGCAAAAGTTGTCCCAGGAGAAGCTAGTAATGATGCAGAGAGGACACTAAAGCACTGATTTGGACACACAATGCATGATACCTTTCAGAGATAAAATATATTTTGTTTTAAATACTCTTAAAAACTTCACAGGCATGTACTGCTTATATAATGTTTTATTCAGTGTATAGTTGAATAGTATTATTCAAGGAATGGCACATGAATTTACTCTTAAGATAAAAAGCTGTTTCTATTTCCATAATGTCCAAATATACAGATAACAATAGTCTATTGTAAGAATGAAATCTTTCATTGAACAACATATGACAGACATGATTCAAGGTCCTGATTGATTAAACTTACAAGCAGTTCTACATCAAATATAATTGTTGCATAAGAAGTCATGTTTTTTTTAGTTGTCATGAAAATGTTTTACTGATTTTTAGTAATAAAGATGGAAAGAAATTACACTGAAGTGTCATTTATCTCCATGTTATGCAATGAAGACAGTTTTTCTGCTTTATAACTGCGATTTATTTGAAAAATTCATAAACTTTTGCATCTATAATCTGACTGTTAGGCAGAAAAATAGATATGAGCAGGGTGGAAAGAGAGCAACAGCCAGTAAAGCCCACTACAAGGGACTCAAAATGTTAGCCAGTTAAACTAGAAACACAGAAAAGACTAAGAGTTAATGAATTAATCAGTTGAACCTCAGAAGGTCAGGAGCAACTTGGCCAGAATATTTGAATAGTCCTCAGATAAAGAAATGTAAATGAGCCCAGCTCATGTCTTCATTGTGTCAATTAGATCATGCCATTGTAAGGTTTACTTTAACCTGCCAAAATGCCCACCTATAAACAGCATAATAAAGAAAAGAAGATTCCACCTTAAAGCTGGAACTGCATTTAAAAATCCAAGAAGTTAAGAAGTAAGATTCCTAAAAGATTCTCTAGCAAACAGACAATAACTCAGCCCACCATGGAGGCAGGGAAGGCTATGTTGGTTGATAAACTCCTAGACCAGGAAGCTGCTATCCTGGGAGGGAATCAGAGCAGTGAATTTCTTGTGTTAAGTTTGCAGAATTACCCAGAGGACTGATAAGAAACTTAATGTCTCATCAAAGATAAACATCTTGAGACCAATTAGCAAGTCCAGACCCCTAGCCCTTTGTAACATTCTTGAAAAATCCTTAAAAGGGCACACCCCCAATCTTTCAGCGCACCTCTCTCCGAGGTCACCCACACTTTTTAAGCGCATAGACTTTTCCCTATCTTTCAGGGTGTGTCTCTCTCTCAGAAGTAACTCCCCTTTCTCTGAGTGTGCACTTTCTCTCTCCACTCTTTCAAGGCACTCGTCTCTCTGAGGTCGCCCACACTTTGTAAGTACATAGCCTTAAACATTCACTCTCCAACCTTTCAGGTCGCTGCTCCTCCATGAGGTCATCTGCACTTTTTCTCTCTTTTCATAACTAACTTTAAATAAAACTTTAACTCTGCTTCACTACTGTGTCTGCCCTTCAAGTCTTTGTTGTGGCAGAGACAAGAACTGAGGAAAATAAACAGCACCCTCTTAACATGACAATAATTATTTTAACAAAAGAAGAGTGTGTATAGGAAAATGTGAGTGTGTGTTTAATTGTAATAGATGTTACTATACAATTAATGTCAAACTTTGCTTTTCTTAACTCAAATGATGAAAATATCTGAAAATAAATTGTTTGATTTATTCTAAGTACTACATTGCATCATGTGGCACACATCACATTTCATTTATTTATTTTCTAATTCAGAGTACATAAATAACTGTTCTAACCCCAGCTCATCCAACTATAATCCAATAAGTAATCTGTGGGTAAAACTGTCATATTTCCAGAATCTCTCATTTGGCTTTAGTGCATCTGCATATCAATAGGTGTTTCTAAGGGGTGGAGACCATTAGTCTAGCTACATGTCAGTACTTTATTACAAGGGCATGTGAGGGTTAGTCTGGATCAGAGAGGTACTGTGGGAGCTCTCTTCTGCTGAAGTCTGGTCTAGAGATAAATGGGATGATTGCTTGTAAGAAATAAATGGCTTTCTTAACTTTATTTCTCCCTTTGACTGATTTCAGTTTCAGAAGCATTTTGCCCTGGGGACTTTACCCCTGGAGTTACATTTGGAGGTAGTTGGCAGGACCTACTGTAAAGGAGTGCAGAGAGCATCAAGAGTCAGGAAAAAGATCTAATAAAAGTTAGCTAAACCTTAACAGCAGACCATTCCGGAATAGTAAGAGATTCAATGTCTAAACTTAGAGAGAGGCTAGATCAAAGGAAGAGAGAGCGAGAGGCCAGCCAAGGGCTATTTGAATCCTGGTTTACTAAATCCCCATGGTTTACAACCCTGATATCCACCCTTGCTTATTTTTATACTGCTTCTCACTTTAGGTCCCTGTATCTTAAACCTACTAATAGCCTTTGTTAGGGAAAGAGTGAGTGCTGTTCAGGTGATAATGCTGAGATGGCAGTATCATTCACTCACACAGCAGGAAGAAACAAACATTCCATGATTGGAATGGTCAAAAGAAAGTGGGGAAATGTAGAATCTAAGCATTAGTAAGATTAGTAAATTAGCATAAGCATAGCCATCTTAGAAACCTAGAAACCATTTTCTGAGGGTGTGACTCAGGAAGAAGAAAAAAAAAAACCTGTGCCTGGGTAAGGCCTTGAAAAACAAGTTAATCATGATCACAGGGTGGTGGGCAGCTGTGACCCTTGGTCAGCTAACCTTGGTCAGTTAACCTTACATACCAAGCTTATCGTGCAGAACCTCCCTAACCATTGAGGAGTAGTCTTATCCTGCCCTTGCTTAACCCCAGGATGTATGTCTTGCAAGAATAATGTATAATTGTGGAAAATTACTATGAGTTAAGTGCTTTGAAAATGCTATATAAACCCTTGGCTCTGAGTGTTCAGGGTCCTTGTTGAGACCCGCTGCGTCTGGCTGACACTTGGACCCCAGCTAGCTGGCTGAATAAAGACTTTGCTTGAATTTACATCTCTATGCCTGTGTAGTTTGTCCTCTAGAAAAGCCTTGGAAGCCCAGACCCTAACACTACGAAACTTAAATCTGTCTAAATGGGTGCAAACCTTGGGTGGGCTTCCTCTAAGGATGGTGGGGAGGCCCCTGTGGCTGCAGCATTAGAGGGTGAAGCTTCACTCGGGAACACCGTATCTGTGGGTCTTCCAATTGGGGAGTTTGTAGTAGGGAACAGGTCTAGGGTAAAGCACCTCCTAGAAGGGTAGGGCCTTCCCCATAATTGGGGAAGGGTAGAGACCCCAGAAGCTGCAGAATTAGCCCTCCATCAGAGAGGAGACTGCATAGAGGCCCTGAGCAGTAGCACTGCAGTATCTCTTTTCATCCACATAGTGGAAAGTGTTATTGAGGAGAGAGAAAGACTTTTGCAGAAGAGAGACACACATCAGCACCGCTTGGAGGAGCTGGGTGATGACCTGTGGGATGCCCTTAAGGAAGAGAGACAGTTACTGAGAGGACAGGTGATGCTTCTGGAAAACTCTTTAGCAGCATCAGGGGGAGGCAGCAGTAGAGCACACCCTGCAGAAGGTTGGGGGGGGGATGGGGAGGAAAGTGTGGTGACTTCAGCTCCAGAGGTGGTGGGTGAGGTATTGGGAGAGTATCAGCTCCAACATTTGATCTGTTGCTGAGGCCAGCAACTGAGGCAGGCACCAGCTTCTCTCATATTAAAGGCTCACCAGGTCGTAATTAATAAAGTAAAAACACAACAACTGTGGGCTCCTGAAGGGGAGCTGCCAACACCACCCCAGGTTTGAAGCACTTTGTGCTCCGCCCCTATACCCACGGTGGGCTGGTGGGCATGTGCGTCTGGTATCAGCAGAAGCCACTGGAACCTCTGCTTATATGGCTTTTCCATCTCTGGGATATGGGGGTGGAAAACATTGTTATGTTGGGTTCTGAAATGAGTAAACTGGCTTCCCTGATGACTCTCTCATGTCTCTGGCAGTGGTGGCAAAGTGCCGGTAACACCTCAGGGAACAGGGTGCTTTTGGAATGGCTGACAGTAGACATCAGGTCAGTTTAGCCTAATGAGCATGATTTACCATATTTAGCCACTAACTGGAAAATGTATGCAGAGGTCAAACAGGTGTTACAAGAATTGGGCATGAAAAATATCATCTATAATATAGGCCCCCAAGAACTTGATGAGGAGTTGTTCAATATAGGAATGATAAATCTGGTGCTGCATACAGCTCCCCCATCTCTCTTTGGGTCCCTAGTGACTATTCTTGCCCCCCACATGTGGCAATCTGTAAGTGAGGCTACTCATACTTTAGCAGATCGGGGGGAAGCTGAAACAATAAGAGCCCAGAAGGAAGTTCAGAGTACGACTGAAAGGAGAGCTTCAGAAGGCCCCGTGAAGGTCTCAAGGACCCAGATGTGAGTTGATTTGATAAAAGCTGGGGTAGTAAAAGAAAAACTTGATGGGCAGCCCAATAGAATCTTGTTAGAACTGTGTCACCAATTAAAGCCAGAGCAGTAGTTCAAGCTGCTAAGACTCAGGACATGGAAGCCAGAGGCAAAGCCCCTTGTCCAGCCTATGTCTCTGCAAGACTTTCCTGGGGGACAGTACTCAGGATGTGCCTGGCCCCTCAACCCCACAGGAAAATGATTGGGTGTTGCAGTGTGACTGAGTGGATGTCAAGGCCACCACCTTGGAGGACATGGTGGGAACCAGAGGCCATGTGTAGAATTAGCAATTCACTGTTCCCCTATGAATATATAACACGCTCTGGTGTGGAGGAAACAGGAGCTGAGTGTTCTTTGATTTATGGCAACCCTGAACATTTTCTTGGGACCCCTGCTGTGACAGATGCCTATGGGGGTAAGGCAATTAGACTGAAGAAAGCCCAAATCCCATTGGGGATGTGATGTTTACCCCTAAAAGAGTATACTGTGTACATTTCTCCATCCCTGAATGTATTTTGGGGGTAGATATAAAGCAGGGCCTGTGGTTATAGACCATTGCAGGTGAGTTCAGACTGAGGGTACATGTGGTAAAGAAAGTTCTGAGGGGACATGGTAAGCACCCACCCATAGCTCTGCCTATACCTAGGGGAGTGACAAATATTAAGCAACATACATTGCCAGAGGGGCACATGGAAATTGGAAAAACTCTGCAGTAGTTGGAGAAGGTGGGAATCATAAAGCCCACTCATAGTCCTTTTCTCCCCAGTGTGGCCAATAAAAAAGCCAGACAGTCCTGGCATATGACTTTGGACTATAGGGAATTCAGCAAAGTCACACCACCTTTGCATACCGCTGTCCCCTCTATAGCAGTCCTTATGGACACATGAAGTCATGAACTGGGGACTTATCATTATGTAGTGGACATTGGTAGTGCTTTCTTCTCTACTGACATAGTACAGGAAAGTCAGGAACAGTTTTCCTTCATGTGGAAAGGCCGGGAGTGGACATTCACTGTCCTTCCGCAGGGATACCTCCACAGTCCCACCATCTGTCATGGACCTGTAGCCCAGGTCTTGGCCACAAGGAAGAAACCACAAACAGTGCAGGTGTATCACTACACTGATGATATTATGCTCATGCCTGATTCTCTTTCAAATTGAGAAGAAGCAGTTCCTAGACTGTGCCAACATCTATAGGAGAAAGGATGGACTGTGAACAACACTAAGGTTCAGGGACTTGGTTTGTCTGTAAAATTCTCGGGGGTAGTTGAGTTGGGTAAAACTAGAGTTATTACTGAAATAGTCCTAGAAAAGGTCCAGGCTTTCCTTACCACTACCGCCATGGTGGTCTTTCAAGAGTTTTTGGATCTTTTAGGCTACTGGAGAGTGTTTATCCCACACCTGGCACAAATTGTGAAGCCCTCATACAGGTTGGTATGAAAGGGCATCAGGTGGGACTGGGATGAGACGTGTGCATCTGATTTTTCTGCTGCTAAGTGAGCAGTCAAGGTTGTGCAGGCCTTCAGTGTAATGGACCCCTCAGAGCCTGGTGGGCTAGATGTTCATGTAACCAAAGGTGGTTATGGATGGGGTCTTTGGCAGCAGCTTTAATGGACACAACAACTCGTTGGATTCTGGTCACAACTGTGGAAAGGAGCAGAGGCTGGTACACCTTGGTAGAGAAGCAGCAGCCTGCTGTGTACCACACCTTGCTGGCTATGGAGCCCATCACCAGAACAGTTTTAAGATAATGACCATCTATCCCATTGTGGGGTGGGTGCAAGACTGGACCAAAAGGCCATGGAGTGGTGTGGCATGGATGCCTATACTGGTCAAATGGGCACATATTTACACCAGCATAACACCTGTTCTACTGGTCCATTAAGTGGAGAACTTCAATACTTACTACTGTCAGTGATGTATACCAGTGGAGAGCAGGAAGAACTTGCTTTTGAGCCATTGGTAGCAGAGAGTCCTTACCAAGAGGAAAAAGCCCCTACATATACTTGGTATACAGATGGCTCCAGTTGTGGGCAGCCCTCGAAGTGGAGGGCTGTGGCTTTCCATCCAAACACCAAGACAATATGGATGGAGGATGGAGGGGGGAAGAGCAGTCAATGGTCTGAGTTACAGGCAGTATGGCTCATGATAACCCAGGAGACCTCCTCTATAGTTGCCTGCACTGACAGCTGGGCTGTCTATCGGGGTTGACCCTATGGCTACCGACATGGTACCATGTCAACTGGATGGTTGGTCACTGGCCTCTTTGGGGGTAAGAGTTCTGGGAAGTCCTGTGGGCCTGTGGTCAGACTAAGACTGTTACTGTATAACATATGACTGGCCATTTGCCTTTGGCATCCCCTGGGAATGATGAAGCAGACACACTGGGCCAGGTGTGCTGGTTAGAAGGAAAGCCTGCCTCTGATCAACCCAACGATTACATGAGCATTTGTTGCAAGTGGGAAAAAGACAATGTGGACTGTATCCCATCATTGGGGCTTGCTGTTGACCTTTGAAGAAGTCAGCAGAGCCCAGAAGGAGTGCCTTGTGTGCTCTAAAAGGGACTTACACTGAGTCATGCAGCAACATGGGATAATAGTAAAGGGGCTGATACCCCTTGCCTGTTGCAAATAGACTATATTGGGCCTCTGCCCGTAACAGAAGGTATGCCATGATTTGTGTGGATACAGCTACTGGCCTATTGGTTGCTTTTCTTGCATGTGGTGCAAATCAGCAAACCCTCAAGAGGGGTCTAGATCATCTCTTTACAGCCTATGGCAAGCCACAGGTCATTGAGTGATCAAGCATCCACTTTATTGCACATGAATTACAAGGATGGGTGTAGCAATTAGGAATGAAGTGGAAATTTCATGTACCATATAACCCTTCTGCAGAAAGCATGATAGAGAGGTACAATGTTTTATTGAATTCTGGCCTGAAATCAGATACCAATAGACTATGGGCTGGTCAGTTCAATTATGGACAGTTCTATGGTACTTGAATGAGAAGCGCTGAAAAGGATCATTGAGCCCTGTGTAAATGCTAACACACATCGCTGCATCTCCTATACACCTGCATGTGCTAACCAAAGAGGAGTTATTGAAGCTGGGATATGGCCAAGAGAGTAACATCCTGCTACCAGCCACAACTGCAGTAAGCCTTGGAGACACTGTTGAATGGACATGGCTCTGGACATTTTGTCACATGGACAAGAGATGGCTGGCCCTTTTGGCACCTTGAGGAAAAGGCCTTGAAGCTGGCCTCATGTGTATTCCTGGAGGAACAGCCGAGTGGCCCCCAAAGATCACAGTAGTGTACGAAATAAATCTGGGAGGTAAAATCATCTTAGTGGGAAATTTTGCTTTATCTTTATGGCCAGTGCATGCACCTCCCAAAGCCCTACATAATGACACACCTGTACTCCCACAGGGAGAGGGGTGAAAGTCTGGTATACTAGACCAGGATGAGATCTCATTCCTGCCACTGTCCTATCATAGCACAACTCCCTTTCATTCATCCTACCTGACGCACAAGAGTTTCCTATGCTGGTGTCATTTAAAACATGAATCTTATCACCCTTAAGGTTATTTTCTTATATAGCCCTTAAGGCCTGGATGTGCCCCCTGGCTGCAGGTGTGGCATAATGATTGCTCTCAATTACCTGCTCAGCTTCTTACTGCCTGTGGAGTAGGTGAGCTTTGGACCTAATCTGCCTAGGACTTTGAACCTAGCTGAACCCTCCAACTTGAGGATCATCATGATTTTATTGCTTTTGTTATTTTATGTTCTTAGCCTCCTTGCAATGATAGAGTTTTCTTGAACAGGGCCATTGCAGAAAATGGGGACTGTGTACACTGTGAGGTATGATTTCTGGAGTGGTGGACTGTGAATAAAATTGTAATATTTCCAGAATCTCTCACCTGGTTTTGATGCATCTGCATATATATAGGTGTTTCCATGGGGTGGAGATTAGTAGTCCATCTCCTATCAATAGGTAATTACAAGGGTGTGAGAGGGTTTATTTGGACCAGGAAGCTTTTGTGAGCTTTTTTCTGCTGCAGCCTGGACAAGAGAGAGATGGGTTGACTGCCTGCAAGAAATAAACAGGTCTCTTACCTTAATTTCTCCCTTTGACTAATTTTGGTTTCCGAGGTATTTTACCCCAGGACTGTCCCCCTTGGACTTGCACTCCCATGGCTCTCAAACACAGTGTCTCTAATAGCATGCTATTCAGGACTCCTCATCCTTACATCTTCCTAATGACAAGCAACAATTTAGATATGATTTTTGACAACACATATGATATTTTTACTGTTATTTCCATGGCTTCGTATATGTTCTTCATTAGTCATTATAAAGTGACTAAATTCAATATTTCACACGTGGTTATATTAAAAAGTCTCAAGTTTTGTGTCTGGTAAGTTTGACACAACCATGGGAAGGGTCTAACGGTCTTGCTAAATTAACTCCTGCCATATCTAAATGGAGACTGAAGAGATTTACTGGATGGTGCACTGTCTTCTTCATTACTGCAGTCATTACTTTAGCTACTGTCTCTGTAGCAGCAGTGTCTCTTACTGAATCTATTCACACGGCTAAGGTAGTGTACATCCAGGGGGAAAATATTTTCCCAGCCTGGGGAAAATAGCTTTGTACTGAAATCAGTCAAAGGGATAAATGAAATGGGAGAAACCTCTTTATTGATTACACATAGTTGTTCCCTTCTGCTTACCCATGTCTCTCACAACCTGGCTGCAAAAAAAACCCTCCAAACCTTTCTAGTCAGATACTCTCTGCTCCCTTTGTAATTACCTATTGATGTGGAGAGGGCCATGTGAGAGATTCCAGAAATATTGCAGTTTTACCTACAGGTAGTTAACCATGTTATAACTAACATCACTTGAGCAATGATAACACAAACAAAAATTGATAAGGGCATTATGCAGAGACTGCAGGCTATGGAGGCTGCTCTTGAGTGTCTTGGGGAGCAAAAACAAGCTCTATTCATCAACGACACATGCAATGTGATTGACAACAGGACAAAATCTGTCAGCCCATTGCCATATAATCAATTCCAGCACTCATGGGACCTTGTAAATCAACACTTGCAAGGAGCATTTTCCTCTAATCTTCAGAGGGAAATTAATACTCTCTCTATCAACAATTACTTGACATCTACCCAGAAACACGAATACAGGTTGAACAAGATTTACCCAGTGTCATGAAATGGTTACCCAACTAAATGGTTCCATAGCATTAATTGATGTATTGGGTCATTGTAGCTCTTGGTCTGTTACTCTTTTTCATTTTTCTCATAGCCTCATAAATGACTTGTATTGTTAAGACCGACTCCAAGCATCATGAGCCAGAGCTGGTTATGTTACTATTTTCTGAGAAGTCTGAAGGATATTAAAACCTTAAATGGGGATATGTGGGGAACCAAATGGCTATGTCCTGGATTGGAAAGCTGTAGGGCCACCGGGCAAAGCAGAACACTGCTTCCTCCTCATTTTACAAACAGCACAATATGCTTTGCTTACCTATTCACTGGTGCATAGGATTTTACTTTCCTTTGAAGTGAAGGAAATGGCTGTACTTGACTGCCTGCACGTTCCCTGCAGCATCCTGTTTGGTACGTAGCCTCCTGACATACATACATAAGCTTTGGTAAATGTAGGCTTAATAAATAGGAGAGCTTGAGAGCAGTTCGGGGAGACCTCCCTTAGCCTCCCTCTCACCTCTCCTGACTTTCCTATCTTGAGTAGTTCTTTCTGCCACCGCTGACTATGTGGGACAAAGCCCACGGAGTATTCTGCACTTCAAAATGTACTAAGTGAGTAGATCTCATGTAATGTTCCTCCCACACACACGCTCCTGCACAAACACACATAAGAACACAAGGAAACTCTGGGAGATGTTGGCTGTACCCATTACCTTAGTCGTTATGATGCTATGATAGCTATTTGCATATGTCCAAAAATGTCATCTGAATATGTTAAATATGCACAGTTTTTGTAAATCAGTTATGCCTACATGAAACTGTTGAAATATATAAAATGTTGTAAAAAAAAATAAATGAAATTTTTAAAGCCATCATCCTTACTCCTAACACAAAACTATTAGGGCATTGAAGCTTTAGAGATCTAATTTTATTATTTCAGCTAACTTATTAAGCTTTAAACAGTGAAAATTATCTTAGCTTAGTCTTTATCCATGTTACCTTCTCAGACTAATCTACTTTTTTTTGCAGTTTCTTAAAACTCATTACTATTTTGACTAGTGCATGTCCTCTTCATGACATCTCTCCTCACCGGAGAGATAGAATACCACTTTGGGTTAGTGACAATAAAATGTAGAATATTTACTTTTTTCCCCACTCTGGACTTACCTCAAACTATTTCTACTCAAATATTGATATCATCTCAAAATCAGTCAGGATTCTTTCTTTACTATCCTTCAAAAGCAGTAAAGAGCAGAGACTAATTCTAAGCTTTAAGGTGAGGATCTTACATTTTGTTTTAATAGATAGTTTCCTGTTGTATTCTGTGTCTTGTGATCTTCAAACTTATCCTAGTTTATTTACTAGTAATGTTGGTGACATTGAGGCTGTTTCAAACACTTAATTGTAGATGTGAGAGCTGGGTAAATAGATCTTGTTTAATTTCATATTTTCACACATTTTTAGACATCTATTTTTCAAAAATGATAATCATATTGATAATACTTTAATTTAAATATGTTATATTTATGTATGCATATATGTATGAATAAAACATTCTATTATATAGTTTTAATTTTCAATCCAAGTATATTTTTCTTAATATCATGAGGCATTAACTTTGAAATGTTATTAAACCAACACTGACCCAGACCCCATTTTAGAGAAATCATGTTTTTTCAAGTAGTATAAAAACCTCTAGTCTAAGTTATCTCCTAAAAAAGTCTATTATAAATCTAATTAATCTCACTGGATTGGCCAAAATATCTATGGGAAACAAGGTGTTGAAGCCTCTCAGCTTTTCAGCAGTCTGCCATTATTAGTTCCTCTGAGGGCTGTAAGGTGTATAAGTACCACAGTGCCCTCCAGAAAGAAATCACAGTGCAAAACGGAGAAACAGTGCACACTTCCTCATGTAACTTAGTGTAATGATACACTCTGAGAAAGGGCTCCCAGGATCATGAGTCGTCAAATAAAATGAAGGTTGATGGTATTGCACTTTAGTGATTCTGTAAGAGATGCTGGTGTGTGGGAAGACAGACCTCATGTCTAAGCTCTCAGGGATATCTGTTTTTTCATCGTGCTCAGGTCTTTGTGGGACTATAGTTTAGATTTTTAAATTCCATTTTACAAATTTCTTAGATGTCCAGTTTGCAGTTATCGCATTTTTTGTATTTTCCAGTATTTCATTTTATTGATTTCATTCATTTGACTAATATGTGCTGCACATTGTTTGGTGATTATAAGGCATGCAACCTTAAAGTCAGTAATCAATTCACAAAAAACATTTACAATATATGACAATCATTTTGTTCTCCATTTTGAGTGTAGCATCATCTTACTACATCATCTTCAGACTCAAGGTTACAGAGCAAGTGAGTAGACATGGACAATCTCACCATCTTCACAGAATTTGTTCTCATGGATATCTCCAGTTCCCGGGAACTTGAAATCTTGCAAGGTCTCATGTTCTCAGTAATTTATCTAGGTTCCTTGGCTGGAAATCTCCTGACCATTATTATCATTGTGATGGACTCAGGTCTTCACTTCCCTATGTACTTCTTTATAGGTAATTGATCTCTCATAGATTTTGGTTTCATCTCAGTTATCATTCCCAAATCGATCATGAATTCTCTAATAGGCAGTAAACTGATTTCTGTCAAAGCATATGCTGCTCAGACTTTCCTGTATATTTTCTTTGGGTCCACAGAGATCTTCTTCCTTGTGGTGATGTCCTATGACTGCTATGTTGCCATTTGCCATCCTCTGCACTATGGGCTCACCATGACCCCACGTCTGTGCACACAGGTGGCAGGTGTCTCATGGGCCGGTGGCCTGGTCAACTCTGCCGTCCACACAGGGACCATGTTCAGGCTTCCCTTCACAGTGTCCAATGTGATTCACCAGTTTTTCTGTGATGTCCCTCAAGTCCTGAGCATCTCATCCCACGAGGTGCAGTGTCCTGAGTGTGTGACTCTTGCTGTAAGTGCTTGCATTGTTTTACTCTTCTCTGTCATCTTATTCAGCTCATACATTCACATATTTTCAGCTGTGCTCCAGATGCATTCTGTGGAAGATCCGAATAAAGCCCTGTCAACTTGCTCCCCCCAGATAGCTGCTTTCATCCTATTTGTATCGTCTGCATTGTTTGCTTACTTGAGCCCCATTTCACATGTATCAACCATTCAAAACGTTCTTACAGCTATGTTCTACTGTATGGTGGCCCCCTTTGCAAACCCTATTATCTTTAGTCTACAAAATAGGGAAATTAAGAGTGCCCCGGGTAGAATGTTTATTAGAATACTTTATTTCCCTAAAAGAGTTCGTATGTGTGTGTGATTGGGAATATTATTTTCAATAGTCAAAGTGGAAAGTGAGTTCCTATTAACCATTAATCTAAAATTCAAATATAGTTAAAATTTAAGCCAGATAATTATTTTATACTTCGAAGGATTTATAAATAAATTATGTGTATTTGATCATTTGAATTAAATCATGGATCATGTAAAATAATTTCTTACATTCACTCTTGTTGAAATATAACATACAGTAGTAGATTTTTGGTCTGACCTTCTCATAATGTAAGTGAATCAAGATATCAAAAGGAAGTCTTTTCCTACAGGAATAATGATTTTATTGCAGAAAAACTGAGTTGCAAACATAGTCATAACTAACTGCAATATTGTGCCATAATCTCTTCTTTTTTTGACATTTAATATATTTAGACTTACAGGTCTATTGCATTTTCATAAATGTAAGGGGTAGAATACTGAAATAAAGTTCTACATTGCAAATATCTATATATGTATATGTCTGTACATATATGCATATAGAAATAAATATATAAAACATAAATGCAAATAAATACAAATTTTACATATAATATATATGACAGGTAGAGAAATAAACATTTGAAGATCTGATGTTTAAATGACTATGTATACATTTGCATTAAATATGTGTGTATATGCTTAATTTTATGTAAATATATATATATATATATATATATATATATATATATATATATATATATATAATTTGAACTACATAATTTTGTTTCAGTATACCTACTTACTATATCTATGAAAATATAATCTGGGCTTTTTCTGGGGAATTACAAAGAGAAGTACTTACACCTATAAATGGATTCAATCATATTTGTAACATATTCAGTATAAAATTTTTTCAGGGTTCCTGTAACTCAATGATCTAGTTATGGTGAGCAAAAGGCAGTTGGTAAAATCACCAGTTTGTAAGAGGTTACTGGTTAGTAGACATGAAAAAAATGTAGATGAACAATATGTAATCATATCCAACATAGGAAACAGATGCTTCTAGTGAAGTTATAATGCTTAACATAAATATAAATAGTTTAGTAAAACAAAGATTAAGAAAATTACAATAAGGTGGCCACATTCATTCATTTACACTCCAATATATACAACAATACTAACAGGAAATAGTGAATGGCAATGAATCAAAATGTAGATCCAGGAGAAGCTAGTGACAATGCAGATTGGACAAGAAAACAGACTTTGGCACAAACTGTATGATTCACAGGGAAATATATTTTGTTCTCAGTACCATTCAGAACTGCCTGTACAATTATTACTGTTTTATAATGTTTAATTTTATGTGTGGTAGAATACTTTTGTTCCAGAAATGATGGGGGTTATATGTTCAGGAAAAAAGTATTTGCTAATTCAAAGTTGCCTGGATATTAGATAATTTTCATCTACTGTAATATTAATCTTTTCTTGAACAAATTATGACAGCTGGCATTCAGGCCTCAATGGGCAGTGGCCAAAAATATTTTTCCTTCAAATGCAATTAGTACTGAAGGCTGAATTCATACTGAATGGCACTATCTGTGTTTATGCACTTCATTAATTCTAATAAATATGGTTGTAATGTAGTATCAGCTGTTGGTTTTTTTTTAAATCAAGCGAGTCAGTGAAAGCTTTTGAATTCAAAACTAAATGTACAAATTTGTACTAATTGCATTTAATCTCATACCACTCACCACATTTCACCCATTTATTCCATAGTCCATGAATATCTAAGAAGTTACAATCCTAAGCATATAAAATATTTCTGTTTTCAGAAAAAAAATTCACATATGTAAACTCCCATCAGGAATTCACCAGCATGGCACTTTTTACAGAACTATGCTAAATATGGTCAAACCTAGCTTTCTAATTGTTGCTATTTTATGTTTATTAAGTTATGTGTCATTTTTGTCTGAGTTGCATTTTTCAGATTACTAGTGAATTAGATATCATAATTGAATAAAAATGTGGGAATTATGTCACAGGTATTAAAAATATTAATTTTCCCATGTTTTAGTTGATGTATTAATGCGAGAATTAATTTTTATATGCTTGCACATTGTGTAATTACCACATTTATGATAATTAACACATCCATCATATCACATAATTACCATTTTTTGTGTGTGTCATTGGAAAACAGGATCTTCCTTCTAAGAAAATCTCAAGTACGCAATATATTAGTATTACTTATAGTCACCGTGGTATATATTAGTTCTCCAGAAAACTGGAGTTACAGGCAGGCTCCTACTGAAAGCCACACCTTAACTAAATATAGACTCTCAAATGACAATCACTGTTGGAGTCAGCACAGGGATGGGTATGAATACCTGAACTGCAATTGACTAATTGCTGGAGACTCAGTTTTGCACTTAGTTTGCACAACTCTTAGAGTCACAAACGCCATGGAACTCAGTCAAATTGATGCTGATATCTCATATCATTTTCATTTGCAAAACCATGATGTTTAATGAGGAGGAGCATCTGTTGAAGTGCCTGTTGGCCATTTGTATTTCTTCTTTTGAGAGAAGGTCTGTTAAGGTCTTCCACCCATTTTTTAATCAGGTTATTTGTTTTGTTGGTGTTGAGGCACAGGATTTCTATGTATATTTTGAATGTTAACCCCTTATAGGAGAAATCATATATGAATATATTTTCCCATACTGTAGCTTGTCTTTTTGTTCTGTGGATGGTATCCTTTGCTGTACTGAAGCTTTTAGTTTGATGTAGTCCGACTTGTTCCTTTTTATATTTTGTTTCTATTACCTGCGATGTGTCCAGAAAAAAAAAATTGCTCCTGCGTATGTTCAAGAGGTTTTGCTTATATTTTCTTTATAGAGCTTCATGGATCAATGTCATCATTTAGTACTTTAATTGATTCTGAGTTTATTTTTATGTTTGGAGTTAGACAGTAATACAGTTTCATTGTGTTGTATGTAGCTCTCTAGTTTTCACAACAAAAGTTATTGAAGAGACTATCCCTCATTGTATTTTCATGGCTACTGTATTATATGTTAATTTACCATAGATTATTTGTGCTCTAGTCTCTTCTATTGATTTCTGGGTCTATTCCTACATGAGTACCATACTGTTTTGTTTACTGTAGCTTTGTCAGATAGGTTGAAATCAGGAAACATACCCTCAGCTTTGTTCTTTCTCAAGATTGCTTTGATTATTGGAGTCTTTTGTTGTTTCATATGGATTTTATGGTTATTTGTACCAGTTCTATGAAAAATGCCATTGATATTTTGATATTTATTGTATGGAAGCTGTACATTACATTGCAGACAATGGGCATTTTGACAATAACGTCTCCTATCCATTAGCATGGTATAGATTTCCATTGATTTTTGTCTTCTGTATTTTCACTCATGAGTGGCTTAGAGTTTTCCAAATAGATGTCTTTTGCCTCCTTGGTTAGGTTTATTTGCAGGAATTTTATTTTCTTGGATGACACAATTGTAAATGGAATTGTTTTCTTGAGTTCATTTTCTGCTATTTTATTGTTAGAATATTTTAGTAATGCAACAGTTTTCTGTTTATTAATTTTATGTCCTGCAACTTTGTTGAATCCAGTTAATTTTCTACTACATTTTGGTGGAGATTTTAGGGTATTCTATATGTAGTATCATTTCATGTGCAAATAGTGACAGTTTTACTTCATCCTTACCAATTTTATGTCTTTTAACTCTTTGTCATTTTCTGATTACCTTCACAAGGACTTCCTATACTTTGTTGAAATAAAGTGGAGAGAGTGGACATCCTTGTCTTGTTCCTGATCTTAGAGGAAATGCTTACATGTTTTCACTATTTAGTATGATGTTAACTTTGGGTCTGCTGCATATGGTATTTAGTATGTTGAGGTTTGTTCCCTCTAGAACCGTTTTATTTGTAGTTTTTAATCATGCGTAGATATTGAATTTTTTCAAATGCATTTTTCACATCTATTATTAGGGTGATCACATGATTTTTATCCATTTTTGTAATATAGTGTGTCACATTGACTGATTTGTGAATAGTGCACCATCCTTTCATCTTTGGAATTAATCTGACTTGGTCATGGATGGAACTTCTGATATATATTTGAATATGTTTTGCCAATATTTTGTTGAGGATTTTTGTATCTATGTTAATCAAGGATATTGGTTTATTGTTTTATTATTGTTGTGTCTTTAATTTATTTTTTGGAATAATGCTGCTCTCAAAGAATGTTTGCAAGGTATTGCCTTCTCCTTTACATTTTGCAATACTTTTAAAAAGTTCAGTATTGTGTTTTCTTTAAATGTTTGGTAGAAATCAGCTGTGAAGCTGTCTGGTTTTGGAATTTTTTCTACTGGGAGATTTTTATTATTACAAATTCAATTTCATTGCTGGTTTAGATTTTCTGCTTCTTTCTGGGTCAGTCTTGGATGTGTGCTCTTCTAAGAATTTCTCCATTTCTTCTAGGTTGTCCAATGTATGGGCATATGATTATTCTTGGAATTCTGTAAAAACTTCTCATATTTCTGTTGTGTTAGCTGTAACTTGACATATTATGTTGACTATTGTTTTCTGGCATTATATTAGGGTTATATGTAGAATGATTTATGTACTCCTTGGAAAATTAAAATTTTTTAAATTTTTAATGAAAAATATTATTTTCTTGTTTGAGGGTATTGTTAACATGTCTTTTATGTCAGGTTAGTTTATCATGCTATTCAAAATCTGTGGTTCCTTTGATATTACTCATGTTCCTTAAGAGATGTTAGCTGAAAAGTATATCAGCCTGGGGTTTATTAAAACAGTGGTCATCCCTGAGGCCATCCAGGAGGAAAAGTGTGGCTTAACAAAACACAATACACATCCTTAGGGGACAAGGTTCTTACTGACCAAACCGACACCCACACATGAAATAGGAACACCATCCACAACATCCATTTCTTTCTCTCATGGGATGGAGTAATGTGGGTTGTTAGCCTTTCTTTGAAACATCAGAATTCACCTAAACTTGGAAGTATCTTTCCTCCTCAGACATGCTCCCAAATGTTGCCAATGTTATTCTGGAACTCTATGTAGTTTTTCCTGACAGATATTTCCAGATCAATAGTTTTGGTGAAGGGACTAATTCCCAGACTGTCCATCTTCTATGACATCACTTCATTTCCTTATAGTTTTACAAATATTATTTTTCCTGGGAAATTTTTATTTTTGCTATATACTGTGAAATGTTGTTCCTTTATCTTCTTACTTACATTCTTTAAATGAAAGTGTGCAATCAAACTCATTCTTTGTCTTTGTATGTTTTTTCTCCAGCTGATTTTCAGTTTTACTCTTTACAATTAGGAGTAATTTTACCATGATGTGTCTTTGTGAAGCTTTCTTCATGTTTGTTTTGGTTACAATACATTTATCTCAGACATGGTGGTTTATAGTTAACATCAAATTTGTAAAACTTTGGCCATTATTTTTTTAAACATATTTCTTCCCCTTTTTCTTACTCTTCTTCATTGTGGATTATATGTAAAATGGGCTAAATTTAGTTGATTTTTTACATTTTAAAAACTCTTTTGCGTGTTTTATTCCCAATAGTTTCTATAACTGTAATTTCAGCTTCATTCTTTTCTTCTGCAATGCCTAAAATGCCATTTCCACAAATATATTTTAACTCTAAAATTCTGATTTGGATAAAAGATCTGTGTCTTTTAAAATTTAAACTAAACTACAGACCACATTGGCAGTTTCTTTGTTTTTCCTTCTTTTCTTTCTTTTTTTTTCTTTGCTCTCATTTCAATCCAGCATCCAGTTATGAGATAGAATCATGGCATTCGATCCACTATATTACATGGTATTTTGTGATCATGTTACCTACTGTCCTCACATCTGTGACCAATTCTCAGTCTTCCCTGTGTTTCATGACTATTATTTCATTTTTCTGGAACACAGTGGTCAATTATTTTACAGAATGCTTCCCCTTTTGTGTCTGATGCTTTCTCATGATTAGATTTGAGCTACAAATTTTGGGAAGAGCAATACAAAAATGAAGGTCGCTTCCCTTCCACTCTATCACTGTATATTTTAGATTAAGTTCATTAACACTGAATATGTTAATTCTGATAGTTTGTTGAGGTGCTGCCTGATGTCACCACCACCATATACATATGCTAGGCAAAAGGACCGATGTATCTTAGGCAAGCACGTGGCTATGGAAACAAGAGCAATGCCATAGTTGTGAGAAAAATGTCCAAGGAAAGGAGCCTCCATGACAAAGAATCTCAAAACGTATCAGTAAAATTATAAGGTACTCATTTGGCTTAAGATAAATGGGGATATTACTACTGATGGGATGAAAGTGAAAGTTTGGATAAAATCTGGAATATAGGAAGAAACGTTACGTGAGTAGTTTCATTTGTCTGAATTTATTATGAAAATTAATATTATGTTTAATTGGAGAACACTTCTATCTACTCTTCTTAAAAAAAAGAGGCATGTATTCTAACATTGTTTATGTACCAACTGGATAAACCAAACGGGGATATATTGAAATGCTAAAATGCCCCCAGATTGTTGTTTTGGAATAGATAAATATACCTGATAGATAAAAAGAGATTAACACTTTAATACATAAAGTGGTAGAAGCCCAGTTATTGTTTTGCAATTTTTTAGACTCCATATTCCACTTCTGGGGATAATGCTATCTCCTATCCATAAAACTACATAAGTCCATCTTTAAATGGTGAAATAAATAGTGGACAATCTGATCTGAAAACAGTGGTCTTCCTCTAGAAGCCTTGGGCCCCAAAGATCCACACTCAGATTTGATTTTGGAAGTACCTATAACATGTTCTTGTGCAGGATGGAACCTATGGAAAAGTCTGTGAGAAGCTTCTAACAGGGACTTCTTGAATTTAGACCATGGAATTTTCAGTGGAGAGATACTAGCTTGGTATTCTCCTTAATGATATTGTAGCCTGGCTGAAGGACCTACAGTAATCATAAAAGCTAAGATAACCCATGTATTTGGTGGATATTGAATACTCTAATGGGGATGGTGGTGTCCAGAGGAGTTCTACAGTAAAGTGGAAATGGATTCTGCAAGAACATGCTACCAGGTAATGAAACCACTCACCTTATTCACAAGCTGACATCATTTTTCCAAGACTGACATTGGAACCACCTGAGGAAATTCTGAATCCTGTAGTCCCATGGGCAATCCTATGAACACATAAATTTGAACAACAAAGAGCTGCCTGGTTTATGGTTTGTCATTGCAACATTAACAGACAGCATCCTACTGGGGAGCCATCCACAGTGATAGAAAACGAAAATCACATAAGCCTAGGGGGCTGAATTACATGTTGCTTTTCCTAATCCCTGCATTGTTGCTGCTCCATGGCCAGTGATTATAGGCCTGTCAAACTTAATATATCTTTTGAGCAATGGAATACTTGTTTGATTAAGTAAAATCCTTGTTGACTATGGACCTTAGAAATTACCATAGGAATTCAAGGCATCACAATATCCCTTTCACAGCAGTGGAAGTTGATTGGAATTGAAAAGAGGGCATCCTGATGCTCTCATGGAGGTGGCCACTGAGTTCATGAAACGATAGGAAATGGAGGAGCTACTGTGATGGAGAGATAGTTGGATATTTTCCTTCCATCCTCTAATCACCAAATTCTATCTCCCACATAGCTGGAAGTTTGGAATGATGCATGTACACACAAGAGACTTCAAACGGGTACTGACAGGAATAACAATAAACTCCTGAATGGGCTTGCATACACAGTTGTAGAAGCAACTGTTTACACAAATCCTTAAATGGAAGATATTGGGACAGTGTTATCACATCAAATGAATATACTATCTTGCATATCATTTTCAGAGTAATGGATTCCTAGACAATGGGAATGAGCAATTGAAATATTTGTTGACAGAAACTGGGGAGATACAGGCATGAAATGCTGTCTTATAACTTTTATAGATCTGAGAATCACACCCAATAAGAGGAAGACTAATGGATGGTTCCCTAAATAGATTCCTCTCCTTTTATTGGACTTGTGGGGAGGGAGGAGGGGAAGACACTGCTATGACTGTACAGTTCTTCAGTACATGACCTCAGCTTTATTTTTTTCCAAGGTCACCTCAACCCTTTATTTCAACCAAGTTTTGTTGCCCAAGGCCTACACTTCATCAGTGGGTGCTTGAAGAGAGGATGTTCTCTAGACAGGAAACCACAACTATATACTCTAAAATTTTTTGGTTAGTATTTGTAAGGGCCTGATGGAGTGGATTGTGCTTTTGCCTCATCTGGAAACACTGGCGTTTATAGTAAAATCTACATTGCTTAATCATTGAAAGGGCCTACATGTTCTCTACTTATGAATCCTACCCTATATGATAGATAGGAATGGACCAAAGGTGGTAGTAGCCCAGTACTATTTTCATGAAATACACCATCACAACAGCTAAACAAAACACCCCTTCTAAAGACAGAAGAGTGTACAATATATTTTATGTTATTTTTATATCTAAAGTTTACCTAAATATTAACCACTAGTGTCTTATCTATTTAGGGACACAGGCACATGCTATATTTGATAAAGTAAATATCATCAAACTCTTTTTTTCATGTTTCAAATCTCTGTGTAGCTCTCCTCCATGACAAATCAGGTGGGCTATGCAGAAACCACTAGAAGAGATATTTGGTCATCTAGCACTTAAGGTCTAGATGAATGATATTCAATTATCATAACATCTGTATAAAAGTAGATGTACTAGTTCCTAAGTTAATTATTTAACTCCTTTAAGTATTCCAATTCACTCAAGATGAACTGATGTTAGCCTTTATTAAATGTAGGAATAATATTAGGAAAGAACTGTAAAAGTATTAGACTGAGAAAGTAATTCTAAAACTATTGGCATATCTAGCTTGATGTCTAGAAAGCTACTTAGAGATGCACTGTGTGTCCTGGTGGTCAGGAACCTGGATTTACTGGTTTCATGATAGCGCTGATTGTATGGTCACTCAGGCTTTCGTCTGGTTTAATTAGCTGAATATTGCAGTTGTAGGAGCAATTTGTACCATTTAATTAATTATTAAGAGTGGGATAGTCTCATTTAAATATTTGGAAGTATTTTAAGCAAACCTGAGTCAAAACTTTTGTGTTGATTTTATGTTTTTAAGTCAAATCAATGACTTTAAAGAAAAAACAATTTACAGCATGAAAAGTATAAAATGGGGTAGTAATTTATTGATTGTGAAAATATTTATTAAGACACTTTATAAATTATAAATAATAGCATAAATATTGGGAAAAAAAACCTAGATAACCAAAATTAACCAGAAAGTAACAATCATTTCCCAGCTGAAAGAAAATCAGAAGGAAGAAACTTTGGCCAGAGTGTCAACTTGTGCTTGAGCACAGAGATGTTCCCGGGGCAAGGAGACCACAGCAGGCCTTCTACACACTGGGTGCTGCCATGATAAGGTCTGCAGTGGTCCACAGGCATCGTCCATTCTCCTGAAATTGCCACAAGGATCTTCTGAGGACATTTCAGCCCTAGGAATTTTTATAATTGTTAATTCAATTTGCTTATTAAATTGTTCAAGAGTTAAAAGTACACTATATGTTTTTTAAATCATTTTTACATTCTACACTCATCTACATTTGATTATTATGTACCCAATAGCCGGGTACTATTCTTAGTATATTTGTCTTGTTAATACCCCTCTTACTGGTGTCATGCTTATTAGAATATATAATTTTGAAGTTTTTCTCCTAGGATTTGTTCAGGATTTTTCTACTCATTCTTCATGACAGTTTCAGAATCACCTTAATATTTTGTCCATTTTACTTTTTTCATTACAACCTTTGCATTAGCTACTCATAGGGACTCCTCGTAGCATAGGTAATAATTTACAGTGTCATATATAATAGCCATTTTCAGTTTTCATCCTGTGGCAGCCAATTTTCAAAATTATAGTCGTAACTTCACGACTTATAAGAGGGAATTTGGGTCTGCATCAGACACTTTTGGTTAGTTTAATTCAGATATGAAAGTTGAACACACCTTCTAATTTTTTTAAATTGAAGTATTATTGATATATGATCTTATATTGGTTTCAAATATAAAACACAGTGGTTGAACAGTTACACATATGATTAAATCCTCATTCCCACTAATGTGGTTGCTATCTCTCAATATAGAAAGATGTTACAGACCCATTGACTATATTCTCCATGTTGTATTACTACCCCTTTGATCATCTTACATTATGATTGAGAATTTTTTGTAGTCTTTTATCCCCCTCACCCTCCCAATCCCTCCATGCCAATTGCTCCCCCATGGTCACCACTAGTCAGTTCTCAGTGTCCTGAGTCTGCTGTTGTTTATTCTTTTTTGCTTTGCTTAACAAAACAAGTTAAGACATATATTTATTTGACTCTATTAAAACACATTTTATGAATGTATTTACTTATTAGGCCACTATTGACCCATGAACCATTTGAGGACTTGTGCTTTCTCAAGTTTTATGTAACCTGCTTCAAATATCATCTCTAAAAATAGACTTTTGCTGATTTAATTAATCTCAGTGGACTGGCCAAAATATCTGCAGATAACAGGGTATTGAAGAGCCTTTTGCATTCCAGTGATGTGAAATTACTAGTATTCTGGGGCTTCCCAGGGGTACAAAGAAAACATTGCCTTTCAGAGAGGGATCACCTGTTAAAACAAAGAGCCCGATGCATGTCATCTCATGTGGCTTAGAGTGAAAGTCCTTTCATCTTCAAGAAAGGACTCTCTGGTGTGCTGGACGAAGGAAAGTGAAGAGTATGGTCTTGGCCTTTACGGAAGCAAGTCTTTGGGAGAAATACTGATATGTGGGAGAGAGACCTCACGTCTCAGTCATCAGCATATCTGTGTTTACCCTTCATGCTCCTTCCTTATTTGGACTCTGTTTTGATTTTTATACTCCATTGGACAAAAAGATTTTTTTGAAGGTATATAGAGAGTATTTAATATTTAAGCATTATTATATTTCTTATACCTTGATTATTTCATTTGATTAATTAATAAGCATTCTTCAAGGTAAAAGTTTTGTATATGAGTTGTGCATATTTCATTCACTAAACCAATTTATATCACGTATTTACAGCATACAAGGACATAATTGTTCTCTCACCAATTTGTTTTAGCATCATCTTATTCCTTTGCAATTGACCACAGGTTTCTGAAGTATGTTGGCAGATATGGAAAACCTCACCATCTTCACAGAATTCCTCCTGAAGGACGTCTCAAGCTCCCGGGAGCTCCAAATCTTGCAAGGTTTGATATTCTTAGTGGTTTATCTGGGGGCCCTGGCTGGAAATCTACTGACATTTACCATCATTGTTTTAGATCCACATCTTCACTTCCCCATGTATTTTTTTATGGGCAATTTATCACTTATAGATTTTGGATACATCTCAGTTACTGTTCCCAAATCCATCACAAATTCTTTGATCGGTCAGGAAATGATTTCCCTTAGAGCATGTGCTGCTCAGACTTTCCTATTTATTTTCTTTGCATCTGCAGAGTTCTTCTTCCTCGTGGTCATGTCCTATGACCGCTATGTCGCCATCTGCCACCCTCTGCATTATGGGTCCACTGTGAGCCCCCGTTTCTGCACACAGGCATCATGTGGCTCATGGGCCAGTGGGCTGGTCTATTCTGCTGTCCACACAGGGACCATGTTCAGTCATCCCTTCACAAAGTCCAATGTAATTCACCAGTTTTTCTGTGATGTACCTCAGATTATGAGCATAGCATCCAAGGCTGTGCAGTTTTCTGAGTTTGTGGCCATTGCTGTCAGTGCCTGCATTGCATTATTTGGCTTTGTCATCTTAATAGCCTCATATGTTCACATATTTTCAACTGTGCTGCACATGCATTCTGTGGAAGCCCAGAAGAAAGCTTTGTCCACCTGCTGCCCCCAGATAGCTACACTTACTCTGTTTATAATTACAGGATTGTTTGCTTCCTTAGGACCTGTTTCAAACTCATCAAGCATTCAAACCCTCCTCACAGCTATGTTCTACTCCATGGTGTCCCCCTTAGTCAACCCCATCATCTTTAGCCTCAGGAACAGGGAGATTAAGTCTGCTATGCATAGAATGTTAAAGAAAGCTTTCCGGTTCCATAGAAGAGGTTTTATTTCTTAACCAGAAATTAATGTTGCTCTAATCAATGTGGAAAAATATGTATACAAATATTAACTTTCATTTTAAAGTTACATATTAGTAGTGTGGTCATTTAATAAAAGAGAGATGTATGTATTAATAAATTTAAAGTAAATTATGTGGACAAAATTCCTGTTTGAATAAAATGAGCTATTATTTCTTGTAGCCACTGTTTTTGAACACTAATTTTTATGCAGAATGTAGTGGTATTTCATGTAGTTGCATCCCCATGATTTTTCAAGTGAATAAAGATCTAAAATGATAAATTTATTTCCCCACAGGTGCACTGATTATTTGTAAAGCTGAGATGTAAAATCAGTTGTGTTTTTCTGTAAGATAATCCACACCTGTAATTTTTCACATTATCCTTTTATTTCAGTGTATTTTCACATTCCATGAATGAACATAAAGGGTGTAATTTTATTAGATGGCTATAGAAAATAATGCTTGTATCTGTTAATATGCCCATCATATGCATAAACATGCACCACATAAAACCTTTTTTCAGATTGTCCCACTCTCATAGACTTAGCAAAGTGAAAGTTGATAATTATTACAATACTAGGAAACCCTGAATAGCTCCTTATAGACATATAAAACAAAGCTTCATAAAATAGTATTTATCATTGCAAGCATATAACTGTGATAGTGCTAATTAATGCTTAGATGATGTATTAATTATTTATAAGACAAAGACTAAAAACATGGAAATAAGTTAGTTGAAGTCAGTTATTGACCTTTTTGCTTATGGAACCTGGTTGCATGTGATGGAGTGAGACACTGGAAAATACGAATTTGGGGCCAGGGGAAGCTGGCCATTATGGTAGGTAGGAGAGAAAATACAGCTTAACACACATTGCATAATTCCTATCAGAGAAAAAATATTTACTGTTCTCTGTCACCTTAAGAAGTTTTGGTGAAATTGTATGTATAATTCCTATTTCAGTGTTGAGTTAAATATTTTTATTCCAGCAGAGGGGAGGAACTTATATTTATAAAAAGACATATGATTTCTATGCTTTCCAGATACACAGTAACCTTGATCTAGCCTAAAATTAAATCTTAAATTGAACAAGCCATGGCATGTCATGATCTACAGCCCTAACTGAACAAACTCAAAGGGAGAACTCCCTCCAGTTTAGTTGTTAGATAAGTCAGAATTCATACTCAATATGGCCATCTGTTTCTGTTTGGTGACCCAATCATTCTAATAAATATTGCTAAAAATATATCTCATGTCTGTTTTCTTTTAACCCAATGGGATTGTTGAAGTTGCTGAGTATAACTGTTTAATTTATTCTTCCTACAGCATTGCACCTCATAGGACTCGCCACATTTCATTTATTCATACCCTAACCAGTGAATATCTACATTCTTCCAACTCACCTACACTAAAGGATTCTGTTACAAAAGATCTCTACCCATTTCTACTCCATTTGTATTCCTCTATATGATGATTACTGCACATCCTTAGAAAACTGGAAACCCAGTTTTCCAATTGTTGTCATTTATGTGTTAATAAATTTTCATCTCAGTTGTATTTCAGAATATTAGAGAATTAGAATTTCTTTTAAATGATATACATATGTAAGGGAGACATATTATAAATATGTAAAGCTAGTTTTATGCTCATTTTTATTGAATTATTGAATTTCTGATCATATCACTGTGATTTGAAAATGTTAGTATATATATTGATTTGTTAATAATATATATATTCCTTTCTCACTTTGAAGAAAGAGAAGCAATTCCTATATTTACATTTCTATTTAAGTAGTGGTGTCTTCTCTTTGAAGAAAAAAGTTTTATTACCATCAAACTATTTTATCTGAATTTTCTGGGTTTCAATATTATTTGAGAAATTGTTATCAACCCAAGAGCATAAACATATCTAATTTTTTATTTTCTCTGGGATTGTACTGTTTACAGTTTGATTTTAATTATTCAAACTCCAGCATTTTAGAGCAGAAAGAATGCAGGTGATTATATAAGTGATTTATCTCCTAATGATGATACAGTTTTGTTTGTCACTATCTACAAATCCACTTTTCTTTTGCTTTGGGAAAACCCTTAATTAAAATATAAGTTTACCTAGAATGCTTACATTTATTTATGAGCATTTTATGTTCATTTTATATATTTACTTCTCCATTAAAATATTAGTCTGGCTACCTAGAGCTACTGAAGAAACATTAATTTTATTTATATACTTTTCTTTTTCAAGTTGAGTAATACCAGGAATACTCTGGGAATACTGATTTTACAAATACAAGGTAATATTGTCTTTTTTCAGATAATACTTAGGCATGGAATTAATACATATTAATAGCAAAATTGAAATATAGAAAGAAATGATATATTTTAATGGTTCTTCATAAAGAAGATCCAAATTTCCTGAAAACAATTGCACATTTGTATGTATTTATTCTAAACTTGATTTCTTTCTAATTTTAAAGGTACACTTGAACACTTTCATTGAATACATTGAGTCTGGTACAGTGCTAATATAATCCATTTCTGCATAGTGAAAAATGCATTGTTATATCAAACCTTCCCTCTCCTAAGATGTACCTACTATATGCTTAGCAATTTAGAGTTGGAGAAGGGAACATGTTCAGCTTCTCAACTTTTTATTATTCTAAATGTTATCTATTTACTAGCTTCTGTTTAGGCATTAACAGACTTAGAGCAGGAGAAGATAGCAGGTAAAGAAAGATAAAGAAAATTCTAAATGGCTATTTTACTGGGAATTGCCATTGATGCTCTATGTGTATTATCAATACAAATTTGAACACCTTTTTCCAATGGTACGTTATTTATTCACATACACTAGCATACACTTTTATCAGGTTTACTGAGTGATAACTGAAAGCCATGATGTGGAAGAAACCAAACTGTCCATCGAGAGATGAATGGATAAAGAAGAGTGTCATGTATATACAATGGAATATTATTCAGCCATAAAAAGAAAGAAATCTTGCCATTTGTGACATCATGGAACTATCTAGAGAATATTATGCTAGATGTAACAAGCCAGGCACAGACAGACAAATGCCATATGATTTTATTTACTTGTGAAATGAAAATAAAAACAATACCAAATAAACAAAATAGCACTACACTCATAAACACTGGGAAGTGACTGGTGGTTTCCATGGCTGAGGTGTTGTGATGGGGGTTGGGGAGGTTGAGGGAGATAATGAGGAACAAGAATTCTTAATCATAATATAATTTGGTGAATCAGACATCTTGTGTATGGTAGTACAGCATGGAGAATACATCTGATGATTCTGTAACACATTCCTATATGGGAATATCATAACCGCACTGGTCGGGGTGAGAATTTAATAATATGGGTAACTGTTGAACCACCATGTTGTATACTTGGAACCAATATAAGATTGTATATCGATTACATTTCAGTTTACAAAAAGAAAAGTAACATTGTGTAAGTTTACGGTGCAAACCATGAAAATTTAAAACCGCATATGGGGTGAATGACAACTGCAATAATATTGCTAAACACATTGCCCAATGTAATTACATATTTTTGTTGTGTGACATCTTTTAGAATTTACTCTCAACAATTTTCAATTATATAATGCAGTATGGTTAATTACATACAACATGCTGTACATTAGAGGTCCAAAACCTATCATTTCTTTAATAGTTGTATCAATTTTAATAAAATCATAGAGCTGGGTAACCACTACCACAATCAAGATACAGAACAAGTCCACCACCTTCCAAAATTTCCCTCTGCCCTTTTTGTAGAAAATTCCTTTCTCCCTCCTCACCATGGCAACCACTCATCTCTTTCTAACACTATAGGTTTGCCTTTTCAAGAATACTGTAAATATAATCATGAAGTATGTAATCTTTTCTTTAAATTAAACTTTTAATTTTAATTTTAAAATTCACATGTTCTTGTGAATATTCACCCTAATGGAAATGTGTTATAAAAACTATAGTGAAATATCAGAAGCAGGGTTAGCTTTTATACAGTCAAGGGACAGAACATTTCCAATACCACAAAGAAACCTCCTGTTGTCCTTTTATATCCACGCCTACTTCCCTCCTCCCAAGCTCCTAATCATCACCCCTCGGCAACTAGTAATTTGATCTTTGTTTCTAGTTTTGTCATCTCAAGATTGTTCTATAAATAGAACATGCAGTGTGTGTGTAGTACTTTGGGACTGGCCTTTTATTTTCTTATTTATGGTATCATTGATATACAGTCTTATGAAAGTTTCTCATGAGCAACATTGTGGTATCAACATTCATCCACATTATCAAGGTGCCCCACACCCCACTGCAGTAACTGTCCATCAGCATAGTAAGATGCTATGGAGTCATTACTTGTCTTCTTCCTGCTGTACTGCTTCCCTGTGACCTACTTATACTATGTGTGCAAATTATAATGCTCCTTAATCCCCATTTCCTTCCCTGCCTGCTAACCCATCCCAAACCCTTTCCTTTGGTAACTGCTAGTCACTTCTTAGAGTCTGTGAGTGTGCTGATGTTTTGTTCCTTCAGTTTTGCTTTGATGTTATACTCTGCAAATGAGTGAAATTATTTAGTACTTGTCTTTCTCCAACTGGCTTATTTCACTGAGCAGAATACCCTCTAGCTCCATCCATGTTGTTGCAAATGGTAGGATTTGTTTTTCTCTTATGGCTGAATAGTATTCCATTGTGTGTATGTACCACATCTACTGATGGACACTTAGGTTGCTTCCATATCTTGCCTATATAAAAAGCACTGTGATACACATAGGGGACCATATATCTTTTTGAATCAGGGATCTTGTTCCCTTTGGGTAAATTCCTAGGAGTGGAAGTCCTGGGTCAAATGGTATTCCTATTTTTAGTTTTTTAAGGAAGCTTCTATTGCTCTCCACAATGATTGAACTAATTTACATTCTCACCAACAGTGTTAGGAGGGTTCCCCTTTCTCCACATCCTTGCCAGCATTTGTTGTTTTTTGTCTTTTGGATGATGGCCATCATAACTGTTGTGAGGTTATATCTCATTGTGGTTTTCATTGGCATTTCTCTGATGATTAGTGATGTGGAGCCTCATTGTGGTTTTAATTGGCATTTCTCTGATGATTAGTAATGTAGAGCATCTTTTCATGTGCAAGTTTGCCATCTGAATTTCTTCTTTGGGGAAGGGTCTGTTCAGATCATCTTCCCATGTTTTAATCATGTTATTTTTTTTTTGGGTGTTGTGGGAAGGGAACTCTTTATATACTTTGGATGTCAATCCCTTATTGTATATGTCATTTATGAAAATATTCTCCCATACTGTAGGATGCCTTTTTTTTTCCTGCTGTTGGTGTCCTTTGCTGTATGGAAGACTTTTACTTTGATGTAGCCCCACTTGTTCATCTTTCTTTTATTTCCCTTGCCTGGGGAGATATGTTCATAAAGAAGTTGCTCATCTTTATATTCAAGAGAGTTTTGCCTATGTTTTCTTCTAAGGGCTTTATGGTTTCATGACTTACATTCAGGTCTTTGATCCATTTCAAGTTTACTTTTGTGTATGGAGTAAGACAGCAATCCAGTTTCATTCTCTTGCAGGCAGTTGTCCAGTTTTACCAACACCAGTTGTTGAGGAGGCTGTTATTTCCCCCATTGTATGCCCATGGCTCCTTTTTATATATATTAATTGGCCATATATGTGTGGCTTTATATCTGGGCTCTCTATTCTGTTCCATGTGTCTGTTCTTGTGCCAGTACCAAATTGTTTTGGTTATTGTGTCTTTGTAGTAGAGCTTGAAGTTGAAGAGACTAATCTCCCCAGCTTTATTCTTCTTTCACAGGATCGGTTAGGCTATTTAGGGTCTTTTGAAGTTCCATATGTATTTTATAACTATTTGTTCAGGTTCGTTGAAATATACTGTCAGTATTTTGGTAGGAATTGCATTGAATCTGTAGATTGCTTTATGCAAGATTGCCATCTTGACAATATTAATTCTTCCTACCCAAGATCAAGGGATAAATTTCCATTTATTAGTGTCCTCTTTAATTTCTCTCAAGAGTGTCTTCTAGTTTTCAGGGTATAAGACTTTTACTTGCTTGGTTAGGTTTATTTCTATGTATTTTATTTTTTTTTGATGCAACTGTGAATGAAATTATTTTCCTGATTTCTCTTTCTGCTAGTTCGTAATTAGTGTATGGGAATGCAACAGATTTCTGTGCATTAAATTTGTATCCTGAAAATTTGCTGAATTCAGATATTGGTTCTGGTAGTTTGGGAGTGGATTCTTTAGGGTTTTTATGTACAATATCATGTCATCTGCAAACAGTGACATTTAACTTCTTTCTTACCAATCTGGATGCTTTCTATTTCTTTGTGTTGTCTGATTTCCATGGCTAGGACCTCCAGTACTATGTTGAATAAAAATGGGGAGAGTGGGCATCCCTGTCTTGTTCCCAATCTTCAAGGAAAAGCTTTCAGCTTTTCACTGTTCAGTATGATGTTTGCTGTGGGTTTGTCATATATGGCCTCTATTATGTTGAGGTGGTTGACCTTTATACCCATTTTGTTGAGAGTTTTTATCATGAATGGGTGTTGAATTTTGTAGAATGCTTTTTCATTTTCTATGGAGATAATCATGTGATTTCTGTCCTTCTTCTTATTGATATGGTGGATGATGATGGATTATTGAATGTTGTACCATCCTTGCATCCCTGGGATGAATCCCACTTGATCATGATGGATGAACCTCTTGATGCATTTTAGAATTCAGTTTGCCAGTATTTTGTTGATTATTTTTACATTTGTGTTCATCAGGGATATTGGTCTGTAGTTTTTTTGTAGTGTCTTTGCCTGGTTTTGGTAATAGAGGGATGCTAGCTTCATAGAATGAGTTTGAAAGTATTCCCTCCTTTTCTATTTTTTGGAAAACCTTAAAGAGAATGGGTATTATGCCTTCTGTAAATGTCTGATGAAATTCTATGGTGAATCGATCTGGTCCAAGGATTTTATTCTTGGGTAGTTTTCTGACTACTGATTCAATTTCACTGCTGGTAATTGGTCTCTTCAGATTTTATTTTTCTTCCTTGGTCAGTCTGGGAAGATTGTTACTAGAGAATTGTTCATTTCTTCCAGGTTACCCAGTTTGTTAGCAAAGAATATTTCATAGTAATCTCTAATAATTCTTTGTATTTCTGTGGTGTCCATAGTGATTTTTCCTTTCTTATTTCTGATTCTGTTTATGTGTATAGAATCTCTTTTTTTCTTGATAAGTCTGACTAGGGGTTTATCTATTTTGTTTTTTTCCTCAAATAACAGGATCTTGGTTTCATTAATTTTTTCTATTGTTTTATTCATTTCAATATTATTTATTTCTTCTAATCTTTATTATGTCCCTCCTTCTACTGAGTTTGGGCCTCATTTGTTCTCTTTTTCCAGTTTCAATAATAGTTAATTTAAACTGTTCACTTGGGATTGCTCTTCCTGCTTTAAATAGGCCAGGATTCCATATACTTACATCTCAACAAAATGGGTCGAGAGGGCAAGTACCTCAACATAATAAAGGCCATTTCCTCTGCCTTCACTGCATCCCACAGAAGTTGGTGTACTGCACTGTTTTCATTTGTCTCCATATAATGCTTGATTTCTGTTTTAATTTGGTCATTGACCCATTGATTATTCAGGAGAATGATGTTAAGCTTCCATGTGTTTGTGAGGCTTCTTGTTTTCTTTGTACAATTTATTTCTTGTTTTATACGTTTGTGAAATGAGAAGTTGGTTGTAGGAATTTTAATCTTCTTAAATTTACTCAGGTTTTTTTGTGGCCTAGTATGTGGTCTATTCTGGAAAATGTTCCATGTGCACTTGAGAAGAATCTGCAACCTCCTGCTTTTGGGTGAAGTGTTCTATAGTTGTTTGTTAGTTCCTCTTGTTTTAATGTGCTGTTCAGTACTTCTGTGTCCTTACTTATTTTCTGTCTGGTTGATCTGTCCTTTGGAGTGAGTGGTGTGTTGAATTCTCCTAAAATGAATATATTGCATTCTATTTCCCCCTGTAATTCTGTTAGTATTTGTTTCACATATGTAGGTGCTCCGCTCCTTTATTGGGTGAATAGATATTTATAATGGCTATATCCTCTTGTTGAACTGACTCTTTCATCATCATGTATTGTCATTTTTTGTTTCTTTTTACTTTCTTTGTTTTGAAGTCCATTTTGTCTGATACAAGTACTCCAACACCTACTTTCCTCTCCCCATTTTTGCATGAAATATCTTTTACCATCCCTTCACTTTTAGTCTGTGCATGACTTTGGGTTTGAAGTGAGTCTCTTGTAGGCAGCATAGAGATGGGTCTTGCTTTTTTATCCATTCTGTGATGTGTATTTTGATTGGTGTATACAGTCCATTTACATTGAGGGTAATTATTGATAGATAGGGATATGTAATTTCTCCCATTGCAGTATTTAGATTCATGGTTACCAAATGTTCAAGGGCAGCTTCTTTTCTATCTAACAGTCTACCTTAAGTCACTTATTACACTATTACAAACATAGTCTTAAGATTCTTTCTTCTCTCCCTTCTTTTTCTTCCTTCTCCATATTTTATATGGTAGGTAGCATATTCTGCACTCTTTGTGTATCCCTTGACTAACTTTGTGGGTAACTCATTTAATTTTGTATTTGGTTAGTATTTAGTTGGTTAACTTCCTTTGCTGTGGTTTTATTTTCTCTGGTGACAGATATTTAGGCTTAGGCACACCTCCATCTAGAGCAGTCCCTTCAGAATGCACTTTAGAGATGGTTTGTGGATGGTAAACACCCTCAACTTTTGCTTATCTGGTAATTGTTTAATCCCTCCTTCAAATTTAAATGATAATCTTGCTGGGTAGAGTATTCTTGCTTTGAGGCCCTTCTTCTTATTGCATTGAATACATCATGCCACTCCTTTTTGATCTGTAAGGTTTCTGCTTAGAAGTCTGATGATAGTCTGATGGGCTTTCCTTTGTAGATGTTCTTTTTTCTCTCTCTGGCTGCTTTTACTACTCTGTACTTGTCTTAATCTTTGCCATTTTAATGATTATATGTCTTGGTGTTGTCCTTCTTGGGTCCCTTGTGTTGGGAGGTCTGTGGACTTCCATGGTGGCACGCTTTTCTTGACCAATAACTTCCTCCTTGACAGAGACAGCTGCACAAGTAAATCAGGTCACCTCCCTGGCCTAATTCCAGCAAACCTTCCAGAAACTAGAAGCAGCTCAAGAAAGGAACAAAGTCCTCATTTTGAGCCAGAAGACTTAGTCTTAGTTAAGACAGTGCCCTCTACTGGTTCTTCTCTCATGCCCATCTGGGAAGGACTGCTTACAGTAATTCCTCTCACTCCCGCTGCAACAAAGGTGACAGGGCACAAGTCTCCAATCCATCACTCCTGACTGAGGGCCTCGGTGTCTGAAAAACCAAGCCATCCTCTGATCAAGGAGGACTCCCTACCCCATTATTCCTGTAACTTTGTAGGAGATCTGAAGAACGTTTTTAAGTGGCAGATGCCTAAGATAAGCACCTCATGACTCCAGAGTCCTGGGTCCTTTTTGGCATCACTGTGGGCATGGACCCCTTGTTTTCCTATTGTCCAATGTTTTTGTGAACCCCTCCCAGTGGCCAGCAGTATCTCTGCCCCTTCTGGGTTTAAAGTACAAGCAATGGCTTTAAACCACACTTATATTGCTATTATGGACACCCTCCTTATTGACTCCTCTCATGGCAGCGGTGTATTGTCTGATTCCAGTAGTTAACAAAATTGCTAATCTAACTAATAACTGGATCTTCCCCCACTGAGATCATTTGGTGGATGATACAGATCTCTTCGGTATTCTGATATCACTAAAAACAATTGCTAATACCATAACACAATATTGGTTTTTTTCTTGTACAAACTACACCACTACCAAAAACGATGGACTAGGTAGAGGCCCGTGGTCCCTTGATCCACAGTGGGTTACTCCATTACTAGCTAAGCAAGTAGGCAAGGTCCAGCACATTGCTGCCAAAGCCAGTCTGTTCTTCTCTGATTCATGGGTCATGGGTCTTCTATTTCTACACCACTTTATGTATAATCATACCTTTCCTGTGTGGAAGCCACAATTCTGGGGTTATTCCACTGAAGAGGAAGAGGACTTTGATGTCTATAGCCTTCCAACACCATCATCCAAGATCCATGTTTGCAAGGCAAATCCCTGGTCTCTGGTTATGGTGGAGCAATAATAAATTTAATTCAGCCAATCATTATGATAATGAAGTTTGGGCCATAGCCAACAATTCACTGGGGCAAGAGACTCTTGGAACTGGAACTAAAACAAAGACAGTTCTCAACATCTCCTGTGATATCCCTGAGCCTTACCCTCCTTTTTATGTCATTCAGCTCATTTTTGGGAGCCTTCAGGGTCAGATTCCTCATACTCACAACGAATCCCTCACCGACTTCTCTCCCTTGTGTGCTCATGATTATTTCACGGGCTTACAACCCTCTAGTTTTGACCCCTGAGGGCCATGGGTTCTCCCAACCTGACACAAATACTCTCAGCAGCAAGGATGGTCCCATGGATTCTCACTGGCTGTGACTGGACAATTTTTATTTGTGGAACAAATGTTTTCAGCAACCACCTCCTCAAATAAACATATTATAGCAGTGGGACAGTGAGGTGCACAGGTGGTTTTGCCTCCTTGTCCTGGAGAAGGACATACCTGGGCAGCCTCTTGTCAAGAGGAAGAAAGTAAAAACAGTAGGAGAATCTACTCTTCTCTCTACCCACACACTCCTTTATATTCTATTTAATTGTGAGCCTAGAACAGAAAGGAAAACTTCACTTTTCCATTATAAGGATAAATGATCTCTGATTCTGACAGTCTGAACAGGAAGGGCGTGGTTTCATACCTGGGACAGGTTGTCCATACTGAGGTTCTGGGAACAATAAAAACAGGGTGTGGATCCACTTGACATGAAATGATATAGCAGTAAGTTTGCTAAAATATGGGAAATGTAAGCAACATATTTTCTCACTATAGCTTCATTCTTTTGAAGGCCAGGTTGTATCAACTATAATGGATTTTGTGTAATAAAGAATATTGCAAATGAAATTTTTTTGAAAAATGAGTACATAATATTTTATTACTCATATCCTCCTAAATGAATTTTGCAATGAGGAAGTATGGATATTATTTAAAAAAAAACATGTATTGATATTGCTAAAGAAATGTTGCTAGCTACTGCCCAAAATATACCACATTAACTGAGTTCCAGTGAAATCTTTGTTTTCTTCCATTTGTCCGAAGAACATTCTACACTGAGAGATCTATGGCTGTTCCCAAATTACTAAGTGAGAACATTAATAATTTGATACATCCCCTTTATATAGATAGTAAAATTTGAAAGTGATATGGGTACAAACAAAGGAGGAAACTCTAAGCTATCCAAATATATTTAATTTGACTTAATTTACTGCAACTGCAAGGAATTTTCTCACAGTTACCTTTATGTCCTTGTTTCTAAGACTGTATATGATTGGGTTCACTGATGGAGGTAACACTGTGTAAAATACTGACAAAACCAGGAGTACAATTCACTTTGATTCAGAGGCTGGCTTCAGGAAGACTACAGCACCTGTTGAAAGAAACAAAGTCACAACAACCAGGTGAGAGAGGCAGGTGGAAAGGGCTTTGGACCTGCCCTCCATGGAGGAGATCCAAATGCAGTCAGTAATGCTTCATTTTTTATCATTTTGGAGTCTGAAATCAACATATTCTGAGAGACATCTCAGAAGAATTCCTGGATTTTATGGGAACTAAAAGTTGTGGAAAATGTCAATGCTGTGTGCAATGGCTCCACAGATTCCCACACTGATGTATGAAATCACCACCATCTGCCCACAGGCCCCCTTTTTCATGATGGTCTCATAGTGCAGCAGACGGCAGACAACCATATAGCAGATATAGGACATCACTGTGAGGATGGCTATTTCAGCAGAAAAAAAACTCACAAAGAACAGCACCTGGAAGATGCATCCAAGGAAGGATATTTTGTTCCTATTCATCAGGAAGTTGAGAGCAAATTTAGGAACAGTGACAGATACAGCAGAGATCTATGAGTGAAAGGTTCTTCAGGAAGAAATACATGGGTGTGTGAAGCTGAGGATTCCAAAAATGAGCAAGATGATGAGTCCATTTCCTTACAGGGCTGCCAGGTAAGCCACGAGGAACAGGTCATCATGTAGGTTTGCATCATTGGGTCCTCAGAGAATGGCAGGAGGAGGAACTCAGTGATGCTTGTGTGGTTGACTATTTCATTCAATACTGTCATCACCAAGAATGAATTGTGCACTATAAACAAACACAGTCAAGAAAATTTTACCTGGTTGTGTTGATGGACATGTGATTTACCTGTAGTGACTATTTCATGTTTAGCAGGTGTGTGTGTTTGTCTGTTCCTACTCATTGTTCCTACTAGCTATGTACATTTGTCAAGTTATTGAAATTCTTTGTACCTGTTCAATCATTTCCTAGCAGGACTGTTATAAATTAATATATATATATTTTTAGAAGTTTTAAAATACTTTTTAAAAGGAAACAAAATGATAAATGTACAAATTGGACTACATCAAACTAAAAAGCTTCTGTACAGCAAAGGACACCATGAGCAGAACAAAAAGGCATCCAACAGTATAGCAGAATATATTCGTAAGTGAGTTATCTGATAAATGGTTTACATCCAAAATATCCAATAAATACTTTTGCTTCAACATCCAAAAAACAGATAGGCTGATTAAAAAATTTGTTGATTAGATTGGGATTAAAGATGGTGGCATGAGAGGTGAGATAGAAGCTTCCTCCTAAAACTGGATACAATTAGAAAATATAGTTGGTGCAAGTAATCCTGAGAGAACAACAGGAAAGAGGATGGCACTAGACTGTATATATCTGGAGTAAAGAGCAGACCTCACCGAATGGGGTCATGTAACAGGGCTGTGGCTCTGTGGGACCCGAGCCCTTCCCCGACCCCAGGTCACTGGTGGAGGAAGAGAAATGGAGCAGGGAGGGAGTGGAAGTCTTGGGACTGCTGAATACCTAGCTCTGGAGACCTGCTCTGGGAGCACAAAGCTACATTTCATGGTGATTTCATGAGACTTGCATGACTACCAGGTTGGAAATTTAATAGAGGCAGAGTTCCTAGGGAGACTGGGATTCCAGCCACTTGTAGAAAGTAGGGACCAATTTACAGCTGCTCTGGGACAAGAACATACCTGTGTACCTGGCCCACTTGCTGAGGCAGTGGAGACAGGCACAGCAGCCAGGAGGTGGGGAACAGCTCTTTCCTTCCCCCAGAAACCACTACTGCTCCCCTGCGACCCCTGACATTGCTTCAGGGGCTGAGCAGCTCCAGAATAGACCTTCTGGACACTAGAGGGTGCCATATACAAACATGAAATGCCAAAGGAACCATGTCAAGAGTAAAATTATTAATACAACTCCTGAGAAAGATTTAAATGATATGGAGGACCTTGTGACTCTTCCTGAAAGGGAGTTTAAAATAAAAATCATCAACATTCTAAAGGAGGTACGCAAAGACATCCAAGAACTCAGGAATGAATTCAGGTCAGAGGTCCAATCATTGAAGAGTATGATGGAGGGTATTTAAAGCTGGTTGGACATGGTGCAGGAGACAATAAATGAAATAGAAACTAAAGAAGAGGAATACAAAGAAGTTGAGGCACAGAGAGAAAAAAGGACATCTAAGAATGAAAAAATATTGAGAGAACTGTGTGACCAAGACAAGCAGAACAATATTCACATTATAGGGATACCAGAAGAAGAGAGAGAAAAGGATAGAAAGAGTCTTTGAGGAGGTGGTTGCTGAAAAATTGCTCAATCTGGGGAAGGACATAGTCTCTCAGGCCATGGAGATACATAGATTTCCCAACACAAGGGACCAAGGAAGACAACAACAGGACACATAGTAATAAAAATGGTAAAGATCAAGGATAAGGACAGACTATTAAAAGAAGCTAGAGACAGAAATAAGATCACATACAAAGGAAAGCCCATCAGGCTAACATCAGACTTCTCAGCAGAAATCTTACTGGCCAGAAGGGAGTGGCATGATGTATTTAATGCCATGAAGCAGAAGGGCCTTTAACCAAGATTACTTTATCTGGGATGATTATCATAAAAATTTGAAGGAGGGATTAAACAATTTCCAGAGAAGCAGAAGATGAGAGAATTTACCTCCTACAAACCATTTTGACAGCCTATTTTGGAGGGACTGCTATAGATGGAAATGTTCCTAAGGTTGAATAGGTGTCACCAAAGTTAATAAAACTAGAGTAAACTAAGATGAACAGCTAATTATGAAGCAAATGAAAAATTAAATTAACTATCCCCAAAGTCAATCAAGGGATAGACAAAAAGTACAAAATTTGATACCTAATACATAAAGAATGAAGGAGGAAGAAAAAGGAGGAGAAATGGAAAAGAACCTTTACATTGTGTTTGTAAGAGCATACTAAGTGAGTTAAGTTAGAATCTCGGACAGTAAGGAAAGTAACCTAGAACCTTTAGTAACCATGAATCTAAACCCTGAAATGGCAATAAGAACATACCTACTGATAATCACCTTAAATATAAATGGACTGAATGCACCAATCAAAAGTCATAGAGTCACCAAATGGATAAAGAAACAATACCCGTCTATATGCTGCTTACAAGAGACTCACCTCAAGCCCAAAGACATGCACAGACTTAAAGTCAAGGGATGGAAAAAGATATTTCATGCAAACAACAGGGAGAAAAAAGCAGGTGTTGCAGTACTAGTACCAGATAAAATAGACTTCAAAACAAAGAAAGTAACAAGAGATAAAGAAAGACATTACATAATGATAAAGGGCTCAATCCTACAAGAGGACATAACCATTATAAATATAAATGCAGCCAACACAGGAGCACCAGCATATGTGAAACAAATACTAACAGAACTAAAGGAGGAAATAGAATGTAATGCATTCATTTTAGGAGACTTCAACACACCATTCACTCCAAAGGACAGATCAACCAGACAGAAAATACATAAGGACACAGAGACACTGAACAACACAATAGAACAGATGGACCTAACAGACATCTATAGAACTCTACACCCAAAAGCAACAGTATACACATTCTTCTCAAGTGCACATGGAACATTCTCCAGAATAGACCACATACTAGGCCACAAAAAGAGCCTCAGTAAATTCAAAAAGATTGAAATTCTACCAACCAACTTCTCAGACCACAAAACTAGAAATAAATTGTACAAAGAAAGTAAAAAGGCTCACAAACACATGGAGGCTTAACAACATGCTTCTAAATAGTCATTGGATCAACTACCAAATTAAAATGAAGATACAGCAATATATGGAAATAAATGACAATAACAACACAAAACTCCAACTTTTGTGGGATGCAGCGAAAGCAGTCTTAAGAAGAAAGTATATAGCAATCCAGGAATATTTAAAAACAAACCTAAATGAATAGTCTAACATCACAATTATCAAAATTGGGAAAAGAAGAACAAATGAGGCCTCAAGTCAGCAGAAGGAGGGACATAATAAAGATCAGAGAAGAAATAAACAAAATTCAGAAGAATAAAGCAATAGAGAAAATCAATGAAACCAAGAGCTGGTTCTTTGGGAAAAGAAACAAAATAGATAAGCCTCTAGCCAGACTTATTAAGAGAAGAAGAGAATCAACACACATCAACAGAATCAGAAACGAGAAAGGAAACATCACGACGGATCCAACAGAAACACAGAGAATTATTAGAGACTACTATGAAAGCCTATATTCTAAGAAGCTGGAAATCCTAGAAGAAATGGACAACTTCCCAGAAAAATACAACCTTCCAAGACTGACCAAGGAAGAAACAAAAATCTAAACAAACCAATTATCAGCAAAGAAATTGAAGGGGTAATTAAAAATCTACCCTAGAAAAAAAACCCCAGGCCAGATGGATTTACATCGGAATTTTATCAGACATACAGAGAAGATATAATACCCATTCTCCTTAAAATTTGCCGAAAAATAGGAGAGGAGTGAATACTCCCATACTCATTCTATGAAGCCCACATCACCCTAATAACAGAACCAAAGACCCCACCAAAAACAAAAACTACAGACCAATATCCCTGATGAATGTAGATGCAAACATACTCAATAAAATATTTGCAAACCGAATTTGAAAATATATCAAAAGGATCATACACAATGACCAAGTGGCATTCATCCCAGGGATGCAAGGATGGTACCACATTCGAAAATCCATCAAGATCATCCACCACAAAATCAAAAACAAAGACAAAAACCACATGATCATCTCCACAGATGCTGAAAAAGCATTCAACTAAATTCAACATCAATTCATGACAAAACCTTTCAGGAAAATGAGTATAGGGGGCAGGTACCTCAACATAATAAAGGCCATATATGATAAACCCACAGCCAACATCATACTGAACACCGAGAAGCTGAAAGCTTTTCCTTTGAGATAGGGAACAAGACAGGGATACCCAATCTACCCACTGTTATTTAACATAGTACTGGAGGTCCTAGCCATGGCAATTAGACAAAACAAAGAAATACAAGGAATCCAGATTGGTAAAGAAGAATTTAAATGGTCACTATTTGCTGATGACATGATATTATATATAAAAAACCCTAAAGAATCTACTCCAAAACTATTAAAACTGATATCAGAATACAGCAAAGTTGCCGGATACAAAATTAACCCACAGAAATCTGTGGCTTTCCTATACACTAACAATGAACCAATAGAAAGAGAAATCATGAAAACAATTCCATACACAATTACATCAAAAAGAATAAAACACCTAGGAATAAACCTAACCAAGAAGTGAAAGACCTGTACCCTGAAAATTACAAGACACTCTTAAGAGAAATTAAAGAGGACACTAAGAAATGGAAACACATCCCATGCTCTTGGCTAGGAAGAATTAATATAGTCCAAATGGCCATCCTGCCCAAAGCAATATACAGATTTGATGCAATCCCTATCAAATTACCAACAACATTCTTCAATGAACTGGAACAAATAGTTCAAAAATTCATATGGAAACACCAAAGACCCTGAATAGCCAAAGAAATCCTAAGAAGAATAAAGTGGGGGAAATCTCACTCCCCAATTTCAAGTTCTACTACAAAGCCATAGTAATCAAGACAATTTGGTACTGGCACAATAACAGAGCCACAGACCAGTGGAACAGATTAGAGACTCCAGGCATTAACCCAAACATATATGGTCAATTAGTATTCAGTAAAGAAGCCATGGACATACAATGGGGAAATGACAGTCTCTTCAACAGATGGTGCTGTCAAAACCGGACAGCTACATGTAAGAGAATGAAACTGGATTACTGTCTAACTCCATACATAAAAGTAAGCTCAAAATGGATCAAAGACCTGAATGTAAGTCATAAAACCATAAAACTCTTAGAAGAAAACATAGGCAGAAAATCTCTTGAATATAAACACGAGCAATATTTTCCTGGACACATCTCCTTGGGCAAGGGAAACAAAATAAAAAATGAACACGTGGGACTACATCAAACTATAAAGCTTCTGTACAGCAAATCAGAAGAACCAAAATATATGGGAGAATATATTCATAAATGACTTATCTAACATGGGGTTAACATCCAAAAAATATAAAGAACTCATATGCCTCAACACACAAAAAAATCCAAATAACCCAATTAAACAATGGGCAGAGGATCTGAACAGACACTTCACCAAAGAAGAAATATAGATGGCCAAAAGGCACATGAAAAGATGCTCCACATCACTAATCAGCAGGGAAATGCAAATTAAAACCACAATGAGATATCAACCTAACACCAGTTAGAGTGGCTACAATCCAAGACATGAAATAGCAAATACTAGTGAGGATGCAGTAAAACGGAAACCCTCCTACGCTGTTGGTGGGAATGTAAATTGGTGCAACCATTGTGGAAAGCAATATGAAAATATATAATACAGATAGTTTTTTGATTACCAATTCTATTTCATTATTGGTAATTGTTCTGTTCAGCTTTTCTTCCAGGGTCAGTCTTGGAAAGTGGTATTTTCCTAGAAAGTTGTCCATTTATTCTATGTTGTCCAATTTATTGGCAGATAATATTTCATAGAATTCTCTAATAATTCTCTGTATTTCTGTGGTGTTGTGTGGTGATTATCCCTTTTTCATTTGATTTTGTTTATGTGTGTACTCTGTATTTTTCTTGACAAGTCTTGCTAGAGGGTTATCTATTTTGCTTATTTTCTCAAGAAAGCAACACCTGGTTTCACTAATTTTTTTCTATTGTTTTACTCATCTCTATTTTATTTATTTATGCTCTGATTTTATTTTGTCACTCCTACTAATTTGGTCTTCATTTGTTCTTTTTTTCCTTGACTCTTTAATTATGAGATTCCAGCTGTTTTCTTGAGATTGTCCTTGTTTTTTGTGGTAAGCCTGCATTTCTATGTACTTTCTTCTTAGAATTGCCTTTACTGTATCCCACAGGTTTGGGGCAGTTGAGTTCTATTTTAATTTATATCCATGGATTGCTTGATTTCTGTTTTGATTTGGTCATTAATCCACTGATTATTTAGAAACATGTTGTTAGCCTCCATGTGTTTGTAGGCTTTTTGATTTCTTTGTGCAATTTATTTGTCATTTCATACCAATGTGGTCTGATAAGTTGCTTGATAGAATTTCAGTATTTTTGAATTAATTGAGGCTCTCTTTATCCCCTAGTATGTGATCTATTCTGGAGAACATTCCATGTGCACTTGAGAAAAATATGCATCCTGCTGCTTTTGGCAGGAATAATCAGTAGATATCTGTTAACTATCTGATGTAATGGATTGTTCCGTCCACATTTTTCCTTTTTTATTTTCTGTCTGGATGATCTGTTTATTGTTTTGTGTGGTGTTTAAAATCTCCTAAAATGACTATGTTACAGTCTATTTCCCCCTTCAATTCTATTAGTATTCTTTTTCACATATTTATGTGCTCCTATATTGGGTGCATAGATATTTATAACGGTTATATCCTCTTGTTGGACTGACCCCTTTATAATTATGGAAAGTCTTTTGTCTCTTTTTTGTTTTGGTTGTTTTGAGGTCTGTTTTGTCTGATACAGGTACTGCTAATTTTTTTTCCTCCCTGTAATTTGCATGAACTATCTCTTTCCATTCCTTCACTTTTAGTCTGTGTATGTCTTTGGGTATGAAGTGAGTCTCTGGTGTCCTGCATATAAATGGGTCTCTTTTTTTTATCCATCCTGCTATTCTATGTTTTTTGGTGCATTCAGTATATTTACATTTAAGGCGATTATTTATAGATATGTCATTTTTTTGGATTATATTGATTATATTCTGGTTGTTTTTATATATCCTCTCTGTTCCTTTTCTTGTTTGTTTGCTTTATATGCTTCTCTTGTTTTTGATGGACTTCTTTAGTGCTGTGATGGGATCTTTTTCTTTCTTTTCTTTCTGTAAATCTTCTTTCTTTTCTTTCTTTCCATCCTCTTTCTTTCCCTTTCTTCTTTCTTCCTTCCTTCCTTCCTTCCCCTCCCACTCTCCCTCCCTAATTCCCTCCCTTCCTTCCTTCCCTCCTTCCTTTCTTCATCCATCCCTCTCTCTTTCTTTCTATGTATCAATTGTAGGCTTTAATCTTGTGGTTACTTGACTCAAGGACAGCTTCCTTACTATGTAACAGTGTATCTTAAATTGCTGATTACTCTATTTCAAACACAATCTAAAGTTAATTTCTTCTTCACCTTCTTCTTTCTCTTCTACACTTTTTGTATCAGATGTCATAATCTGCAATTGCTGTTTATTCCTTGATAGTTTTGTGATTAGTTGATTTTGCTTCTTTTAATTTTATAATTGAAAACTAATTGATCTACTACTTTTATTGTGTTTATTTTCACTGGAGAAAGCTATTTAGCCTTAGGAATATATCCATCTATAGCAGTTGCTTTAACATATCCTGCATGGCTGGTTTAGCAGTGGTGAAGTCCTGCAATTTTGTTTATCTGGTATTGGTTTAATCCCTGTTTCAAACTTAAATGATACTCTTTCCAGGTTGAAGATTCTTGGATGGAGGTCCTTCTATTTCTTATATTAACTAGATCATGCCACTGACTTCTAGCCTGTAAAATTTCTGCTGAGAAGTCTGCTGATAATCTGATGGGATTTCATTATAAGTAATATTTTTCTCTGCCTGCATTTAGTACTCTCTCCTTGTACTTGACATTTGCCATTTTAATTATTACATGTCTTGATGTTTTCTTCCTGGGGTTCCTTTTGCTAGGGGCTCGCTGTGCTTTCATAACATGAGTGTCTGATTCTTTCCTGAGATTGCAGGAATTTTCAACAATTATTTCCTCAAAGAGACTTTCTAACCCTTTGCACCCTCTTCTCCTTGTGGTACCCCTGTGAATATTATTCTGTTTGGATTGCTCACACAGCTCCATTCCTAATCATCCATCCCTAGAGATACTTTTTTCTGTTTTCAGCTTCATTGTTTTACTGTTTCCTAATTTCCATTTCATTTACAGCTTCTTCAACCTCTGATAATCTGCTTTTAAATCTCTCTATTATAAGATTAATTTCTGATACTGCATTATTAAGCTTGAGTGGCTCTTTAGCAGGTCTTCTGTCTTTTTGTTGATGTTGTCCATGAGATATTGAATATTACAATTTTACTTTGAAATCTTCATGAAGATTGATGATCTGTACTTCATTTAGCCCTGTCTCTGGTGTCATGTCTTATACTTTTGTTTGGAACATATTCCTCTGGCTCCTCATTTTGTCAGCATTTCTGAGTTTTTCCCTTTGTATTAGATGACTCTGCTACATCCAGACCCTTTTCTGTGAGGTCTTCTCTTCTTCCCCAGATGTAGGTAGTCTGTTCGGCACACTTCAAGTCATTTTCAGGATTAGTTCTTTTTGCCATATTTTTGTGGTTTATATGTTTTTGGGAGGAGGTTTCTACCTTGCCACCATATTCTTCCTCCTTTTCCTCTACCCACCACTTTTATGTATTTTTAAAGCACTTAGACTTATTCAAATAAATACTCAAAATAATTTTATTAGTTAATATCATTCACAACATAAAGAAATGGTCTGGATTGTTCTACAAGTTTCTAACCATGATAAAATTTGATGATAGTTAAAAAAATATGAGAACTTAATTTGAATCAGAGTGGAGTACTTACACAATTTCAGATAATCCAGTATCATGGGTATGTGTTCATAACAAGTTTATTAAATGAGTCTTTATCTTCAGTGGTATCATTAAATAATTTTAACAAACATCAATGAGAGCCATGGTAGCACCAATTAAATAGCCATTACTAAATTAAAAGATAAATAGAAATGGTTTCAAAGAGGAAAGACATGTGTATGAACTCCCCAGTGATTTTCAGATACTGTGAAAGCCAAGTGAAATCTGTAGTGGCCCCAGATCCCTGAGCCCTGACAGCATGACCTTGTTCATTGTTCAGATTCCTGCTGACCATAGATTCCATGATAATTCTGAGCCACTGTGACCTGTGCAGGGAACAGTAGAAACAAAAGGGCCACTTGAGAAATGCTGGAGCTTGAACTTGATGTTAGCAAGCATTTCCCTGATGAGATCATTAACTTTACTCAGTTCTTTGACCTTCCTCTCAGTTAACGGAGATGTCTTACAACTCTTTGAGCTCTTTTCTCATGAAAATAATCTTCTGTTGATAGAAAGAAAAGATTTTGTCCAATTATTTCTCCATATCTTCATCCTTCCCCTTATAATAGTTGTGCATCTGAAATGTTCACTATGCTAAGGGGAGCTTCATCTACATTTCTAAACAGTGCATTTCCTACTCAAAATAATGTGTCTGGAATGTAATTGTATGTTCTTTATGTGATTTGTATAATATTTTAAGCACTTCCTCCATATTGTACATTTGCAACTTTTTTTTTCATAATTTTAATGAAAAATATAAAATACCAAAAGATAAAACAAGTACATCAGCAAGAGGAACTAATAATAACATGAAATTAATCATTGCTACAGAACACATATGTTGGTCTTGCTAGACTTTCAAAGCCAGTTTTATGTGAACATTATATTCTAATTTAAAAATCTTAATATGTGTTGTGAAATATAAAGGGAATTTTGAAGAACCCCAAGACAGTAACATTTTTAATATAAAACTACAGAGATGTGTACCATGGAGCCACATATGAACATGAATCAACTATTTAGTATAGTTCACATATTGTGAATATTCACTTAATATCTATGTAAATTTAACTATAGATGTAGATACATATTAAAGACCTAAATTTATCTTTTACTTACAAAATTATTGTCATAGAAAAGATGTATTTTATAATAGCTCATAGGCAAGGTTTCCACTTCTAGGTACTGAAATAAATAATTAGGTAGCTCAGCATCAGGGGTTTCTTGGGAAATCTCTTAGCGATTTCTGAGCTTCATGTTGACCTGTTTTTTTGAGCATGTTCCCTTCTCCACAGTCATTACCATAAAAGAAATACTTTACCCTGAAATTACTCAGGAGAAATTAGTTGAATATCTGTTGAAATTTCCCAGATCACCAAACTACAGCAACCTATATTGGTCTCTCCTGTCTCACCTCTTCCTCTCCTGGGTGTTCTTCAAATATTGTGAGACACATCACAGCCTCAGGGCTGAAATCATCCACCATTTTTACAGAGATTTGAAGTGGTTCTTCCCTCACTGGGAGGAGAACCAAGTCCTCCCAGTCCTGAGGTAGCGTGAAGCCTGCTACTTGCTTCTATGACATTAGATGAGAACACATCTTCCTGGATGAAGAGACTCTATGGAGATTGGAGAGTTCAAGGCACATGTGAAGGCACTATAATAAGGAAGTATTCTCTTTAAATCTCACATTTTCAGAGCTTAAAGCATGATCACCATGTGAGTAATACTTGTTTGTTAGTTTAAAGGACAAAAAAATTCCTTTCTATGATAGAGAAGATTCTATTTCTAACATATCACCCAATAAATGTAAGTGTGATACTTTCACCTCTAGATATATAGACTCTGATTTAAAACCTGTATTTTTCTCATTTTAATTTATTGAAAATTTTAAATATTTTTCTGATACAATTAAGAGAAGAAGCCTGGAGTTAAAAACACTGTGAGCATAAGGGAAAACACAGAGACTTATATACATGCATTCACACCGATATACACATGTATACATACAAATAGGAAAATAGAATTAGGAATGTGGCACAAAGTCATTTTATCAAATCATAACTAAATCACTGATATATAATAAGCAATTGCATTTTTACTGCCCAATACTAAATCTGCTATAGTAAACTAAAACCAAATACATTCTCCTATATCAAACAGGAACTTGTAGAATCTGGTACTTCTGCCAATACGCATATTCTTAAAAATCATCTTCCAAATTAATGGTTAAAAATAAATTCTGACAATATTTTGAATTTGAATTATGAGAAAGTTAGTGTGCATTATAAATTAGTGTTACAGTTGAAAATATAAGAATGTTTCTTATTCATGCAGATCATTCTGAAAGCAAGAAAGTGCAATGATTTACAAGCCTTGCCAGTCATGACTGAACAAACGTCAGAAGTAAAGGTTATCAAAATTAAATCAAAGAAAATATAGATTCCTTGGCTCTCTGTAAAATAGAGGATGTGGAGAGACAAACTCACTCTTCCAGGATTCCCTTATAAAATAAATTATCTGCCAAACATAATCACATCATATTCTTTAAATCTATGTTTTACAGTATTACCTCCATTACAGGACTGTGCTTTATCCCTGTCAAAAATGAGGAGTTGTTAGGCTGTTACACCGAAATTACTTTGATGTGTAATTGCATGTGGTAACTAAAACAGTGCTTTTATGTAACAATGCCTCAGCATATCAATCTATCACCAAGACAAATAGTGTCCAGGGTCCACAAACAGGACAACAGATTTTTCATTCTTCAACCCTCAGGTGCCCTGGATCAGGGAGTGTCACACAGCAGTAAAGTGGACTGAGTGGCCTCACCTGGGAATAGCCCACCGGTTATCTTTGGAAAGTTCTGCATCATCAGGTGAGTGTTAAGCCTTCAGATGTGGTGCAGGGGTTTCTAAGGCACAATAGCTGCAATGACACGTCTTACTGGAAACTGAGTTACATTTTTCTGATTTGTACAAACATGAAATTCAGGTTCAGTCAGATTTGGAAATCTACAAATATAGTCAGGGTGAACCGGAGGCATTTCCAGCCCTAACTACATAGAGTCCTTTCCATAGAATGAGTCCCTTGGTATTTGCTCAGAGTTCATAAAATAATTTAGAAGTCAGGAAGAGCTTGCTGAATTATATATCTGACAGTCAAGGCACAGAAACTAAACAAAGCCAGGTACTATGTCTTTCAACAATCTTTAGTATTATTTAGACCATGACCAGGGGAAGAGAAAGTGTACAATTTGTTGACTCCTGGAAGTTTGAGTTAGAGTTCCCACAGGTTAGGGAACAGCTGAAACCATAGGTGGTGGGTCATTGCCATTTAGACCCAGACTGAAATAAATGAATGAGCTTGGGAGAAATTATTCTTAAAATGTATAAATACTCTGTAATTTATAACAAATACTTACTTAAAAAATATGGCCAAATTGAGGCAAACCTTTAATTAAGACAATATTATCCTCTTTTTCCCCTTTACTCACCAATGTTTATGTGTACAAACTGCACACATATAAACACACCTTTTCTGTCCAGTGAGAATGGCAGGAACTACTGAGATGAAGTTAGCAGCAATCCAATTGCCTGGTTTTATTTTCCAATTCACTATAATTCGTGTTATGTTAAATTTTGTTTATTGTATCCTAAGCTGCATCCATTCCCTTCTGCTGGCCAGCAACTGTATATACAGGGTGTCTTTGCAGAAAACAGAAAACAGGAAGGCATGAAGTCCAAGAAACCACTGCCCAGTCTGATTTGTGCCTCTTACTGGTTATGCCCCTTGAGCCTCGGTGGGGCAAGGGGGCTGCCAACCTCTTCGTGTCTTACTTCTTCAGCTGTGAAATTATAATAGTATTGGGAATTTACTCTCTTGCTTGTGGGTGCTGATTACAATAATTAATAAATAACAACTTCAATATCTTCAAAACCCAATGTTGATGATGAACATCACATTTACCTGATCATTTTTTATTGAATTATTGAACACATACAATTTTATATTGATTTCAAATATACAATACAGTGGTTCAACAGTTTACCTGTATTGCTAAATCCTCACACCTATACTGTGGTTACATTCAGCTTAGATATTAAAGAATCATTGACTATATTCTCAATGCTGTGACAAATTTATATTGTCATTGAAAATATTGGGCCTCTTCATCCACTTGACCCACCCACACTAAGCCAACCCTCCCACATTGTAACCACTCATCACTTCTCATTGTCTATGAGCCCAGTGCTGTTTTGTCTCTTCTGTTTTGCTTTGTTTTTATAGTCCACATACAAGTGAAATCGTATGGTGTATATCTTTCTCTCTGGCTTATTTTACTGAGCATAAAACCCTCTAGATTCATCCTTGTTGTTGAAAATCACAGGATTTCTTTCCATTTTATGGCTGTATAATATTTCATTATGTACATGTACCACCTCTTTATCCATTTACATTCCTTCCATACTGGCTATTGCAAATAGTGTGCCAATAAACATAGGGGGGCATATATCTTCCTGAAACAGGGATTTTGTTTTCTTCTGGTAAATTCATAGAAGTAGAATTACTGGCTCAAATATATTTGTATTTTTAGTTTTTTGAGGAACCTCCATAGTAATTTCCACAGCAGTTGCACCAATTTACATTCCCACCAACAGAGTAGGAGGGTTTCCATTTCTCCTGCATCCTCATCAGAATCTGTTATTTCCTGTGTTTGGGATAGTGGCCATCCTAACTGGTGTGAGGTGACATCACACTGTGGCTTTGACTTGCCTTTCCCTGATGATTAGTGGTGTGCAGCTTCTTTTCATGTTCCTGTTGGCCACTTCATTTCTTCTTTGGAGAAGGGTCTTCAGGTACTCCAACCATTTTTTAATCAGGTTATTTGTGTCTGGATGTTGAAACAAATGAGTTCTTTAGCATTTTGGATGATAACCATTTATCACATAAGTCGATTATGAATATAATCTCCCATAATGTTGGATATCTTTCTGTTCTGCTGATGGTGCTCTTTGCTGTACAGAGGCTTTATAGTTTGATGTAGTCCCACTTGTTCATTTCTCATTTTGTTTCTTTTTACAAAGTTTCTCAAAAAACTTCTGAACATTTGTATTAATTAATTTAGAACAGAAAATTTACATGTCCATCAACACAACTAACATTTTCTGTTACTGTGTATGTTTGTTTACAGTACACAGTTCATTCCTGAGGTCCACAGTCTTGAATGAAATGATCTGCAATACAAGTGTCACTGAGTTCCTTCTCCTGGGATTTTCTGATGCATTTTCTGATGCAAACCCTGAATGGCATCCTGTTCCTCATGGCTTACCTGGCAGCCCTGTTAGGAAATGGACTCATCATCATGCTCATTACTTGGGATCCTCAGCTTCACACACCCATGTACTTCTTCCTGAAGAACTTGTCATTCATTGATATCTGCTACATTTCTGATACTGTCCCAAAATTTGCTCTCAACTACCTGGTAAATAGAAACAAAATATCCTTCCTTGGATGTGTCTTCCAGGTGCAGTTCTTTGTGACTTTTGGTACTGCTGAAACAGTCATTCTCACAGTGATGTCCTATGACCGCTATGTGGCTGTCTGCCATCTGCTGCACTATGAGACCATCATGAACAACGGGGCTTGTGGGTGGATGGTGGTGGCTTCATACATCAGTGTGGGAGTCTATGCAGCCATGCACATGGCAGTGACATTTTCCACAACATTTAGTTCTAATAAAATTCATCATTTCTTCTGTGATATCCCTCAGATTATGTTGATCTCAGACTCCAAAACGAACATAAATGAAGCATCAGTGACTGCATTTGATGCAAGTATCTCACTTCATTGTTTCCTCTCTATTTTATATTCCTATGTGCACATCATCTCTGCTGTCTCAAGGATCTCCTCCCTGGAGGCCAGGTCCAAAGCCCTCTCCACCTGCCTCCCTCATGTGGTCGTTATGACTGTGTTTATTTCAACTGGTGCCGTAGCCTACCTGAAGCCAGCCTCTGAGTTGAAGTTCATTGTAGACCTGGTTTTATCTGTATTTTACACAGTGTTTCCTCCATCAGTGAACCCCATCATATACAGACTTAGAAACAAGGACATAAAGGTAGCTCTGGGAAAATTCCTTGCGGTTTTAGTAATTAAGTCAGATTAAATATATTTGAGTAGTTTAGAGTTATCTCCTTTGTTCGAACACATATCCCTTTCAAATTATACCATTTATATGAAGGGGGTGTATCATATTATTAATGTCTGTCTTAGTCATTTGGGAACAGCAGTAGATCTGTCAGTGCAAAATGATCTAGACAAATGGAAAAAACAAAGATATCAGTGGAACACAATTACTGTGGTATATTTTGGGTAGTGGCTAGCAAAATTTATTTTGCCATATGAATATGTCTTTTTAAAAAGAAAATCTAGACTTCCTCATTGCAAAATAGTTTAGGAGGATATGAGTAATACATATTATGTATTCCTTTTTTTAAGAAAATTCGTTTGCAATATCCTTTATTAAACAAAATCCAATGTAGTTGATACAATCTCGCCCTTCAAAAGAATGAACCTACAGTTTAGAAATATGTTGCTTACATTTCCTATATTTTGGTGCCCTTACTGCTATAACATTTCATGTCATATGGACCCACACCATGTCTTTAATATCCCCAGAACCTTAGTATGGACAGCCTGGTGCAGGTATGAAACTGGTCCTTTCTGTTCTCACTGTCAGAATGAAAGATCATTTATCCTTCTAATGGAAAAATGGAGTTTTCCTTTCTCTCTTAGGCTCACAATTAAATAGAAAATACAGGGATATGTGGGTAGAGGGAAAGCTACTTTCTCCTAGTGTTTTTACTTTCTTCCTCTTGACAAGAGATTTCTCAGGTATGTCCTTCTCCAGGACAAAGAGGTGAGACCACCTGTGCACCACACTGTCTCCTGCTTCAATATGTTTACAATACACACTCAGTAAGTGCCTTGTCAGTGGTGATATTTCCCTGTGCTCTTCATGACACTTGGATCTTACAAAATCTCCATTACAACTGTTTAAGAACATGTATTTATATTCTTGCAATGACAGGTGATATGACTTGAAATTCAAACAACATGTCCTCCTGGTCAGGAGCCCCCTCCTCCTTCCCCCCATGGTGCTCACAGGAATGTAACTCTGGTGTGGAGGCATTTGGGGGCATGCCATGGACATCCACTTATCCAGGACACAGCCATCCCATGGCATTCCAGAAGAAATGCCTACCTACATTCAAGAAAAGACATGTCCAGTAATTTATGTTGCTCACACTGGAAACTAACACAATGCAGAAACCCAGTTAAACAGTTATATTATGATTTATTGTTGGTGACATTGAGAAAAACAATACTGATTCAGACAATCACAATCACAACAAAAAGGAGATTGACAAAAGCAAACCTCATAAGATGATTTCATTAATAAAAGACATAAAGTCATGCATACTAACTGACAGTTTGAAGTCATTCAATTATTTCACTTTGAAAGTCAATGACTGTACTGTTGCAATGGTAGTAATATTTATTCTTGATTTGTTAGATTGTTTCAATGTCTTAGTAAGTTTATAAAAATGATCAAGCTGCATGCTTTATTTTTTGTTAATTACTCATATTGTTACAGTTTTATATACAGTAAAACCAACACAATATCCACAAATCAAGAGATAAGGTAAAATATCATGAGATACAGTACAAATATTCTATAGGCTTTCTCATACCTAATTCATGATTAAGGAACAAGGTTTTGTCCTAAATTCAAGAAAAAGATAGTGACAATATGATCTAACCTTGCTCTGGATTTTATAGACAATGAAATTAAATATGTAAAGTAATTATAGCAAATGTTGGAAAAATCTTTAAAGTGTATTTATTGTGTGCTTAGGGATATTTGTCAAAAACATTCCATCTCTAAAATGTAGGAATATATGTCCTTCCTGACGACATGGATAAACGTGGAGGATATTGCATAAAGTGGAAAAAGCTAGACACATAAGATAAACCATAAATTACCTAACTTTCATATGGAAGCTAAAATAGTCAAACTCGTAGAAGCAGAGAATAAAGTGGAGGTAACTAGGGGGTAGAAATGGGGAAAAGGGCACGTGAAGGCCAAAGGGTGCAAACCCTCAGAAATGGAAGGTCAATGCATCCTGTAGATCCACTGTAAAGCACAGTGGCTATAAGTAAAAATACTGTATTGAATTCTTGAAGTTTGATCACGGGGATGAAGAAACCTCCAGAGGCGATGGATGTGTCTGTGGCCTCATGGTGACAAAGATTTCATGGGTAATTCTGGTCTCCAAACTCATCGAGTTGTATTCATCAACTATTATGTCAATCATACCTCAGTAAAGGGATTTCTTAAAATTCTGTATACACACTATTATAATTAATATAATTCCATATGTAGAAAATATTCTATTACAAAAGAAAATGCCATTAGAAATGATGATTAAATGTAATTCACAAGACCAAAAATAAAAAGTTGGAAGTTCACTACTGAAAATTCCCAAGTCTTTACACAGAAGGTACACTACTAAAAAAGCACCTACTTAACTGAAACATAGTTTTTATTTCAGCTCAAAATTTCAGTTTAAGTACATTCATTCAACAGGACTTAATGTTCACCCTAAAGTTCACATTGAAATTGAAAAGGCCAAGAATAAAGAAGTCTTAAAGAAATTCAAACGGTTGAGAATACTTAAAGATCCTTGAGTAACAAAAAAAAAAACTGGAAGATTTATGTCATCAAATATCAAGACCCAAAGACTGGGTCAGAGAGACACAGATTAGTTGAAAGAACAGAATTCAAAAACTGACCCACTCAAATACAGGCAGTAGGTATATAAGAATTTTGCACAGTAGGTATATAAAAAATTTCTACTACAGAGACATGGGTAAAAAGACCATCTTAATTATTATGGAGGCAGTTATTCTTGATCTCTATCCCCTGTCATGATCAAATGAAAGACCGTAGTGAAGGAATATAGAAATGTAAAGAGCAAAACAATAAACCATCTAGAAAATAACAGAAATATATCTTCACAAATGTGTGGTAGCAAAATAATTTTTTGCACTAAACAAAGAAGCAGTCATCATAATCTTAATAATGAAAAATTGATATATATAATATTTGATTGATTTTGAAAGATACCACAAAAATATAGAAAAATGAGAAGCCACTCAAGGACAATCTATGAGGAGCTGCATAAATGGCACTGGCAAAAATACTTCCTTGTAGCTCATGGGCACTACAAATGGACAGACATTTGGGTATTTTCTCTAAACATTTGGGTATTTTCTCTAAACATCTCTTCTACTTCATGACTAGAAACTTAATGTATTAGAACACACACATACATACACACACATCTATACACACTTACAGATCTACATAATTTATCCACAAACATATCAGAATCACTTGACTCTTGTGAGATCTACCTTTTATTTATCATTTAGAATGTCCAGAAAAGAAAGAGCCAAATATTAAATAAAGCAAACATGTTATGTGCTTGCAATTTTTCTACCTGAACCACTAGCTTAGTATCAAAAATATAAATTGGATGACTTAAGCATGGATTTGTTGATATGTTGTTTCGAGAGCTCCTACAGCTACATACAATTTACAACCTCACATTTATGAATGCCAATCACCCTGTTATGAAAGACAAAGATCAGCTGCCTGCATCATTTTGCTGAAGAAAAATATTTTTATATTCTCCTGATATTTGTAAATTCCACTTCCACCCATTAAGTCCATGTAAGTATATTTCCCAAGTCTATTCTTATAAGCCATTCTCCTTGAAATAATGGTATTTCATCTCCTTTTTCAGTACTGAGCAAACTGGATAAAAGTATCCAAGTTGCCTTGTTTTAGAGCATTGTAATTTAAATTGCATATTGCTTGTTTTAATAAAAATATATTTTGCCCTCATGTATCCATTTATGAAATATGTATTCTCTATTCTTACTTCCTTTTTAAGTATCATTTAAAAATAATTGCACAACCAATAAAAATGATGTCTCAACATACAAGTTACACATTGGTAAACAAGCAAGAACATTTAGCAACCCTACATTATCCTTTCCAAAGCACCAACATTTACAGAACATACTTCCTAAGGATTTACCAAGTGTCATTAATATTATAATATGCAAAATACCCAAAGAAGACAGGCTCTTTGGTTAATTGAAATTTAATAGATACATCTACTGTTGCATTCATTACTCATTTTAGAAAATTTTCTTTAACCATGGAAATATTACTGTTTAAAACATTCATTCCTGGAGGCATTCCAAGTTTGCAGAACCCAGCATCCTGCTACACGCACATCCACCAAATCTACTCCTACACACAGAGCAAATCATTCTTAGGAAGAAATGAGGCCTAACCAGACACCTTCTATACAATGTGGGATAAGTGATCAAATAAAAAAATCACAGTACAGATGGAGACATTATGAAGGGAGACCCATCTGCAATTCATCACATCAGTAAGGAGGCATATCACCGGGGGGCTAGAGCCTGTGTTGACCTGCCCTGGGTCAGAAAAACTCACACTTTATACAGTTTAAGAGGCTAACACACTATTAGTGAAGATATAGATTTTTCAATACAGTGCCTGCCAAATGGTGGGGGAAATACTAAAACTCTCTTCAGGACCACACACATTATTGTTCTGTCTTCAACTATCCCCGGCTATTTTTTCTTAAGCCCAGTATGAGCAGTCAATGTCTCAAATACTGCACCCTGCACCTCTCATCAAGGCAGTTAATGACATTCAAATTGTTAATTCTAGTAGTTGTTTTCAGTCCACATCTAACCTAGTCAATCCCCATGAAAATATTAGCACTTAAGTTACTCCTATTACACTGAAATAGTTTCAGAAATTGTCTCCCAGAACCATACACATTAGTGATTTGTTAGATCTTGAAATCTTTAAAACACCTGCCCATAAATGCTTGTAACTCAGAGACAGACAAATGAACAAATAAAGGTAGGAAAGGATTGGAAAACTCATCTCACACTGTAAGATGGGCAAAGCCCAATAAGCACAGATAATAAACCCCCCAAAATTATAATTATGTAATTAAAAATAATATTAAAAGTACTGAATTTGATGAGGATATTCTGTAACAAGAACTCTCATTTTCCTTAGGTGGCATTGTGAGAAGGTACAACAATATATCTTTAAATTAATGACAGTTACTTATCAAACATATGCAGAGCAATTTTATTCCTAGGTATTGTCTAATGGAAATGAGCCCCTTTGAATAAAAGGTTTCTAAAAGAATTTTTATAAAATACTTTTTGTAGAATCCCCAAAATATAAGCAGGCAATGTGTCTGTCAACCAAAGAATCAACAAATTCTGGCACATTCCCTCAGTGTCTTACTACCAGCCATGTTAAAAAGGGAAATAAAGAAAACTCTACTGACGTCGGCAACAAGTAGGTGAGTATCAAAATGTTATTTGGACTAAAAAATCATATGGTGGAGTTCACATATATGAAGATCAGGTCAAACTATTCTGGAAAAGAATCCCTAGTAGTTGCTGCTAATGAAGGGAAGATACAGAGGGTGGCTGAGTTAGGGCATCAGGAATATTTTGTGAAACAATTTCATGACATGGATTTGTACTGAACGTGTGTATGTATTTTTGAAAACACATCAAATGATAAATTTCTGATGTAAAAATAATAAAGGTTAATACAAAATGGATGGTATATCAAAATGTAAAACACAAACTATAAATCACTGGAGGGTGTTTCACGATGACACAGTAGAAACACCCAAAATTGACCTCCTCCTATGAACACAGCAAATTCAAGCTTCACATGGAATAATTACCCACTGATAAAGACCTGAGAACTATATGAACAGCACCTCCACAGCAAAAGACAAAAGAAAGATATCAAAGTTAGGAGAGGCACAAAGAAAGTCTTTCATGGAAACCCACCCAAATGCATTGACCCTGTACAGAAGAGGGATCCAAAAATATGGAACTTTCACTGGAAGGGATTGTGTTCCACAACAGACACCCTGACCCTAGGCTGGCACCAGGAAGACAAGCCCCTCATCTGTCTGTTTTTCAAAATCAACAGGGACTGAGTCCAGGAAAATCATAGAACTATAGGGAACAAAGACTCTTGAAGGACTCATGACCAGACTTTGTCACCCTGAGGTCCAGTGCCAAACCACCAGTGCAAAAATTGTCAAGACAAAATGCAAGGGAAATAAGCCAGGTGTAAAAAGACAAGTACCAAATGATTTCACTCATATGTGGAGTATAAGAACAAAGGAAAACTGAAGGAACAAAACAGCAGCAGAATCACAGAACCGAAGAATGGACTAATAGTTACCAAAGGGAAAGGGGCTGGGGAGGATGGGTGGGAAGGAAGAGACAAGGGTGGGGAAAAAGATTGGGGGCATTACGATTAGCATATATAGTGTGGGGGGGGCATGGGGAGGACTGTACAACACAGAGAAGACAAGTAGTGATTTTACAGCATCTTACTATGCTGATGGACAGTGTCTGTCAAGGGGTATGTGGGGTGGACTTGGTGAAGGGAGGAGCCTAGTAAACATAATGATCTTCATGTAATTGTAGATTAACGATACAAAAAAACTGCAAGGGAGATGCACTTACTCATTTTAAAGGCACTTTCAGAGAGGCAGGAAATTGCAGGGTCTTCATCCAGGGATCGAATCCCTGGTAAAAAATATATTCTCAGGCTCATCCTACCATTCCATGGATGGAGCTGAAAGACACCAAAGACCAAAGTTAGTAAATGAAATGTTATAATACAGATCAGAGTGGAAATAATGGAAATACAGAGTAAAAATGGACAATAGAAAAAACTCAATGAAACTAATAAATGGTTCCTTGAAAAGGTAAATAAATTCTATAAATTTCTGGCAAGACCAATGAAAAACAGAGACCAAATAAATAAAAACAGAAATATGAAAGTGTAAAAGTTATAACTGATGCCACAGAAAGGCAAAGGATCATATGAACAATTATGTTTATATAAACATATTATGAATACTTTTTTGTCAATGAATTAGAAAATCTAGAAGAAATGGGTTAAATTTTAGAGACATAAAATCTTTCAAGAATGAATTGTGAAGAAATAAAAAGTCTGAATAGGCTAATTAAAATAATGAAATTGAATAACCAATTTAAAAACTCCTAAAATAAGGCCCAGCACTGGAAAGTTTTACAAGTAAATTCTACCAAATATGTAAAGGACAAACATTTATCCTGCACAAATTACTCCTAAAATATTTAAAATTAAGGAACACTTCCAAAATTATTCTATATGGTCAACATAACACTGATTTCAAAATGAATGACTCCTCAAAGAAAATTCTAAGACAATATGCTGATGAACATATAGATGTGACAACCCTAAACAAATTAGCAAACTGAAATCAGCAATACATTAAAAAGATCAGACACCACTATCAAATAGGTATTCCAAGGATGCATGAGTGGTTCAGATCTCTAGATCAGTCACTGAGGTACATACACGAACAACATGAAGAGTGAAAATCATATGATCATCTCAATAGATGCATAAAAAGCATCTTTTAACAAATTCATCTTCAATTTCTGTTAAAATCTCTCAACAAAATGGGTATTGAAACATTCCTTAAAATTACAGTCTCACATATGAAAAACCTACTACTAACTTCATTGTCAATGGCAAAGAAAAGCTGAAAGATTTTCCTCTTAGATCAGGCATAAGACAAAGATATCCAAATGGGCTACTTTTATTCCATGTAACATTGAAAGTCCTCTCCACAGCAATCAGACAAGAAAAGCAAATAAAATACATCCAAAGTGGAAAGGAAGAAATAAAACTGTTGCTAATTGTAGATGACTTTTAACTTTACCTGATACACAATAAATACTAAATAAATGTGTATTATCAATGTCTAATAATAAATACCTATTACTTTCACTCTTATAGTATCTGCTTATAGACATTGATGTTCACCTCATTACGAATACTGTATAAACAATATGCCTGTTCCTCTTAATAAACCTCCATGGGACTCCACATGTAATGTCTTGATAACTGTCACACAAATTACTCACCTACAATGTTAAAGAAGTAGCACAAGGTAACTCACCCCCTACGTGGCAGACTCAGCCTGAAAACCAGAATTTTTCAGATCCCTGATGTGTCATTTCTCCAATATTACAAGAATCTCACAGTCCTCATTATAAACTTGTGGAAAGTTCCCCTTTTTTCCCCAAAATAAGTTGACTGAAATTCAGAAATGGATTACCTTATCTGAATACCTTCTTGACAAATCAGAAAAGTTCTGACAAAATATGTGGGAAATGCTGAAAATTGGGCATGTTTTTTTATTATGTGACTTTACAATAAGAACAAACATTTACCTTTCATCAAACATTCACATCACAGGAATCCTTTCCAAGTGTTAGAAAAATTTGGCTCATCAACGTTAAATTATTTTTAACTATGGTAAAATATAGGTAACATAAATTTTCCATCCTGACCATTTTTAAGTGTACAGTCAAGTGGTGGTAACTAGTCACATAGTTGGAGAACGATCCTCACACCCATCTCCAGAACTGTTTCTGTTTTGAAAAACTGAAACTCTGCATCCATTAAACAAAAACTCCAAGTTCCTTTATCCTCCAAGACCTTCCCATCACCATGTAGTCTCTGTCAACATGAATTTATTCTAGGGACCCCATATAAATGGAATCATACAACATATCTCATTTTCTGTCTGGATCATTTCAATGATGATGCTGTACTCAAGGCTACCTCATGTTTAAAGATAATAACACCAAGAAGCAATATTAAATATCTATGCACATAATGAGAATGTGCAAATAAGTTTCCAGGAATACCTTGGTCTTTACTTGCAGCTGTTTCTATGGGGTGAGATAGAGTTTCCTGTAACCACTTGGAGAGAAAATTGGGGCATTTCTTCCTAACTTGGTGTTAGGTATACCACATCGGTGAGCTGTTGCAGCCATAATGATGATAATAACACCACTGGATGTAACAAACATTAAATGATGTCCCTATCCAGCTATGCCAGTCACTTGTTAAACATTTATGTACCCATCACTATAATAGAAAACCAATGCATCTCTGAAGCTTGGAATGACTAAATTTGATGACACTTCTAGAATTACAATTTTATCAACTTAATGTTTTATTAAAATTATACCCTATATTTTATTTTCAAATTTTTTACATTAATTGCAAATAAAATATGTTTAATGTGTAGACCTTATATAGAGATACACATATGAATTATATATACATATATATATATATATATATACACTTACACAAAGATTGTGCAATAATGACCACAGATAATTAATACATCCTTTAGCACAGCTGGTACTATTTTCCTTTATCTGTATGAATTTGATTACAGAAAACAGTTTCCTCTTGGGAACATATAATTGCATGAAATGAGCAATCACAATGGAGTCACTGAGTTTCTCCTTCTGGGATTATCTGAGGACCCAAGGATGCAAACCCTCCATGGCTGCCTGTTCCTCGTGGCTTACCTGGCAGCTCTCTTAGGAAATGGCCTCATCATCACGCTCATTACTGTGGATCCTCAGCTTCACACACCCATGTACTTCTTCCTGAAGAACCTGTCACTCATAGATCTCTGCTACATCTCTGTCGCCATTCCAAAATTTGTTCTCAACACCCTGGGGAAGAGGAATGAAATATCTTTCCCTGGATGTGTCTTCCAGGTGTTTTTATTCATGTGTTTTGGTGCTGCTGAACTGGCCATCCTCACAATGATGTCCTATGACCGCTACGTGGCTATCCGCTGTCTGCTGCACTATAAGACCATCATAAACAAGGGGGCCTGTGGGCAGATGGTGGTGTCATCATACATCACTATGGGGTCTATGGACCCATGCACACTGCCGTGACTTTTTCCACAACTTTAGTTCCAGTAAAATCCATAATTTCTTCTGTGATATTTCTCAAATAATTTTGATTTCAGTAACCAAAATGAATATAAATGAAGTGTCAATAACTGCATTTAGTGCAAGTATTGCACTGTTTTGTTTCATATTTATTTTATATTCCTATGTGCACATCTTCTCTGCTGTCTTCAGGATCTCCTCCCTGGCGGGCAGGTCCAAAGCCCTCACCAGCTGCATCCCTCATGTGGTCGTTGTGACCATTTCTTTCAACAGGTGTCTTGCTTCCTGAAAGCAACCTCTGAATTGAGGTCAGACCTAGATATCACTCTGTCTGTGTTTTCAACAGTGGTGCCTCCATCATTGAATCCCATCATTTACAGCCTTAGAAACAAGGACATAAAAGTAACCCTGGTGAAAGCCCTTGGAATATACAATTTAAGTCAGATTAATGTATTTGATTATTTTACAGAGAGGTCCCTCCTTAATTACAAGATATATCATTTTAAGATGTTACCATTTAAATAATGGGGAAGTATCTTAAAGTTAATGTAGTATTTTACCACTTGGGAATGTCCTTCAGACATATGGAAATAACACATGGAAATATCAGTGGAATGTAACTATTGTGGTACGTTTTGAGTAGTGGCAGAAAAATTCATTTAGTAATATTAATAAAGCCTTTTCAAAGTAATCTAGAATTCCTACTTGAAAAGCCAACATAAGAAGAAATTAATAATATCACTTTTATTTAGTAAAATAGTTTTGAAAAAGTATTGCATCAGCAGTGTTTTTAATAAACAAAACTCACTATAATTGGTCCACCACAAGCTGAAATTATTCTACAATTTTGAAAATAATATTGAACTATATATTTCCTAGATTTGGTGTGACCTCACTGCTGTATCACTTCATGGTCAATGAAACATGTCCATCTATTCCCAGAATCTCACTTAACCAGTGACAGAGTTATTCCAGGAATTGGGAACAGGACCCTGATGCTCTAAGCTAAGGATTTACCAAGTGTCATTAAGACTCTAAAATGCAAAACACCCAGAGAAGCCAGGATCTGTCTTTATTTGAAATTTAATACATCTACAGTTGCATTGATCACTCATTTTAGGAAATGTGCTTTAACCATGGAAATACAACTGTTTAGAATATTCATTCCTGGAGGCATTCCAAGATGCAGGATATAAAGTCAGAACCCATCCTACTGCTACACACACATACACCAGATCTAATCCTACACACAGAGAAAATCATTCTTAGGAATAAATGAGGCTTGAGCAGACAGTGTGGGATAAATGCCCAAAAAAATGGCAGGAGAGATGGAGACATTACTAGGGGAGACCCATCTTCATCTCCAAGTCAGACCTTCAGAAAGGAGGCATATCACTGAGGGACTAGAGCACAGATCGGCCTGCCCTGGGCCAGAAAAAATCTCACAGTTTAGAAAGTTTAAGAGGCTAACACACTATTGGTGAAGGTAAAAAGTTTTTCACTTGTAGCACTGTCCAAATGGTGGAGGAATCCCTAGAACTCTCTTCCAGACCAGAGGCTCTGGTGAGTGCTAATGTTTACATCACCTCACACACATTATTGGTTCTGTCTCCTACTCCCCCCCCCCAGCATTTTCTCTTAAACCAATTCTGACGAGTCAATGTCCCCAATTCTGCACCACGTGTCTCTCATCAAGGCTCTTAATGACCTTCAAATTCTTAATTCTAGTAGTTGATTTTCAGTCCACATCTTACCTGGTCAATCACCATGAGAATATCAGAATTCAATTACTCCTATCACACTGAAATAACTTCTGAAATTGTCTCCCAGAACAACAAACATTCCTGATTTCTCAGACCATGAAACCTTCAAAGCACTTGCCTTTAAATGCTTGCAATTCAGGAATAGACAAATGACCAAATAAAGATAGGAAAGGATTGGAAAACTCATCTCACTATATAAGATGAGCAAAGCCCAATAAGCAAATGACAATAATCCTTCTAACACTAAAATTATATAAATAAAAATAAGATTAAAAATGCTGAATTTAAAAGCAAGGATGTGCTGCTGCAAGAACACTCATTTCACTTTGGTGGCATTGTGAGAAGATGCAACAATGTCTCCTTAAGTTAAAGGCAGTTACTTATCAAATAAACCCATGCAGAACAATTCTATTCACAGGTATTGACCAATGAAAATGAGTGTATTTGAATAAACGTCTTCTAAAACAATGTTCATAAAATACTCTTTGTAATAACCCCAAAATGTAAGCTCCACATGTGTCTGTCAATCAAAAAAATTAACAAATTCTGGTCATTCCCTCAGTGTCTTACTACCAGCCACATTAAGAAGGGAAACAAAAAGAAACCTCTACTGACATAGGCAATGAGTAGGTAAGTATCAAAATGTTATTTGGACAAAAAATCATATGGTGAAGTCCACATATATGAAGATCAGGCCAAACTATTCTAGAAAAGAATCCCTAATAGTTGCTGCTTATGAAGGGAAGATAGAGAGGGTGGCTGAGTTAGGGCATCAGGAATGTTTTGTGAAACAATTTCCTGATATGGATTTGCACAGAACATGTGTATGTATTTTTGAAAACCCATCAAGTGATAAACTTCTAATGTACAACAGTAAAGGTTAATACAAAATGGGTCATATACAAAAATGTAGAACATAAACTATAATTCTCCTGCAGTGTGTGTTTCACTGACATAGAAGGAAGACCCTAAAGTCACCTCTTCCCATGTACTTCGAAAATTCACAGCTTCACATCGAATAATTATCCACTGATAAAGACCTGAGATATGAACAGCACCTTCACAGCAAAAGACAAAAAAGAGATATCAAAGTTAGGAGAGGCACAAAGAAAGTCTTTCATGTAACCCCACCCAAATGCATTGACCCTGCACAACAGAGGGATCCCAAAATATGGAACTTCCACTTGAAATGATTGTGTTCCATATCAGACACCATGACCCCGAGCTGGCATCAGAAAGACAAGCCCCTCATCTGTCTAGTTTAAAAATCAACAGGGATTGAGTCCAGGAAAATCATAGAACTATAGGGAACAAAAATTCTACTCCTGAAGGACTGATGAGCAGATTCTGTTCCCCTGAGGTCCAGTGCCAAACCAACAGAGTGAAAGCAGTCAAGACAAATTGCTAGGGAGATGCACTTTCTCATTTTAAAGGCACTTCCAGAGAAGCAGGAAAATGCAGGGTCTTTGACCAGGGATGGAATCTCTGGTAAACAATATATTCTCAGGCTCATCCTACCATTCCATGGATGGAGCTGACAGCCACCAACACCCAAAGTTAGCAAAACAAAGGTTATAATAAAGGTCAGAGTGGAAAGAAATAAAATACAGAGTAAAAAAGGCAGTAGAAAAGTATCAAAGAAACTGATAACTAGTTCCTTGAATAGTTAAATAAATTCTGTAAATTTGTGTCATGAGCAGTGAAAAACAGAAAGAGGCCAAATAAATAAAAACAGAAATAGGAAAGTGCGGAAGTTCCAACTGACGCTATAGGAAGGCACAGGCTCCGAGGAGATGGCCGTGAACAGTTATATGCCAGCACATTAGACAACCTAGAAGTGGGTAAAATGCTGGGGACATAAAACCATCCAAGAATGAATTATAAAGAAATAGAGTCTGAATAGGCAAGCTAAAATAATGAAATTGAATCACTAATTTAAAAACTGCTAAATTCCACCAAACATGTAAAGGACAAACTCGTATAATTCACAAAGTACTCCTAAAATATTTAAAATTAACGAACAACTCCAAAATAATTTTATATGGCTAGCATAACACTGACTAAAAAATGAATGACACAACAAAAAAAATTCTAAACCAATATACTGATGAACATAGATGTGACAACCCTCAACAAATAAGCAAACTGAAATCAGCAATGCATTAGAAAGATCAGACACCACCATCAAATAGGTACTCGAAGGATGCATGGATGGTACAAATCTGTAGATCAATCAGTGAGGTACACACATGAACAAAATGAAGGATAAAAATCATATGATCATCTCAGTAGATGCAGAAAAAGCATCTTTTGACAAATTCAGCACATCAGTTTATGATAAAAAAAACTCAACAAAGTGGATATTGAAGAAACATTCTCAACATTTACAGTCACATATGAAAAACCTACTGCTAACTTCTTTGTCAATGGCAAAGAAAAGCTGAAAGATTTTCCTCTAAGATCAGGCATAAGACAAGGATATCCAAACTGGCTACTTTTATTCCTGATAACATTGAAAGTCCTCTCCACAGCAATCAGACAAGAAAAGCAAATAAAATACACCCAAAGAGGAAAGGAAAAAAATAAAACTGTCACTATTTGTAGATGACATTTTACTTTATATGGGAAACCTTAAAGACTCCACCATAATTCTATTAGAGTTAATATGAATTAAATCACAGGATACAGAATTGAGATACAGAAAGCAGTTGTCTTACTATACAATCATAATTATCAGAAAGAATAATCAAAAAACAAAATCATTTATAACTCAAGAAAAATGATATAATTTTTGAAAAATTGTAAGTATAAGGAGAATGACCTGTGTATTAAAAACTAAAAGACATTGAGGTAACAAATTGAAAAGATACAAATAATTTTCAAGATATTCAATGTTCAGAGATTGGAAAAATTAATATTTTTAAAATATCCATGCTATACAAAGTATCTACAGATGGAATGAAATCCCTATCAAAATTCCAATGGTATATTTTGCAGAAATAGGATAAACAAAAAATCTTTACATTTTTATGGAACAAATGAACTGAAATTGTTATAGAAATCTTGAGAAAGAACAAACCTGGATATAGCATGGTCCCTGGATTCAAACTATATTATAAGCCTATAGTAATCAAAACAGTGTGGAATTTTCCTAAAATGAAACACATCCATCAATGAAGGGAGTAGAAAGCCTGGATATAAACCCACATGTATATATACCAGGGATGTGCACGTGGGATTCTGAATAAATGAGGTTGGGAATACTGAACAGCCTCAAGCAAAATAATGAGACTGCATTGCTACCTTACACAGTGTGCAAAATTACCTCAAAATTATGTCAGCACTTCAGTGTAAGGCCTGAAGTCATTCAACTCCTAGGAAAAACACTTATGCAGTGAGCTCCTTGATATAGGTCTGGAAGATAATTTTTTGTATATGACACTAAAACAAGGGAAAAAATACCTATTCCACTAGCTTTTTTGTTGTGTTATTTTAACAGGTTAATAAAAGTATGACTGACATACAATAAGCTGCAAATATTTTCAGTGCACAAACTGATAATGTACATAGGCAAGTGTACATAGCTTTGAAATCTTTACTTCAAGTTAAAATAAACACAAACATCACCCCTTATAGTTTCCTTGGGCCATATGGTCATCCCTCCATTTTGCTTCCAGGTCTCCCAAATCCCCAAACTCTGATATGATATCTGCTTTCTCTGACTATGTACGTGTTCAAATTCTCCAGTTATACATAAATGAGGCAGGTTAATTGTTTTGTTTGGCTTCCTCACACAGCATAATAATTTTTGAGTTAATAAAATGTCATCAGTTAGTTTGTGTGCATCAATAGTTTATTCATTTATTGCAAATTAGTTTTTAAATGTAGGACACACCACACTTCATTTATCCATTCCCTGTTGGTGGACATTTGTATTGTTTCTAGTTTCAACCTATTAAGAATAAACTACTGGAAAACATTGCTGGTCAAGTGTTTCTGATTATCCTGCATAAATCTTAGGTGTGGAAGGCTGTACCATATTATTTGTCAATGTTTTAAGTTTTTTCCTGATTGTGTTATGAGAATTATGTTACCATTCTTCTGTATATATTAAAGTCTTTTCTTGAATATATTACAAATAATTTCTAATAATCTGTGGTTTGTTTTTTGATGTGTTTACTTGTTCTTTTTGCATCAAGGCAAAACTTTTTGACTGAACAAAATTGAGTATTTCAGTATATAACAAATAATATCTTACATAAAATAACAAATATTTTATAAATGACAAAACATGCAACCAAAGGGTGAAATTCTTAATTTACTTAATTTTTCAAGGAATTTTTTATTAATCAAATGAAAATATTATGAAGTATGAAATATGAAGAGGAAAGAGACTCATAGATGGTACCTTGTAACTGTGGGTAACCAGGTCTCAGGTTCTGAGCTCTGAAAATATGACAGGGCTCTTCACCTGGGGGCCTCAAGGCCCGGAGGATTCGGTGATAATTCTGGAATCTGTGAGCTGGGCATGGAACAGTGGGAACTAAGGGGCTCCGTAGTGAAGGCTGGAACTTGAACTTGAAGGTAGAAAGCATTTCCCCTATGATTTCTTTTCTCAGCTCCTTGAGCTTCCTCTCAGTGGACAGAGGTGCCATCCAACTTGAGAATTTACCACAGAAGAGAATCTCCTTTAGATAGAAGGAAGGGGTTCTAATTATTGGTCCATAATTTCAGCCTTCTTGTAAATGTTACATATCTGAAATGTGCATCTTATGGTTCTACACACTTTGGGAAGCAATTTGGGAACAAATACTTCTGGATTTCTAAGAAGTGTATTTCCTTCTCTAAAAATTTTCTGTGGAGATGAATTTTATTTTCTTTATGTGATTCAGGCATTATTTTAAGCACTTCCTACTCATTATATATTTGTAAATATTATTTTTTCCATTATTTTAAAGGAAAAATATAACAAGATAACATGTAAAATAAAATAAGCACATCTATTTCAGGAGGAAATAATAATTACGTCAAATTAATCATCACTGCAGAAAACATGTTTTTCTTTCTAGATTTTATAATCAGTTCCTGTAGCCAGCATTAGATCCTAATTTTAAAATATTATTATCTGTCATTGGAATATAAATGACCACTCTTTTAATAGGCCCCTACATAATATAATTTTTAATGTGAATCCAAAGAAACATGCACAATGAAGGTAGAAATTAGCTCAAGTAGATTATGTTTGTGTAAGATGTGGAGACATTTTAAAGAATATTTAACTTTTACTTATAAAACTTCTTGTTCTTGACAACAGCTCTTCATAATGGCTCATAGAAAAGGTTTTGCACTTCTTGGAACTGTAAAAATTAATTTGATACATCAGCACTAGGCATGTAATTGTATATTAATGACACCAAAATAAAATTTTTTAAATAATCAGCACTAGGGATTTGAACTCTCTTGGAGATTTCCCTGATTAATGCTGAACTGCTTTGTCAAGCCTGTCCTTTTCCACCCAACCACTGTCACAAAGAAATGCTTTTCCCTGAGGCAGGCCTGTGGGTTTATTCTCTGGTCTGATTCCCCAGGTCCCTGACTGGCAGCTGCCCCTCCTGGTCTGCTCCCCCCTCCTCCTCTCCTGGGAGTTCCTGGAAGGACTCATGGGAGACCCCAGAGCCTCAGAGCAGCAATCATGTGCCTTTTCAGAGAGCCACGAGGTGGTCTTCCTTCAGTGAGAGGATAAGTGAGTTCCCTCAGTTCCGGGTGGGTTGGAGACCTAATACTACTTCCCATTACAATATATTAGAACAAATCTTCCTGGATGAAGAGAATATTTGAAGATTGGAGAGTTCAAGTCACATGTAAAATTGCTGTAATAAGGGAACAGTCTCTTTTATAGCAAAGTTTTTCAGAGATTAAAGCATGATCAAAATGTAAGTAACCTTTATTTAGCACTTTTGCATAGGAAAAAATACTCTTTGTCTTTACAAAGGTTTATTTTTCTAACATATTATTCAATTGACTGGTTTGGTGTGATCCTTTCATCAGATATGTCGATATGTAGACCCAGATTCAAAACTTATATCTACTCTAAAATGGTCATGAGTTTCATTGAAATTTCAATTATTTTGTCTTAGATACAATTAAAAGAGAAAAATCCCAGAGTTAAAAAAACATAGTTGTGAGCTAAGTAAAAGCAGACACACATGCACACACATGCAGGAAAGCTAAAGCTCAGTAATATATACATGAATAGGAAAGTATAACTAGGAATGTGGTATGGATAAAGCCATTTGTCAAAACACATACAGAAATACAGTAAGTAGAATTTCTTCCTGTCACAAAGAGTTTTCAAATAAACAAAAAGTCACAGAGTGAAGTTAAAAATCAAAACATCTCTCTTATAGCCTTCAAGAACCTGCAGTTTTGGGACCTCTGCTATGTATTCTTAAGACCATCATCCAAATTCATTTTTGAAAATAAATTCTGACAATCTTTTGTATTTAATTTATAAGATAGATAGTGAATATTTTAAACTAATGTTATATATTGAAATATATTCTGATAAATGTGTGTTTATTTAAATATAACCCTATAGATCATTCTGTAAGCCAAAAAGGGCAATGATTCCTGAGCTCTTGCCAATCAAGACTAAACAATGCTTAGAAACATTTATCAAAATTATACAGGAAAAAGGGTTTTCTTTGTGATTATTTATTTTTCTAAAGCTGTCTTTAAAATAGCTTTGGAGAGAAATATTTCTCTGTTATGGAATTCTTTTATAAAAGAATTTATCTGGCAAATGTATCCACATTTTAGGGCTTTTCAGATATGTTTTACAGCACTATCGTCATTATCAGAATATGCTTTATCCTTGTCAGAGAATGAGCTGCTTTGAATATTTCAGCTCTGAAATTAGCTTTATGTGTAGAATTGCAGGGTGGCCACTCAAACCCAGTGGTTTTCTGTAGAGGTGCCTCAGTATTTCTCCTGCTACCAAGAGAAGTGGTGTCCAGGATCCACAAAAAGGACACCAGCATTTCCTGTCTCAGTGCTCAGATGCTCTGGATCAGGGAGCTTCCAGCCCCCGCAGACCACATAGCCTGGGAGTGGCTCTACCTGGGAATGAGCTTGCTCACGATCTTCGACAAATTCTGCATCACTGGGCAGTCATGATCCAGACTCCAGACACAGTACAGTTTTCTAAGCCAGAGCAATACTTGATGCTGACATATCCTAGGAGACTGAGTTATATTTGCTGATTCATATACACATGCAATCCAGGTTCAGGTGGGATTTGGAAATCTATAAATGTACTCAGGCATTATCAGAAATGATTCTATCACTTTCTTCATTAACTCCATTTCACAAATGAATCCTTTGTTATTTGAACTTCATAATGCCATTTAAAGATGGGGTAAGATTGCTGTTTTATATCTTAGACAATTAAGACAGAGACACTGAACAAAAGTCAGGAACATTGTTTTCACTAATAGGAAACAGTATTTAAGACCATGGCCAGAGGAGAAGGAAATGTAATTTTTGATGAGTCCTGGAATTTTGAGCTAGAAGTTTTGACATTCTTTCTATTGAATTCAGAAAATCTCTCATAAATTTGAAAAAGCTGATATTAGAGGTGGAGGATCCTGTCATCTAGATCCAGGGTGAAGCAAACAAATAAACTCAAAAGACTATCTTCTGAAAGTGTAAACACAAGTAGTATGTGATGCATACTTAATTCTTATTAAAAACCAGAACTGGAAGGACTAAAACATGCCACAAATTCAGACAATTTTCTCTTTTTATGCCCATTATGCACAAATATTTAAGTTCAGTAGCTGCACACGTACTTAAACACCCTTTCCATCACTGAGAATGGCAGGATCTACTGAGACGATGTTGTTTGGAACACTCAAATGGCCTGGTTTTTGTTTTCTAAACTTTAACATTCATTTTGGATTAAAATTAAACTTTTCTTTGATTGTTTTCAGAACTACATCTATTGCTCCAGCCTGCCAAGATCACCCTATGCTGTGTGTCTCTTCAGAGAACAGGGAGGCATAGAAGTCAGTGAAAAACCATCCTCTCCCATCTCTGCCATTTACTGGTTATGTCCCTTTACACTGGTGCTGGAGGTGGGGGAACAGTCACCCTCTCTCTGTCTTACTACCCTCAGTTGTGAAATCATAACAGCATTGGCACCTTACACTCTGCTTACACTCTGTTCACTGTGCAGACTAAAATTATTGATAAGTAACAACTTCAACATCTTCAACAATTCATTAGTGATGATGACAAGACCATTTCCAAAATTATTTCACTAGTAAAGTGCTTCAAAGAATTCTAAATATAGACTTCTATAATAAACAATAAATACTAAATGTTTATTATCAATGTTTGATAATACTAACAATAAATAAAAAATTATTTTAACTGTCTTATTTAGTATCTCCTTATAGACATTGATGTTTACTATGTTCCTGATGTTATATAAAAATATGAATGTTGATCTTGATAAACTCCCATGGGTATCCATATATAATCTCTTTCTAACTGTCATAAAACTTAGTCACCTACAATATTAATCAACTACCACAAGTTAACTAACCCACGACATTACAGATTCAAACTAAAAACAAGAATTTTTCTAATTCATGGTCTTTCCTTTCTCCTAAGTTACATGAATCTCAGAGTCATTATAAACCTGTAAAAACATCGACTTTTTAACAAATGAACTGGATAATATACAAAATGAATTAACTTATTTTAAGATCTTCTGCACAAAACAGGAATGTTCTAAAATATATTTGACAAATGTTGAAAATTGGGCATTTTTTTTGGCTATGACTTTAAAATATGTACTACCATTTATAATTTTTCAAATACTGACATTTACAGGGATCATTTCTGAGTGTTAAAAATTCTGACTCCTCAATGTTGAATTATTTTTAACTGTAGCAAAATACAGGTAACACAAATTTCCCATCTTAACCATTGTGAAGTGTACAGTCAAGTGGTGGTAAAAAGTCACATCGTTGGGCAAGCATCCCACACCCATCTCCAGAATGGCCTCTTTTGCAAAACTGAAACTCTGCATCCATTAAACAATAGCTCCTAGTTGCTTCATCCCCTCAGTCTTTCCCATCACAGTTTAGTCTCTGTGTATATCAATTTATTCCAGGGACCCCATATAAATGAAATCATACAGTATTTCTCATTTTGTGACTAGGTTATTTTTATGACCATATTGTATTCAAGACTAATCATGTTCAAAGATAACAAATAACACCAAGAAGCAATACTAAATATCTGTGCACACAATGAGAATGTGTAAATAAGTTTCCAAAAAGACCTTGGTTTCTCCTGCTGCTTGGATTTTCTTGTATCTGTTTTTACACTGTGAGGTAGTTTCCTGTATCAGCTTGGAGGGAACTTTGGAGCATTTCTTTCTAAGTCTGTATTAGGTTAACACCCATTGTTGGTTGGTGCAGCTGTAATGGTGAATATGATCCCACTGGACCCCACAACATTAAAGGCTCACCTCATCCATCCGTCCCAGCCCCTTTTAACATCTGTGCATCCATCACTATAATAGAAAACCACTGCATCACTGCAGCTTGGAATCACTAAACTTAACTATGCTGTTAGAATTACAACCTTAACATCTTAATTTATTTCTTGAAACCACTCTCCTTATTTTATTTTTCACATTTTTAGGTTAATTGGCCAATACAGAAACTCATATTTTTTTCAGTATTTAACATTTAACATAATATAAAGATACACATATAAATTATATAAACAGGCTTACACATAGTGAGATAATCAACACAGTTTACATTTTACATAATATCTTGGGAAAAGTAGATACCACTTTCCTTTATTTCTGTGATTTCAATTACAGAAAACAGCTCACTCTTGGGGACGACAGCACTGGATGAGATGATCAACAATACAGGGGTCACTGAGTTCCTCCTCCTGGGATTTTCTGAGGACCAGAAGGTGCAAGTCCTCCATGGTGTCCTGTTCCTCATGGCTTACCTGGCAGCCGTGTTAGGAAATGGACTCATCATCATGCTCATTACTTGGGATTCTCAGCTTCACACACCCATGTACTTCTTCCTGAAGAACCTGGCACTCATAGATCTCTGCTACATCTCTGTCACTGTTCCTAAATTTGCTCTCAACTCCCTGATGAACAGGAACACAATATCCTTCCTTGGATGTGTCTTCCAGGTTCTGTTCTTTGTGAATTTTTCTGGTGCTGAGTTTTTCATCCTCACTGTGATGTCCTATGACCGCTATGTTGCCATCTGCCGTCCACTGCACTATGAGACCATCATGAACAAAGGGACCTGTGTGCGGATGTTGGTGGCTTCATACATCAGTGCAGGGATTATTGGAACCATGCACACGGCAGCAACATTTTCCGTAACTTTTAGTTACAATAAGATCCATCATTTCTTCTGTGATATCCCTCAGATTATTTTGATCTCAGACTCCAAAATGAACATAAATGAAGCAGCAGTGACTGTATTTGTTATAATTATCTTACTAACTGGTTTCACCTCTATTTTATATTCCTATGTGCACATCTTCTCTGCTGTCTCAAGGATCTCCTCCCTGGAGGGCAGGTCCAAAGCCCTCTCCACCTGCCTCCCTCATCTGTTTGTTGTGACTGTGTTTTCTTCAACAGCTGCCTTTGCCTACCTGAAGCCAGCCTCTGAGCTGAGGTCACACCTGGATAGCACTCTGTCTGTGTTTTACACAGTGGTCCCTCCATCTCTGAATCCCATCATTTACAGCCTTAGAAACAAGGAGATAAAATTGACTCTGCAGAAAGTCCTTAGAATTGTAGCATTTAATTCAAATTAAATGTATTCAGGTAGTTTACAAAGAAGTTTCTCTTTAGGTCCAATGTATATTGTTTAAATTTTTATAATTTATTTGGTGGGCATGTATCTTAAAATTAACATACTATTTTAGCCACTTGGGGGCAGGGATAGAGCTAACATTGCAGAATGTTCTTCAGACATAGAGAAAACACAGAGGCATCAGTGGAACATGATTATTGTGGTATGTTTTTGGCACTGGCTTCAAAGTCTATGTAGCAATATTAATAAAATGATTACAAGGAAATCTAGACTTCCTAGTTGAAATGCCATCATGTGAGGGTATTAATAATATTTTTATGTGGTACAATAACTTCAGAAATTATTGCATTAGCAGTGTTCTTTATAAACACGATCCAGTGAAATTAGGACAACCTGGGCTTCCACAAACCAGAATGATTCTACAATTTAGAAGATAAAATTTCCCTCTGTATTTCCTAGATTCAGAGTGATCTTACTGCTGTATCATTTCCTGCCCAATGAAGCATGTCCATTTGTTCCCAGAATCTCAGTGTGCACAGAGGGGCCCAGATATGAACCCCTGTTTCTTGCTGTATAGACTGTTAGACTGAGAAATTCCATTTTATCTTCATCATATAAAAATGAAGTTTTTCTCCCCCTTGCAGGCTCATGTGTAATTAGAAACGGCAGGGCTGGGAGGGTGGAGGGAAGGCTCCTTCCTCCTGTAAGTTTGCTTGCTTCCACCTGAAGCAACCTCCAACCAAGGAGGCTCCTGCACATGGTGATGAGGCTGCCGGCCACTGTGTGCTGTGCTCACTCCCTGCTCCACATGCTGCTGACACTGCACGTTCTGATCTGCCTCACGTGCCAACACTGCTGTGATTCCCTGTGCTCTTCATGATGCTTTGTTTTTTCAAAACCCTCCATTGCAACTAGTTGTGAATATGTATTTGAGTTCTGCACAATGTCTAAACGGAAGTGACATGAACCTTAAGGGACATGTCCTCATGGTTAGGGGACCCCTCCTCCTTCCCCCATGGTGCTTACAGGATGTGGCTTTAGTGTGGGGCCCTGAGGAGCATGCCCATGAGCCTGGCCTCCTGGTAGTCACTTAACCAGTGACCCAGCCATCCCAGGAATTTCAAACAGGTACCTGATGCTATAACCTACTTGTGTTCAGGACTTCCTCACCAATGCAATAAAATATATAAAATAATTTTAGCATAACAAACACTAGGTAGAAATAAACAAATGCATCCTTATTGTGTATATTATGTTATGAAGAATACTTTTCTACATATAAAATATAGGGAAACCTGACAGTTACAGATTTAGAATTTCCCCTGTGACTGTGGGTGTCGGGGCTCAGGTGCTGAGAAAGCCCAGTCAGATCTCAGTTACCCCAGATGCCTGCCCCCGGAGAGTGTGGCTCTGCTCCTTCCTAGGGTGTATGATGACCCACATGATCCCATACTAATTCCGGGACTCTGTGACCTGTGCATGGAGCAGACAATAAAAGGGTCACTTCTTAAAGCCTGGAACTTCAACCCAATGTTAAGTAGTATTTGCTGGATGTGGTTATTTTCTTTTCTAAGCTCTTTGAGCTTTCTCTCAGTTTACAAAGCTGTCCTCCAACTTTCCTGAGCTCTTTTCCCATAGAACGTAAGTCCTCCTGAGAGAAAGAAGTGATTCATTCCATTCCTTTCTCCAGGACTTGAGCCTTCTTATAGATGTTACATTTCTGCTGTATGAAGCTCAAACTTCCACCCACATTGGTAAGTTAATTCTGGGTTCTAAACAGGGTGTTTCCTGCTCCAACAACTTTTCTCTTGAGTTGCTTTATATCCTATTTATGAGATTTAGGGATTATTTTAAGGAGTTTCCACACATTGCACACTTGCAATTATTATTTTTATTTTTCTAATTTTAAAGAAAAGTATCACAGTTTACCTAAGAATATTTGCATCTATTTCATCTGGCAGAAATGTTATTAGTGCTTGAAATTAATCACCCCAGAAGAAAACATGTTACTCTTGCTAAATTTTCAAAAGCAGTTTTTGTAACTAACCACTAGATTGTACTGTAAAATACCAATACCTGTAAATGAAATAAAAATAAAGTGAATAATTTCTAAAGAACCCCCAGGCAATATATTTTTCTATTTAAAACCAAGGAAGCATGAACCATGATGTCAGAAATAGGCTTAAGTTTATTCTTTAGTATATTCCACATAGTATGAATATTCATTTAATGTATGTCTCTGAAAGTAGACATATAATTACTTGTACATATAATTAATATTTTATTAATAATATATACATTAAAGATCTATTTAACTTTCACTTACATAAATCTTTGTTCTAGGTAGCAAATATTTTAGATTACTTATAAGCAATGTTTGTATGTTTATGTACTCAAATTATTAATTTGGTGGCTCAGCATCAGGGATTTTTTGAGATTTCTTAGCTTAATGTTCAGTTGCTCTATTGAGCCCATCACATTCTCCCCAACCAGTATCACAATAGGAACACTTTCCCCTCCATAGACCTCTGTGTTTATTCTCAGTTTTAGCTCCCCATGTCCTCAGGCTATAACCACCTCACTTTGGTCTCCGCTGTCCCAACTCTTCCTCCCCTGGGTGTTCTTGAAAGGACTTAGGGGACACACCACCACCTCACAGATGGAACAATTCACCTTTTCCTTAGAATACCCTGAGGAGGTTCTTCTCTCAGTGAGAGGATAACAGTTCTCCCAGTTCCTGCTGGGATACAGCCTGCTACTAATTTCTATTACATTAGATGAGAACACATCTCCCAGGATGAAGAGAATCTATGAAGACTGAAAAGTTCAAAACACATTTGTAATTCCTGTAGTAAGGAAATTGTTTCTTTTACAGCCTGGATTTTCAGGGATAAACACACAAGCACCATGTAAGTAACAGCTATGTGTAATTGGGGGAGGATGAAATTTTCCTTGTCTATATAAAAATCAATATTTTTCTAACATATTACCCAATTAAATTACTGTCATCCTTTCTATTGTACATATGTAGTCCCTAATTCAAAAGTTGCATTTATTCTCAAATGAACTTGAATATTATTGAATATTTCAATTTTTGTCTCAGATACAATTGAAAGAAAAAAACCCCAGACAGTTATGACCATCAGGGAAAATCAGACAGACACATATACACATATATAAGGAAAACAGAATTAAGAATACGGTATAGATAAAGTCATTTGTAAATATAATCACTTCACAGAAACACAGTTAGCAAGGTATTTCCTGACCAAATGTGCTCCTAAATATAACCAAAAGTTTGACAGTAAAGTTAAAATCAAAATATATACATTATATATGAGACGCTATAGACTCTAAATTCATTAAGCCTATCCTACATTGCAGCTCATGTGTACACTTTTTATTTGAGAGGGCATCTCTCATACTTATTGATCAAATGGTTGTTAACAACAATAAAATTCTGTATAGGGGGGTCAATGCTCAATGTACAATCATTAATCCATCTCAAGCCTAATTCTCGTCAGTCTCCAATCTTCTGAAGCATAACGAACAAGTTCTTACATGGTGAACGAATTCTTACATAGTGAATAAATTCTTACATGGTGAACAGTACAAGGGCATCATCACAGAAACTTTTGGTTTTGATCACGCATTATGAACTATAAACAATCAGGTCAAATATGAATATTCATTTGATTTTTATACTTGATTTATATGTGGATCCCACATTTCTCCCTTTATTATTATTATTATTTTTATTTTTAATAAAATGCTGCAGTGGTAGGTAGATGCAAGATAAAGGTAGAAAATATAGTTTAGTGCTGTAAGAGGGCAAATGTAGATGATCAGGTGTGTGCTTATGGACTAAGTATTAAACCAAGCTAGACAAGGGCAGCAAAACATCCATGGATGCAGATTTCTCTCAAAACAGGGGGAGTGAGGTTCTGAGCCTCACCTCTGTTGATCCCCAATTTCTCACCTGATGGCCCCCCTGCGACTGTGCCTGTCATAGGTTGTTCCTCCTTGAGGAATCTTACCCATCTTTGGCTAACCAGTCATCTTCCGGGGCCATACAGGGAAATGTAAAGTTGGTAAGTGAGAGGGAAGCCATATTGTTTGAAAAGGTTAGCTTTTTACTTCTTTGCAGATTTATGCCCTGTGGCTTCTATGCCCAGCACTTGTCTCGAGGTATCTTTACCACCTGGAGGAATTACGATACTCGGAAAATTCGATATGAGGCACGAATTCTATTTAAGGGTTGTAATTAGGAAGGAAGAAGAAAAACTATAGAGGTAGCATATGGAAGAAAACATGGGAGGTTTGATTATTTCTTTGACATATCTTCTTGTAGAGTACCTTAAGCATGTATAGGTTTTAAACTACCAATTAACTTGCACTCACATATTAATATAATAGGAATACGGTGACATAAACAAAGCAAATCTATAATTACCATCCATCTCCAGTGAAGCCAAGAAAACCATTTAGGCACCCTAGGCATTTGTGAAAATTTGTCTATGATATGATGGATATTGTCCAACTGTACTTGAACAGTCTGAGAGAAATCAGACAAATTAAAGCAACCCATTTCTGGGATCTGTTCACATCCCATATGTTCTTTTAACCGTAGATAGTCTATAGTCATAAGATTTTGGAGTGCTACAACTTGCACCCCTCCCAACTCCTGGTTGAGTTCCAACAGTACAGATCTGGTCAAATTCGTTGTCTCAATGTATGCAAATGCCAGCCTAGACATCTCCCTCCTCATTCCAATGGCAAGTCCAGGAAACGGTGGGGTGGATGCAGCCACAACCGCAGCATCGCCCAGATCCCTGTGGAGGCTTTTTGATGATCATCCCCCAGCACAAGTCCTCCAGAGAGTGCTGATGCCGGAAGATCCTCCTCATATTGTATCTTAGTTCATTTTCTAGGTAGCCAAGCTAGACCTTGATCTTCTGCATAGAAACTAACAGACCCTTTGCCCACACTTTGACATGCCCTCTATACCACTGTGCAGAACTCATTGAAGGTCAGCACCCAGGAACTGCTTTTCTTTTTTTATTAAGAGAAAGGAATATTATCAGAAAAGAGTACCTCCATAGCTGATCATCTGACGCCCTTTAAGTGATCAACATTAAGGATATTTAAAGCATGCGTTGATCTTTGATTTACCAATAGTTTTATCTTATCAAGGAGTAATCCCCCTTATCATTCTTTCTTTCTTTTTTTTTAATCTTTAATCGACACTTACATGAAGAATACTATGTTTACTCTGCTCTCCCCTATATCAGGTCCCCCCTAACAACCACATTACGGTTACTGTCCATCAGCTTAGCAAAATGTTGTAGAATCACTACTTGTCCTCTCTGTGTTGTACAGCCCACCCACCCCTTTCTTCCTCACCCCCCATGCATGCTAATCCTAATGCCCCCCTACTTCTCCCCCCCCCCTTATCCCTCCCTGCCCACCCATCCTCCCCAGTTCCTTTCCCTATGGTACCTGTTAGTCCATTTTTGGGTTCTGTAATTCCACTGCTGTTTTGTTCCTTCAGTTTTTCCTTTGTTCTTATACTCCTCAGATGAGTAAAATCATTTGGTATTTCTCTTTCTCCGCTTGGCTTATTTCACTGAGCATAATACTCTCCAGCTCCATCCATGTTGCTGCAAATGGTTGGATTTTTCCACTTCTTATGGCTGAGTAGTATTCCATTGTGTATATACACACCACATCTTCTTTATCCATTCATCTAGCGATGGACATTTAGGTTGCTTCCAATTCTTGGCTATTGTAAATAGTTCTGCGATCAACATAGGGGTGCATCTGTCTTTCTCAAACTTGATTGCTGCGCTCTTAGGGTAAATTCCTAGGAGTGGAATTCCTGGGTCAAATGGTAGGTCTGTTTTGAGCATTTTGATGAACGTCCATACTGCTTTCCACAATGGTTGAACTAATTTACATTCCCACCAGCAGTGTAGGAGGGTTCCGCTTTCTCCACAGCCTCGACAACATTTGTTCTTTGTCTTTTGGATGGCAGCTATCCTTACTGGTGTGAGGTGATACCTCATTGTAGTTTTAATTTGCATTTCTCTGATAATTAGCGATGTGGAGCATCTTTTCATGTGTCTCTTGGCCATCTGTATTTCTTTTTTAGAGAACTGTCTGTTCAGTTCCTCTGCCCATTTTTTAATTGGGTTATTTGTTTTTTGTTTGTTGAGGTGTGTGAGCTCTTTATATATTCTGGACGTCAAGCCTTTATCGGATCTGTCATTTTCAAATATATTCTCCCATACTGTATGGTTCCTTTTTGTTCTATTGATGGTGTCTTTCGCTGTACAGAAGCTTTTCAGCTTAATGTAGTCCCACTTGCTCATTTTTGCTGTTGTTTTCCTTGCCCAGGGAGATATGTTCAAGAAGAGGTCACTCATGTTTATGTCTAAGAGGTTTTTGCCTATGTTTTTTTCCAAGAGTTTAATGGTTTCATGACTTACATTCAGGTCTTTGATCCATTTTGAGTTTACCTTTGTATATGGGGTTAGACAATGGTCCAGATTCATTCTCCTACATGTAGCTGTCCAGTTTTGCCAGCACCATCTGTTGAAGAGACTGTCATTTTGTCATTGTATGTCCGTGGCTCCTTTATCAAATATTAATTGACCATATATGTTTGGGTTAATTTCTGGGGTCTCTAATCTGTTCCACTGGTCTGTGGCTCTGTTCTTGTGCCAGTACCAAATTGTCTTGATTACTATGGCTTTGTAGTAGAGCTTGAAGTTGGGGAGTGAGATCCCCCCTACTTTATTCTTCTTTTTCAGGATTGCTTTGGCTATTCGGGGTCTTTGGTGTTTCCATATGAATTTTTGAATTATTTGTTCCAATTCATTGAAGAATGTTGCTGGTAATTTGAGAGGGATTGCATCAAAAGTGTATATTGCTTTGGGCAGGATGGCCATTTTGACGAAATTAATTCTTCCTAGCCATGAGCATGGGATGAGTTTCCATTTACTAGTGTCCCCTTTAATTTCTCTTAAGAGTGACTTGTAGTTTTCAGAGTATAAGTCTTTCACTTCTTTGGTTAGGTTTATTCCTAGGTATTTTATTCTTTTTGATGCATGGTGAATGGAATTGTTTTCCTGATTTCTCTTTCTATTGGTTCATTGTTAGTGTATAGGAAAGCTACAGATTTCTGTGTGTTAATTTTGTATCCTGCAACTTTGCTGTATTCCGATATCAGTTCTAGTAGTTTTGGAGTGGAGTCTTTAGGGTTTTTATGCACAGTATCATATCATCTGCAAATAGTGACAGTTTAACTTCTTCTTTACCAATCTGGATTCCTTATATTTCTTTGTTTTGTCTGATTGCCGTGGCTAGGACCTCCAGTACGATGTTAAATAACAGTGGGGAGAGTGGGCATCCCTGTCTAGTTCCCGATCTCATAGGAAATGCTTTCAGCTTCTCGCTGTTCAGTATAATGCTGGCTGTGGGTTTATCATATATGGCCTTTATTATGTTGAGGTACTTGCCCTCTATTCCCATTTTGCTGGGAGTTTTTATCATGAATGGATGTTGAATTTTGTCAAATGCTTTTTCAGCATCTATGGAGATGATCATGTGGTTTTTGTCTTTCTTTTTGTTGATGTGGTGGATGATGTTGATGGATTTTCGAATGTTGTACCACCCTTGCATCCCTGGGATGCATCCCACTTGGTCATGGTGTATGATCCTTTTGATATACTGTTGAATTCTGTTTGCTAATATTTTATTGAGTATTTTTGTATCTACATTCATCAGGGATATTGGTCTGTAATTTTCTTTTTTGGTGGGGTTTTTGCCTGGTTTTGGTATTAGGGTGATGTTGGCTTCATAGAATGAGTTGGGGAGTATTCCCTCTTCTTCTACTTTTTGGAACACTTTAAGGAGAATGAGTATTATGTCTTCTCTGTGTGTCTGATAAAATTGCGAGGTAAATCCATCCGGCCTCTGGGTTTTGTTCTTGGGTAGTTTTTTGATTACCGTTTCAATTTCTTTGCTCTTAATTGGTTTGTTTAACTTTTGTGTTTCTTCCTTGGTCAGTCTTGGGAGGTTGTATTTTTATAGGACGTTGTCCATTTCTTCTAGGATTACCAGCTTGTTGGCATATAGGTTTTCATAGTAGTCTTTAATAATTCTGTGTATTTCTGTGGAGTCTGTCGTGATTTTTCCATTCTCATTTCTGATTATGTTGATTTGTGTTCTCTTTTTCTCTTAATAAATTTGGCTAGTGGTTTATCTATTTTGTTCATTATCTCAAAGAACCAGCTGTTGGTTTCGTTGATTTTTGCTATTGTTTTATTCTTCTCAATTTTGTTTATTTCTTCTCTGATCTTTATTATGTCCCTCCTTCTGCTGACTTTAGGCCTCATTTGTTCTTCTTTTTCCAGTTTCGATAATTGTGATGTTAGACTATTCATTTGGGATTGTTCTTCCTTCTTCAAGGGTGCCTGGATTGCTATATATTTTCCTCTTAAGACTGCTTTCGCTGCGTCCCACAGAAGTTGGGGCTTTGTGTTGTTGTTGTCATTTGTTTCTATATATTCCTTGATCTCTATTTTGATTTGTTCATTGACCCATTGATTATTTAGTAGCATGTTGTTAAGCTTCCATGTGTTTGTGAGCTTTTTTGTTTTCTTTGTAGAATTTATTCCTACTTTTATACTTTTGTGGTTTGAAAAATTGGTTGGTAGAATTTCAATATTTTGGAATTTACTGAGTCTCTGTTTGTGAGCTAGTATGTGGTCTATTCTGGATAATGTTCCATGTGCACTTGAGAAGAATTTATATCCTTTTGTTTTTGGATGTAGAGTTCTATATATGTCTATTAAGGCCATCTGTTCTAGTGTGTTGCTCAGTGTCTGTGTGTCCTTACTTATTTTCTGCCCGGTGGATCTATCCTTTGGGGTGAGTGGTGTGTTGAAGTCTCCTAAAATGAATGCATCTTTAGTTCTGTTAGTATTTGTTTCACATATGCTTGTACACCTGTATTGGGTGCATATGTATTTAGAATGGTTATATCCTCTTGTTGGACTAAGCCCTTTATCATTATGTAGTATCCTTCTTTATCTCTTGTTACTTTCTCTGTTTCTATGTCTATTTTGTCTGATATTAGTACTGCAACCCCTGCTTTCTTCTCACTGTTGTTTGCCTGAAATATGTTTTTCCATCCCTTGACTTTTAGTCTGTGCTTGTCTTTGGGTTTAAGGTGAGTTTCTTGTAAGCAGCATATAGATGGGTCTTGCTTTTTTATCCATTCTATACCTCTGTGTCTTTTGATTGGTGCATTAAGTCCATTTACATTTAGAGTGACTATTGAGAGGTGTGTACTTATTGCCATTGCAGGCTTTAGATTCTTGGTTACGATGGGTTCAAGGTTAGCTTCTTTAGTATCTTACTGCCTAACTTAGCTCACTTATTGAGCTGTTATTTACACTGTCTGGAGATTCTTTTCTTCTCTCCCTTCTTACTCCTCCTCCTCCATTCTTCATATGTTGTGTGTTTTCTTCTGTGCTCTTTTTAGGAGAGCTCCCATCTAGAGCAGTACCTGTAGGATGCCCTGTAGAGGTGGTTTGTGGGAAGCAAAGTCCCTCAGCTTTTGCTTGTGGGAAGCAAAGTCCCTCAGCTTTTGCTTGTCTGGGAATTGTTTAATCCCACCATCATATTTAAATGATAGTCGTGCTGGATACAGTGTCCTTGGTTCAAGGCCCTTCTGTTTCATTACATTAAATATGTCATGCCATTCTGTTCTGGCCTGTAGGGTTTCTGTCAAGAAGTCTGATGTTAGCCTGATGGGTTTTCCTTTAAAGGTGACCTTTTTCTCTCTAGCTGCCTTTAAAACTGTTTCCTTGTCCTTGATCCTTGCCATTTTAATTACTATGTGTCTTGGTGTTGTCCTCCTTAGATCCTTTCTGTTGGGGGTTCTGTGTAATTCCTTGGTCTGTTTGATTATTTCCTCCCCCAGTTTGGGGAAGTTTTCACAATTATTTCTTCAGAGCGACTTTCTATCCCTTTTCCTCTTTCTTCTTCTTCTCTTACCCCTATAATACAAATATTATTCCTTTTGGCTTCGTCACATACTTCTCTTAGTGTTGTTTCATTCCTGGAGATCCTTTTATCTCTCTCTATGTCAGCTTCTATATGTTCCTGTTCTCTGGCTTCTATTCCTTCAATGGCCTCTTGCATCTTATCCATTCTGCTTATAAATCCTTCCAGGGATTGTTTCACTTCTGTGATCTCCTTCCTGACATCTGTGATCTCCTTCTGGACTTCATCCCATTGCTCTTGCATTTTTTTCTCTGCATCTCATCCCATTGCTCTTGCATTTTTCTCTGCATCTCTGTCAGCATGTTCATGATTTTTATTTTGAATTCTTTTTCAGGAGGACTGGTTAGGTCTGTCTCCTTCTCAGGTGTCGTCTCTCTGATCTTTGTCTGCCTGTAGTTTTGCCTTTTCATGGTGATAGAGTTAGTTTGCAGAGCTGGTACGAGTGACAGCTGGAAGAGCTTCCCTTCTTGTTTGTTTGTGGCCTTCCTCTCCTCGGAGAATAGCGACCTCTAGTGGCTTGTGCTGGGCAGCTGTGTGTAGACAGGGCTTCTGCTACCTGCCCGGTTGTTATGGGGTTTATCTCCGTTGTTGCTGTGGGCGTGGCCTGGCTGTGGCTGCTCCTCCAAAATGGTGGAGCCCCGTTGGAGGGGGAGCAGCTGGGAGGCTATTTATCTCTATAAGGGGCCTCTGTGCTCCCTGTTGCCCAGGGGGTTAGAGTGCCCAGAGATCCCCAGATTCCCTGCCTCTGGAGTAATTGTACTGTCCTGCCCCTTTAAGACTTCCAAAAAGCACTCTCCAAACCAAAACAACAACAACAACAACGAAAGAGGAAACAGGAAAAAAAAAAAAAGGAAAAAACGCGATTTTTTTTTTCCTCAGGCGTCAGTTCCAGGCTCCTGTTCACTGGTCCTGCTGCCCTACCTCCCTAGCACCGGGGTCCCTGTCCCTTCAAGATTTCCAAAAATCACCCACAAAAAAAAAAAAAAAAAAAAAGGAAAATCGCGTGATATTGTTTGTCCTCAGGCACCGGTACCAGGCACCCGCCCACTGGTCCTGCCGCCCTGCCTCCCTAGCACTGGGGTCCCCGTCCCTCCAAGGCCTCCAAAAAACACTCGCCAAAAAAAAAAAGGGAAAAACACGCGACCCTCTCCGTCCCCAGGCGCCGGTCCCAGGCACTTGCTCACCGGCCATGCCACCCTGCCTCCCTGGCACTGGAATCCCTGTCCCCCTAAGGCCTCCAAAAAGCACTCGCCAAAAAGAGGAAATTCCTTGATTTTAGCTTGCTGCTTTGGTTTTATTTGAAATTATAATGATGCAATGGAGTTTCTGGTAACAGCTGAAGAGAAATTCTGAGCATGTTACTCACTGTTGTGAGTCATGTTGGTAAAGTGATACAACCACTACAACCACGATGGAATATTAACACCACAGAAACTGATAAATACTGAAAGATCAGCTCATCCTATTATCCCACCACTTGCTTTACTTTGATGAGCCCATTACTGTAACATAAAACCAATCTCTCTCTGCAACAGGGACTTAGAAATATTAATATCCTCAATTAGAAACAACCAAATAACTTAAACTTTTTAGAAGCTGTTCCATTTACTTTTTTGTAGCTTTTGAGGGTCTAATAGTCAAAATATTATGTATTTTAAGTCTAACTTGATATGAAGATATACATATGTATATGCACACTTATATGTGTACTTATACACAAGCATATTATGAAATAATCAGTGTAGAGAATTTATGTATTTACACAGGAAGGTAAAGTTTTCCTTCATTTCCGTATGTTTGATTACAATATAAAGATCACTTAGAGAACTTGCCATTGAACAAGATGATCATTCACACTGGAGTCACTGAGTTTCACCTTCTGGGATTCTCTGAAGACCCGAGGAGGCAAATCCTACATGGTTTTCTGTTCCTCATGGCTTACCTGGCAGCCCTATTAGGAAATGGACTCATCATCATGCTCATTACTTGGAATCCTCAGCTTCACACACCCATGTACTTCTTCCTGAAGAACCTGTCACTCATAGATCTCTGCTACATCTCTGTCACTGTTCCTAAATTTGTTCTCAACGCCCTGATGAACAGGAACACAATATCCTTCCTTGGATGTATTTCACAGGTGCTTTTTTGTTTGAGTTTTGCTTCTGCTGAAGTAGCCATCCTCACAGTGATGTCCTATGACCGCTATGTGGCCATTTGTTGTCTTCTGCACTATGAGACCATCATGAACATGGAGGTCTGTGGGTGGATGGTGGTGGCTTCATACATCAGTGCAGTGGTCTCTGGAGCCATGCACACAGGAGCAACATATTCCACAACGTTTACTTCCAATAAGATACATACTTTCTTCTGTGATATCCCTCAGATTACTTGGATCTCAGACTCCAAATTCAACATAAGTGAACTGTCAGTGTCAGCATTCACTGCAAATATCTCACTAGCTTCTTTCATCTCTATCTTATATTCCTATTTGAACATCTTTTCTGCTGTCTCAAGGATCTCCTCCCTGGAGGGCACATCCAAAACCCTCTCCACCTGCCTCCCTCATCTGGTTGTTGTGACTCTGTTTGTTTCAACAGATGCATTGGCCTACCTGAAGCCATCCTCTGACATGAGGTCAGACCTAAATATCACTCTCTCTGTGTTTTACACAGTGGTGCCTCCATCATTGAATCCCATCATTTACAGTCTTAGAAACAAATACTTAAAACTGACTCTGAGAAGAGTCTTTGGAATTGTAGTATTTAAGACTATTTAAATATAATTGGGTAGTTCAGGGAGAGGTGCTCTTTAGTTCTATACACATATTATTTTGAACTTTGCCACTGATATAATGGGTATGTATCACAACATGAAGGTGCTATTTGAAGCATTTCAAATTATCGATTGATCTATCATAGCAAAATATAGATCAGAAATATGGAAAAAATAAAATCAGAGATATATTAGTGGAACACTATGACTGTGCTGTGCTTTGGGCAGTAGCTAATAATTATCACACATAAACAGTATGACAAAGATGATATAACAAATAAAATAACAAAGCTTGCACATGTTAAACATTGGTAAAAAGATTGGAAGTGTGAAAACACTGATAAAATTAAGAAATTCCTGATGAAATGGACGAAGAAATAGTCTAGTTACTACCTCTTGCAAAGGGTCAAAGTAAGGTTTCTATTCTACTCAAGATGTGTTCTCTTGGTTTTCATAAGTGATCCATGTAGAGGTATATTAATTTTATTATCTTTCATTGATTTATACTTATGAGGGGTGTAATTTTTACGGGAAAATACATGACAAAGATATAATTACAAATACTACACCATACATATAAAATTATAAAAATGAAATACCATTCTAAGCATCTTCAGCAAAGTTAACATAGGAATATAATAGAAAATATGTTTCTGCATGTTTTAAATAAATCAGATTTTCAAATAAAACATTTTACATGAGATGATCCAAAACATCACTATTTAATTCAAACAAATATTTGAGAAAAAAGATCTCATAGAATAAATGTATAGTATAGAGAATATACTCATTCAGTTTTGAAAATTTTCTATGTTGACACATAGTAATGACACTAGTTAGGGTAAGGATTTAATAAAGTTTATAACTGTTGAACAACTACATTGCATATTTTATACAATATAATACTGTACATCAACTACACTTCATGAAAACTGTATCAAAAATGAATCAAAGCTATTTAAATAAAATTCAATAACTCCTTCTAATTAAAAATATCTCAGAAAAAAGGAATACTAGAGGACCATCTGTTTTCTAATAAAGAATAACTATCACAACAAACATCAAACTTCAGACATAAATTTGAAATATTATTTTCTTCTGTTATGAATTCAAGAAAAACATACTGATGTTATAATTTAATCTTACCCTGAATTTCCTGGACAATGTAATAAGATGTAGAAAATAATAATTTTTATAACAAATATTGGGAAAAAAAGAAACAAAATTGTACCTATTGTGTAAATTATCAACAATATTCTTCCACAAAAGAAGTAGGAAAGCCTGCTATTTGCCACAAAATGGATAAACTAAGAAGATATTGTACTAAATGATGTGGGTCAGAGAAGGACAATTACTGTATAAACTCACTTTCACGTAGGTATTAAAGTAGACAAATTTGTAGAAGCACAGGTTTAAGTGGCATTCACCAGGAACTGGGGAGGGAGGATAATGGTCAAACAGACGTAGGTGAAGGCCAAGGACAGAAAGCTTTCAGTCATGCACGATGAGTAAGTTTTGGAGATGCACTATTCAGCATACAGTCCATAGCTGACAATACCCAATAGGATGGAAAGTTTAGGGAAGACTGTTTTGTAACACAATTCTTGCTGAGGAAATGTATTTGCGCTTATTAGTAATCGTTTTTTTTCCCCAATCTAAGACTGATAGACAGCCATGATGTGAAATAGAGATTTTGAGAAGACAGAAATAATCTGATAATTGAAGAAATGAAATAAAATACAGGGTGATGTGAATATAAAGAGTATCTTCACAAATTGAGCAACCAACGAACTGAATCATGTATTGCTGTTTCTGCAGGTATTTTTCCTTTTCTAAGCACATATGATTGCACGTTGTTGACAATTGACATAACCAGTGTTTTACAATTACCCTCATAGTTTCAGAGAAAGAATGTAATGATTACTTTCCAATGACATTAATTGTTACACTCTATATAGATTATTCCCAATGTTCTAACATTTTTCCTTTTGACAAAGAGAAATGTCCAATATAGAGTCAGATTGCATCTATGAAAGAGTTTCCTTTTTAATATATACCATTATTGATGATAGAAAGAAAACTATACAGCATACAAAAATATCTGTTATGGGGAAAAGTTGCAAAAAACTTCCAGTCAATGGTATTTCAGATGACAGAAGAGGGTATGTAGTTGTGGTACAGTAGTGGGTGGAGAAGTGTGTTGAGGTGCACAGGCTGCATGCACAGAAACTGTGTGCAGGGATGACAGCACAACTTGTTGGGCAGCCACCTGGTGAAGCGATGGTAGGCTTTGCTGGGGAAGCCACCTAGAATAAAGTAAAACTTACTTTGAAAACACTCTCCTCTACTTACTTCCAAGTCACCACTCACTACCAGTCATCTTATTGAAAGAGAAAGGAAACATCTTGATCTGTGAAGACAAGTCCATTCTTTTTGTGTGATCTCTCCACACCATCTACTGAAAAACATAATTTCAGTCCACAAAATTAATAAAAGGGGTGACAAAATAAAGATCAGAGCAGAAATAAATTAAATAGAGAATAAAACAGTAGCAGAAATCAATGAAACCAGGAGCTGGATCTTTGAGAAAATAAACAAAATAGATAAACCCCTAGTTAGACTTGTCAAGAAAAAGAGAGGATACTTGCATAAGCAGAATCAGAAATGAAGGATAATCACAACAGAAACCACAGAAATACAAAGAATTATTAAAGAATACCATAAAACATTATGTGCCAGTAAATTGGGCAACCTAGAAGAAATGGACAACTTTCTAGAAAATTACCATTTTCCAAGACTGACTGACAAAGAAACAGAAACCTGAAGAGACCAATTACCAAAAATGAAGTAGAATTGGCAATCAAAAAACTACAAAAAAAAAAAACTCCAGGCAAGATGACTTCAGCTGAATATTATCAACATTTAAAAAAGAATACATATTACCATCTTTCTTTAAGTATTCCAAAAAGTGTAAGAGGAATACTTCCAAACTCATTCTATGAGGATAGCATCACTCTAATAACAAAACCAAAGACAGTACAAAAAGAACATTGTAGGACAATATACCTGATGAACAAGGATGCAAAAATCCTCAACAAAATATTAGCAAACAAAATTCAAAAATACTTCAAGAATATCATCCACCATGATCAAGTGGTATTTACTATAGTGAATCAAGGATGGTACAGAATTTGCAGATCAATCAATATCATCCACCACATCAATAAAAAGGACAAAAACCACATGATCATCTCCATAGATGCTGGTAAACATTTGACAATATTCAACATCCATTCATGATAAAAAGTCTTAAAATAGGTATTGAGGGCAAGTATCTCACATAATAAAGGCTGTATACAACAGACCCACAGCCAACATCACACTTAACAGAAAAAGGCTGAAAGACTTCTTCCTCTAAGAACGGGAACAAGATAAAGATACCCAATCTCACCACTTTTATTTAACATAGTACTGGAGGTCAAAGCCCGAGAATGAGACAACACAACGAAATAAAAGGCGTCTAGATGGTAAGGAGAAAGTTAAACTGTCACTATTTGCAGATGACATATTATACATAGAAAACCTTAAAGACTCCACCAAAATACTACTAGAACTAATAACTGAATTCAGAAAAGTAGCGGGATGCAAAATTACTATAGAGAAATATCTTGCCTTTCTATATATGACCAATGAACTGGAAGAAAGAGAAATCAAGAAGACAACTCCATTTACAATTGCATCAAAACTAATAAAATACTTAGGAAAAAAACCTAACCAAGGAGGTGAGAGACCTGTACTCTGAAAACTATGAAACACTAATGAGAGAAACTAAACAAGACACAAATAAATGGAAATCTATCCCATGCACATGGATAGGAAGAATTAATGTTGTTAAAATGTCCATCCTGACCAAAGCAATTTGCAGATTCCATGCAATCCCTATCAAAATAACAACAACGTTCATTAATGAACTGTAACAAATAGTACTAAATTTCGTATGGAACCACAAAGGACCCCAAATAGCAAAAGCAATCCTGATAAAGAAGAATAAAGCTTGGAGGATTATCCTCTCTGACTTCAAGCTCTACTACAAAGACACAGTAATCAAAACAATTTGTTATTGGCACAAGAACAGACAGATAGAACAATGGAGTAGAATAGAAAGCCCAGATATAAACCACACATATATTCCAATTAATACATGAAAAAGAAGCCATAAATAGACAATGGGGAAAGACAGACTCCAACAATTAGTGTTGGGAAAACTGGACAGCTACATGTAAAAGAATGAAACTGGATTACTGTCTAACGCCATACATAAAAAGTAAGCTCGGAATGGAACAAAGACTTGAATGTAAGTCATAAAGCCATAAAACTCTTAGAAGAAAACATAGGCAGAAAATCTCTTGAATATAAACATGGGCAATATTTTCCTGGACGCATCTCCTTGGACAAGGGAAAGAAAATAATAAATGAACACGTGGGACTACATCAAACTATAAAGCTTGTGTACAGCAAATCGGCAGAACCAAAAGGCACCCTACAGTATGGAAAAATATAATCATAAATGACTTATCTGACACGGGGTTAACATCCAAAATATATAAAGAACTCATATGCTTCAACACACAAAAAAACAAATAACCCAGTTAAACAATGGGCAGAGTATCTGAACAGACACTTCTCCAAAGAAGAAATACAGATGGCCAACAGGCACATGAAAAGATGCCCCACATCACTAATCAGCAGGGAAATGCCAATTAAAACCACAGTGTGATATCAACCTAACACCAGTTAGAATGGCTACAATCCAAGACCTGAAATAACAAATGCCGGTGAGGATGCAGAGAAATGGAAACCCTCCTACACTGTTGGTTGGAATGTAAATTGGTATAGCCATTGTGGAAAGCAATATGCAAATATATAATACAGATAGTTTTTTGATTACCAATTCTATTTCATTATTGGTAATTGGTCTGTTCAGCTTTCCTTCCAAGGTCAGTCTTGGAAAGTGGTATTCTCCTAGAAAGTTGTCTATTTATTCTATGTTGTCCAATTTATTGGCATATAATATTTCATAGTATTCTCTAATAATTCTTTGTATTTCTGTGTTATTTTGTGGTGATTATCCCTTTTTCATTTCTGATTTTGTTTATGTGTGTACCCTCTATTTTTCTTGATAAGTCCGGCTAGAGGGTCATCTTTTTTGTTTATTTTGTCAAAGAAGCAACTTCTGGTTTCACTGATTTTTCCTATTATTTTATTCTTCTCTATTTTATTTATTTCTGCTCTGGTTTTATTATTTCACTCCTTCTACAAATTGGTCTTCATTTGTTCTTCTTCTTCTAGCCTGTTTAATTATGAGTTACCAGCTGTGTGTTTTTGAGATTGTCCTTGTTTTTTGAGGTAACCCTGCATTTCTATGTACTTTCTTCTTAGAATTGCCTTTACTGCATCCCACAGGTTTTGGGCTGTTGAGATTTATTTTAATTTATATCCATGGATTGCTTGATTTCTGTTTTAATTTGGTCATTGATCCACTGATTATTTAGAAACATGTTGTTAGCCTCCATGTGTTTGTAGGCTTTTTGATTTCTTTGTGCAATTTATTTGTCATTTCATACCAATGTGGTCTGAGAAATTGCTTGATAGAATATCAGTCTTTTTGAATTAATTGAGGCTCTCTTTATCCCCTAGTATGTGATCTATTCAGGAGAACATTCCATGTGCACTTGAGAAAAACATGCATCCTGCTGCTTTAGCAGGAATGTTCAGTAGATGTCTGTTAAACTATCTGATGTAATGGATTGTTCCATCCACCGTTTTCCTTTTTTATTTTCTGTCTGTTTCATCAGTTTATTGTTTTGGGTGGTGTTTAAAATCTCCTAAAATGGCTATGTTGCAGTCTATTTCCCCCTTCAATTCTGTTAGTATTCTTTTTCACATATTTATATGCTCCTATATTGGGTGCATAGATATTTATAACGGTTATATCCTCTTGTTGGACTGATCCCTTTATCATTATGAAAAGTCTTTTGTCTCTTTTTTGCTTTGGTTGTTTTGAGGTCTATTTTGTCTGATATAGCTACTGCTAATTTTTTTTCCTCCCTATTATTTGCATGAACTATCTTTTTCCATTCCTTCACTTTTAGTCTGTGTATGTCTTTGGGTATGAAGTGAGTCTCTGGTATCCTACATATAAATGGCTCTCTTTTTTAATCCATCCTGCTATTCTATGTTTTTGGTGCATTCAGTCCATTTACATTTAATGTGATTATTTATAGATATGTAATTTTTCCCATTTCATTGATTATATTCTGGTTGATTTTATATATCCACTCTGTTCTTTTTTTCTGTTTCTTTTATGTGATTCTCTTGTTTTTTGATGGATTTCTTTAGTGCTGTGATGGGATCTTTTCCTTTCTTTCTCTTCATCTTCTTTCTTTTTTTTCTTTCCATTTTCTTTCTTCATTCTTCCTTCCTTCCTTCTCCTCTCTCCCTTCCTAATTCCCTCCCTCCCTTCCTTCCTTCCTTTTTTCCTGTCTCCCTCCTTCCCTCTCTCTTTCTTTCTATGTATCGATTGTAGGCTTTAATCTTTTGGTTCCCAGACTCAAGGATAGCTTCCTTAGTATATAACAGTCTATCTTAAATTGCTGATTACTCTATTTCAAACACAATCTAAAGGTACTTTATTCTTCACCTTCTTCTTTCTCTTCTACACTTTTTGTGTCAGATGTCATAATCTGCAATTGCTGTTTATTTCTTGATTAGTTTTGTGATTAGTTGATTTTGCTGCTTTTAATTTTATAATTGAAAACTAATTGAGCTACTACATTTACTGTAAGTTTATTTTCACTGGTGAAAGCTATTTAGCCCTAGGAATATATCCATCTATAGCAGTCATTTTAACATATTCTGCTTGGCTGGCTTAGTAGTGGTGAAGCCCTGCAATTTTGTTCATCTGGAATTTGTTTAATCCCTGTTTCAAACTTAAATGATACTCTTTCCAGGTAGAAGATTCTTGGATGGAGGTCCTTCTATTTCATTATATTAACTAGATCATGCCACTCACTTCTAGCCTGCAAAATTTCTGCTGAGAAGTCCGTTGATATTCTGATGGTATTTCATTCTAAGTAATCTTTTTCTCCACCTGCATTCAGTAATCTCTCCTTGAACTTGACATTTGTGATTTTAATTATTACATGTCTTGGTGTTTTCTTCCTGGGGAGCCTTTTGCTAGGGGCTCTCACACTTTCATAACCTGAATATCTAATTTTTTCTTGAGATTGCAGGAATTTTCAACAATTATTTCCTCAAAGAGACTTTCTAACCCTTTGTCTCCCTCTTCTCCTTATGGTACCCCTGTGAATATTATTCTGTCTGGATTGCTCACACAGGTCTATTCCTAGTCTTCCATTCCTAGAGATCCTTTTCTGTTTTCAGCTTCATTGTTTTCCTGTTTCCTAATTTCCATTTATTTACACCTTCTTCAATCTCTGATAATCTGCTTTAAATCCCTTCATTATATGATTAATTTCTGATACTGCATTATTAAACTTGAGTGGCTCATTGCATGTCTTCTGTCTTTTTTGTTGATGTTTTCATGAGATATTGAATGTTGCAATTTTACTTTGAAATATTTATAAAGATTGCTGATCTGTATTTCATTGAGCCCTCTCTCTGGTGTCATGTCTTGTACTTCGGTTATACCCTGGCTCCTCATTTTGTCAGCATTTCTGGGTTTTCTCCATTGTATTACATGGCTCTGTTACATCCAGACCCTTTTCTGTGAGGTCTTCTCTTCTTCCCCAGATGTAGGTAGTCTGTTCGGCAGACTTCAAGTCATTTTCAGGTTTAGTTGTTTTTGCCGTATTTTTATGTTATATGTTTTTGGGAGGAGGTTTCTACGTTGCCAACACACTCTTCCTCCTTTTTCTCTACCCACCACTTTTATGTATTTTTAAAGCACTTAGACTTATTCAAATAGATACTCAAAATAATTTTATTGGTTGTTAGTAGCATTCATAAAATAAAGAAATGGTATGGATTGTACTACAAGTTTTAACAATGACAAAATTTGATGATAGTTTAAGAAAATGAGAACTTTATTTAAATCAGAGTGGAGTACTTATGTAATTTCAGATAATCCAGTGTCATGGGTATGTCTTCATAACAACTTTATTAAATGAATCTTTATCTGAAGTGGTATCATAAAAAGATAATTTTAACAAACCTCAATGACAGCAATGATAACACCAATTAAGTAGCAATAACTAAATTAAAAATAAATAGAAAAGTCTTCAAAGGAAAAGACATGCATACAAATTCCCTGGTGATTTTCAGATATGTGAAAGCTAAGTGAAATCTGTAGGTGACCCCAGGTCCCTGATTCCTGACAGCATGACCTTATTCATTTTTCAGATTTCTGATGAACCCAGATTCCATGATAATTCTGAGCCATTGTGAGCTGGGTGGGGAACAGTAGAAACAAAAGAGCCCTTGAGAAATGGTGGATCTTGAACTTGATGTTAGCAAGTATTTCCATGATGAGATCATTAACTTTACTTAGTTCTTTGACCTTCCTATAAGTTGACAGAGAAGCCTTACAACTTCTTGAGCTCTTTTATCAGGAAAATAATCTTCTCTTGATAGAAAGAGAAGATTTTGTCCAATTATTTCTCCATATCTTCATCTTTCCCCTTATAATAGTTGTGTATCTGAAATGTTCACTATGCTAAGGGGAGCTGCATCTAGATTTCTAAACAGTGCATTTCCTACTCAAAATAATATGTCTGGAATGTAATTGTATGTTCTTTGTGTGATTTGTGCAATATTTTAACCACTTCCTACACATTGTACATTTGCAATTTTTTTCCATAATTTTAATGAAAAATATAAAAGGCCAAAATAGGTCAAACAAGTACCTCAGCAAGAGGAACTAATAATAACATGAAATTAATCATTGCTACAGAACACATATGTTGGTCTTGCTAGACTTTCAAAACCTGTTTTATGTAAACATTAGATTCTAATTTAAAAATCTTAACATGTGTTGTGAAATATAAAGGGAATTTTGAAGAACCCCTAGACAATAACATTTTTAGTATAAAACTACAGATATGTATACCATAGAGCCATATATGAGCATGAATAAAGTATTTAGTATAATCCATATACTGTGAATATTCACTTAATGTCTATGTAAATTTAACTATAGATGTAGATACATATTAAAGGCCTAATGTTTCTCTTTTCCTTATAAAATTATTATAGAAAAGATGTATTTTATAATAGCTCATAGGCAAGATATATATTTCTAGGTACTGAAATGAATAATTAGGTAGCTCAGCATAAGGGATTTCTTGGGAAATCTCTGAGAGATTTCTGAACTTCATGTTGACCTGTTTTTTTGAGCATGTTTCCTTTTCCACAGTCATTACCATAAAAGAAATAGTTTACCCTGAAATTACCAGGAGAAATTAGTTGAAAATCTGCTGAAATTTCCCAAGTCCCCAAAGTACAGCAACCTATATTGGTCCCTCCTGTCTCACCTCTTCCTCTCCTGGGTGTTCTTGAAATATTTTGAGACACATCACAGCCTCAGAGCTGAAATCATTTGCCTTTCCTGAGATTCTCCCAGTCCTGAGGTAGCATGAAGCCTGCTACTTGCTTCTATGACATTAGATGAGAGCAGATCTTCCTGGATGAAGAGACTCTATGGAGATTGCAGAGTTCAAGGCACATGTGAAGGCACTATAATAAGGAAGTATTCTCTTTAAATCCCACACTTTCAGAGCTTAAAGCATGATCACCATGTGAGTAGTACTTGTTTGTTAGTTTAAAGGACAAAAAAATATTCCTTTCTATGATAGAGAAGATGATATTTCTAACATATTATCCAGTAAATGTATAGGTGTGATACTTTCACCTCTAGATATATAGACCCTGATCTAAAACCTGCATTTTTCTCATTTTAATTTATTGAAAATTTTAAATATTTTTCTGATACAATTAAGAGAAAAAGCCTGGAGTTAAAAACACAGTGAGCATAAGGGAAAACACAGAGACTTATATACATGCATTTACACCAATATACACATATATACATACAAATAGAAAAATAGAATTAGGAATGTGGCACAAAGTCATTTTATCAAATTATAATCAACTCACTGATGTATAATACGCAATTACATTTAAACTGCCCAATACTAAATCTGTTATAGTAAACTAAAACCAAAATATATTCTCCTATATCAAACAGGAAATTCTAGATCTGACACTTCTGCCAATACACATATTCTTAAAAGTCATCTTCCAAATTAATGGTTAAAAATAAATTATGACAATATTTTGAATTTGAATTATGAGAAAGTGTGCATTATAAATTAGTGTTATAGTTGAAAATAGAATGTTTCTTATTCATTCATGAATTAATCCTGCAGATCATTCTGAAAGCAAGAAAGTGCAATGATTTACAAGCTCTTGCCAGTCATGACTGAACAAATGTCAGAAGCAGTGATTATCAAAATTGTAACAAAAAAATCGATTCCTCTTTCATTATCCATTTATCCTTGACTCTCTGTAAAATAAAGGATGTGGAGAGATAAACTCACTCTTACAGTTTCCCTTATAAAATACATTATTTGACAAATGTAATCAGATCATATTTTGTAAATCTATGTTTTACAGTATTACCTCCAGTACAGGACTATGCTTTATCCCTGTCTAAAATGAGGAGTTGTTAGGCCGTTACAATGAAATTACTTTCATTTACAATTAATGTGGTAACTAAAACAGTGCTTTTATGTAGCAATGCCTCAGCGTATCAGTCTATCACCAAGACAAAAATCTCCAGGGTCCACAAACAGGACAACAGATTTTTCATTCTTCAACCCTCAGGTGCCCTGGATTATGAAGTGTCAGACAGTAGTAAACTGGACGGAATGGCCTCACCTGGGAATAGCCTACCTGTTCTCTTTGGAAAGGTCTCCATCATCAGGTGAGTGGTTAATCAAGCCTTCAGATGTAGTGCAGGGGTGTATAAGGCACAATAGCGTACAGTGACATGTCTTACTGGGAAACTGGAGTTACATTTTTCTGATTTGTACAAAAATGAAATTCAGGTTCAGTCAGATTTCGAAGTCTACAAATATAGTCAGGGTGAACAGGAGGGCATTTCCAGCCCTAACTACATAGAGTCCTTCCCATAGAATGAGTTCCTTGGTATTTGCTCAGAGTTCATGAAATAATTGAGGAAGTCAGGAAGAGCTTGCTGTATTATATATCTGAGAATCAAGGCATAGAAACTAAACAAAGCCAGGAAGTATGTCTTTCAACAATGGTTAGTCATATTTAGACCATGACATGAGTAAACAAATGTGTACATTTTGTCGACTCCTGGAATTTTGAGTTAGAGTTCCCACAGGTTAGGAAATAGCTGAAACCACAGGTGGTGGGTCATTGCCATTTAGACCCAGACTGAAGTAAATGAATGAGTTTGGGAGAAAGTATTCTTAAAATGTATAAATACTCTGTAATTGATAACAAATACTTACTTAAAAAATATGGCCAAATTGAGGCAGGCCTTTAGTTAAGGACAATATTATCCTGTTTTTTCCCCTTTACTCACCAATGTTTATGTGCACAAGGTGCACATATATAAACACACCCCTTTCTGTCCAGTGAGAAATGGCAGGAACTACTGAGATGAAGTTAGTAGCAATCCAATGGCCTGGTTTTATTTTCCAATTAACTATAATTCATGTTATGTTAAATTTTGTTTATTGTATCCTAAGCTGCATCCATTCCCTTCTGCTGGCCAGCAACTGTATATACAGGGTGTCTTTGCAGAAAAAAGAAAACAGGAAGGCATGAAGTCAAAGAAACCACTGCCCAGTCGGATCTGTGCCTCTTACTGGTTATGCCCCTTGAGCCTCAGTGGGGCAAGGGGGCTGCCAACCTCTTCGTGTCTTCCTTCTTCAGCTGTGAAATTATAATTGTATTGGCACTGTACTCTCTTGCTTCTTGTGCTGATTACAATTATTAATAATTAACTTCAATATCTTCAACACCCAATGATGATGAACGTCACATTTGCTAAATCTTTTTTTATTGAATTATTGTCCCCATACAATTTTATATTGGTTTAAAATATACAACACAGTGGTGTAACTGTTTACCTGTATTACTAAATCCTCACACCTCTACTGTGGTTACATTCAGTTTAGATATTAAGGAATAATTGACTATATTCTCAATGCTGTGACAAATTTGTATTGTCATTGAAAACATTTTACCTCTTTATCCTCTTCCCCACCCATGCCACCTCAGCCCCTCCCCATTGTAACCACTCATCCCTTCTCAGTGTCTATGAGCCCAGTGCTGTTTTGTTCCTTCTGTTTTGCTTTGTTTTTATAGTCCACATACAAGTGTAATTATATGACATTTCTCTTTCTCTCTGGCTTATTTTACTGAGTATAAAAACCCTCTAGATCCATTCTTGTTGTTACAAATCACAGGATCTCTTTCCATTTTATGGCTGTATAATATTCCATTGGGTACATGTACCACCTCTTTATCCATTTACATTCCTTCCCTACTGGCTATTGCAAATAGTGTGCCAATAAACATAGGGGTGCATACATCTTCCTGAATCAGGGATTTTGTTTTCTTCTGGTAAATTTATAGAAGTAGAATTACTGGCTCAAATGTATTGTATTCTTAGTTTTTTTAGTAGCCTCCACAGTAATTTCCACAACCGTTGCACCAATTTACATACCCATCAACAGTGTAGGAGTGTTTCCATTTCTCTGCATCCTCATCAGAATCTCTTATTTCTTGTATTTGGGCTAGTGGCCATCCTAACTGGTGTTAGGTGATATCACATTGTGGTTTGGACTTGCGTTTCCCTGATGATTAGTGATGTGAAGCATCTTTTCATGTGCCTATTGACCAGTTTATTTATTCTTTGGAGAAGGGTCTTGAGGTCCTCCATCTATTTTTTAATTAGGTTATTTGTGTTTTGGGTGTGGAAGCAAATGCGTTTTTATTTTTGAGGATAACCATTTATCACATAAATCACTTATGAATATAATCTCCCATAATGTTGGATATCTTTTTGTTCTCCTGATGGTGTCCTTTGCTGTAGGGGAAGTTTTTAGTTTGATGTAGTCCCACTTGTTCACTTCTCATTTTGTTTCCTTTTACAAAGTTTTTCAAAAATTTCTTAACATTTGTTTTAGTTAATTCAGAAGAGTCCTACTAGAAAATGGTGAAACAGGTACACAGGGTTACAGTAACTTAGCAAATGTGTGTAGCTGGTAGGAACAATGAGAAGGTATAAACAAACACACAGACATGCTACATGTGAAATGGTTAGTACAGATAATTCACATGTCCATCAACACAACTAAGCAACATTTTCAGTTACTGGTATGTTTGTTTACAGTACACAGTTCACTCTTGTGGTCCACAGTCTTGAATGAAATGATCTGCAACACAAGTGTCACTGAGTTCCTTCTCTTGGGATTTTCTGATGACCTAAGGATGCAAACACTGAACGGTATCCTGTTCCTCATGGCTTACCTAGCAGCCCTCTTAGAAAATGGACTCATCATCATGCTCATTACTTGGGATCCTCAACTTCACACACCCATGTACTTTTTCCTGAGGAACCTGTCATTCATAGATATTGGCTACATTTCTGATACTGTCCCAAAATTTGCTCTCAACTCCCTGGTAAATAGGAACAAAATATCCTTCCTTGGATGTGTCTTCCAGGTGCTTTTTTTTGTGACTTTTGGTACTGCTGAAATAGTCATCCTCACAGTGATGTCCTATGATCGCTATGTGGCCATCTGCCATCCGCTGCACTATGAGACCATCATGAACAAGGGGGCCTGTGGGCAGATGGTGGTGGCTTCATACATCAGTGTGGGAATCTATGCAGCCATGCACACGGCAGCGACATTTTCCACAACATTTAGTTCCAATAAAATTCATCATTTCTTCTGTGATATCCCTCACATTATGTTGATCTCAGACTCCAAAACAAACATAAATGAAGCATCATTGACTGCATTTGGTGCAAGTATCTCACTTATTTGTTTCCTCTCTATTTTATATTCCTATGTGCACATCTTCTCTGCTGTCTCAAGGATCTCCTCCCTGGAAGGCAGGTCCAAAGCCCTCTCCACCTGCCTCCCCCATGTGGTCGTTGTGACTGTGTTTATTTCAACAGGTGCCGTGGCCTTCCTGAAGCCAGCCTCTGAATTGAAGTCCATTGTAGAGCTGGTTTTGTCTGTATTTTACACAGTGGTTCCTCCATCAGTGAACCCCATCATATACAGCTTTAGAAACAAGGACATAAAGGTAACTCTAGGAAAACTCCTTGCAGTTGTAGTAATTAAGTCAAATTAAATATATTTGAGTAGTTTAGAGTTATCTCCTTTGTTTGAACAGATATGCAGTTCAAATTCTACTATTTATATTAAGGGGATGTATCATATTAATGTACTATCTTAGTAACTTGGGAACAGCAGTAGCGCTGTCAGTGCAGGATGTTCTACAAAGGGAAAAGAACAAAGATATCAGTGGAACACAATTACTGTGTTGTATTTTGGGCAGTGGCTAGCAAAATTTATTTTTCAATATGAATATGTTTTTTTAAAAAGAAAATCTAGACTTCCTCATTGCAAAATAGTTTAGGAGGATATGGGTAATACATATTATGTATTCCTTTTCTAAAAAGTTCATTTGCAATGTCCTTTATTAAACAAAATCCAATGTAGTTGATACAACCTGGCCCTTCAAAAGAAAGATCTTACAGTTTAGAAAATATGTTGCTTACAATTCCTATATTTTAGTGCCCTTACTGCTATAATAGTTCATGTCATATGGACCCAAATGCTGTCTTTAATGTCCCCAGAACCTCAGTATGGACAGCCTGGCCCAGGTATGAAACTGGTCCTTGCTGTTCACACTGTCAGAATGAAAGATCATTTATCCTTATAATGGAAAAATGCAGTTTTCCTTTCTCTCTTAGGCTCACAATTAAATAGAAAATACAGGGGTGTGTGGGTGGAGGGAAGGCTACTTTCTCCTAGTGTTTTTACTTTCTTCCTCTAGACAAGAGGCTTCCTAGGTATGTCCCTCTCCAGGACAAGGAGGTGAGACCATATGTGCACCACACTGTCTCACTGCTACAATGTGTTTACAATACACATTCAGTAAGTGCCTTATGTCAGTGGTGATATTTTCCTGTGCTCTTCATGACACTTGTACATTACAAACAAGTCTCCATTGCAACTGTCTAAGAAAATGTGTTTATGTTCTGGGCAATGTCAGAGGTGATGTGACATGGAACTCAAGGGACATGTTCTCATGGTGAGGAGCCCCCTGCTTCTTCCCCCTGTGGTGCTCACGGGAATGAGACTGTGGGGGGGGGGTATTTGGGGGCATGCCATGGACATCCACTTACTCAGGACACAGCTATCCCATGGGATTCCAGCAGAAATGCCTACCTACATTCATGAAAAGACATGTCCACTAATTTATGTTGCCCACACTGGAATCTAACACAATGCTGAAACCCAGTTAAACAGTTTATTTTGATTTATTGATGGTGACATTGAGAAAAACAATATTGATTCAATCACAATCACAACAAAAAGAGATTAACAAAAGCAAACCTCATAAGATGATCCATTAATAAAAGACATAAAGTCATGTGTACTAACTGACAGTTTGAAGTCATTCAATTGTTTCACTTTGAAAGGTCAATGACTGTACTGTTGCAATGGTAGTAATATTTATTCTTGATTTTTTAGGTTGTTTCAATGTCTTAGTAAATTTATAAAAATGATCAAGCTGTATGCATTTTTGTTAATTACTCATTTTGTTACACTTTTATATACAGTATAACCAACAAAATATCCACAAATCAAGAGATACAATAAAATATCATGAGACACAGTATTAATATTCTATAATTTTTCTCATACCTAATTCATGATTATGGAACAATGTTTTGCCCTAAATTCAAGAAAAAGATAGTGACAATATAATCTAACCTTCCTCTGGATTTTATGGACAATGAAATAAAATATGTAAAGTAATTATAGCATATGATGGAAAAAGTCTTTAAAACATACTTATTGTGTGCTTAGGGATATTTGGCAAAAACATTCCATCTCTAAAATGTAGGAATATATGTCCTTCTAGACAATATGGATAAACCTGGAGGATATTACATAAAGTGGAGAAAGCTACACACATAAAGATAAACCATAAATTATCTTTTATATGGAAGCTAAAATAGTCAAACTCATAGAAGCATGGAATAAATGGATGTAACTAGGGGGCAGAAATGGGGAAAAGGGCAGGTGATGGCCAAAGGGTGCAAACCCTGAGTTATGCAAGGTCAATGCACCCTGTAGATTCACTGTACAGAACAGTGGCTGTAAGTAAAAATACTCTATTGCATACTTGAACTTTGCTCAGGGGGATGAAGAAACCTTCAGAAGTGATAGATGTGTCTGTGTCCTCATGGTGATGAAGGTTTCATGGGTTATTCTGATCCCCAAGCTCATCGAGTAGTGTTCATCAAATATCATGACAATCATACCTCAGGAAAGTGATTTCTTAAAATTCTGTACACAAACTATTAGAATTAGTATAATTCCATATAAAGAAAATATGTTTGTATGAAAGAAAATGCCATTAGAAAATGATGTTTAAATGTAATTCACAAGACCAAAAATAAAAAGTTGGAAGTTCACTTCTGAAAATTCACAAGTCTTTACATAGAAGATACATTACTAAAAAAGCACCTACTTAACTGAAACATATAGTTTTTTCATGGGCTCAAAACTTCAATTTAAGTACACTTATTTAACAGGACTTAATGTTCACCCTAAAGTTCACATTGAAATTGAAAAGGCCAAGAATAATGAAGTCTTAAAAAAGTTCAAGCGGTTGAGAATACTTAAAGATCCTTGAGTAATAAACAAAAGCTGGAAGATTTCTGTCATCAAATATCAAGACCTCTTATGCACATAAATAGATACAGTACTGGGTCAGAGAGGCACAGATTAGTTGAAAGAACGGAATTCAAAACTGACCCACTCAAATACAGGCAGTAGATACATACGAATATTCCACAGTAGGCATATACAAAATTTCTACTACAGAGACATGGGGGGAAAGACCATTCACTTAATGAATAATGCAGAACCAATCTGATAATAGTTTGGAGGCAATTTTACTTGATCTCTATCCCCTGTCATGCTCAAATGGAAAATCATAGTGAAGGAACATAGAAATGTAAAGAGGAAAACAATAACCCACCTAGAAGATAACAGAAATAAATCTTCATAAGCTTGTGGGTAGGAAGGAATTTTTTACACTAAACAAAGAAGCAATTATCATAATCTTAGTAATGATAAATAGATATATATTAAATTTGATTAATTTTTAAAGCTACCACAAAATTATAGAAAAATGAGGAGCCACTCAAGGACAATCTAAGGAGCTGCATAAATGGCACTGGCTTAAACACTTCCTTGTAGCTCCGTGGGCACTACAAACTGACAGACATTTGGGTGTTTTCTCTAAACTTATCTTTTCCTTCATGACTAGAAACTTAATGTATCAGAACAGCCCAAACACAGATACACACATACACATATGTATACTCACTTAGAGATCTACATAATTTATTCACAAACATATCAGAATCACTTGGCTCTTGCGAGATCAACCTTTGATTTCTCATGTTTAGAATGTCCAGAAAACAAAGAGCCAAATATTAAGTAAAGCAAACATGTTATGTGCATGTAATTTTTCTACCTGAAATCAATAGCTTAGTATTAAAAAGACAAATTGGATGACTTATGCAGGGATTTGTTGATATGTTGTTTCTAGAGCCCCTACAATTTCATGCATTTTACAACCTCACATTTTATGAATGCCTATCCCCTTGTTATGAAAGACAAAGATCAGCTGCCTGCATCATTTTGCTGAAGAGAAAAATTTGCATATTCTCCTGATATTTGTAAATTCCAGTTCAACCCATAAAGTCCATGTAAATATATTTCCCAACTCTTTTTTTATAAGCCTTGAAAATGATATTTCATCTCCTTTTTTAGTACTGAGTGAACTGAATGAAAGTATCCAAGTTGCCTTGTTTTACAGCATTGTAATTTAAATTAGACATTGCTTGTTTTAATAAAAATATTTTGTCCTCATGTATCCATTTATGAAATATGTATTCTCTAGTCCTACTTCCTTTCTAAGTATCATTTTAAAATAATTGCATCACCAGTAAAAATGATGTCTCAACATGCAAGTTACACATTGGTGAACAGGGAAGAACATTTAGCAACCCTACATTATCCTTTCCAGAGCATCAACATTTACAGAAAATACTTCCTAGAGATTTACCAAGTGTCATTAAATAATATGCAAACACCCAAAGAAGACATCCTTCTATTAAACTGAACTTTATACTGTTGCATTCATTACTCATTTTAGAAACTTTTTTTCTTTATCCATGGAAATATTACTGTTTAAAATATTCATTCCTAGAGGTGTTCCAAGTTTGCAGGATGTAAACATCCAGAACCCAGCGTCCTGCTGCACACACATACACCAAATCTACTCCTACACAGAGAGCAAATCACTCTTAGGGAGAAATGAGGCCTGACCAGTCACCTTCTATACAATGCAGGATAAATGATCAAATAAAATATCACAGGACAGATGGAGACATTATGAAGGGAGACTCATCTGCAATTCAACCATTTAGTAAGGAGGCATATCACTGAGGGACTAGAGCCTGTATTCACCTGCCCTGGGTCAGAAAAACTCACACTTCATAAAGTTTAAGAGGCTAACACCCTATCAGTTAAGGTAACAGATTTTTCAATACACTACCTGCCAAATGGTGTTGGAACTGCTAAAACTCTCTTCAGAACCAGAGAATCTGGTAGTACCAATATTTATGTCACCCCACACACATTATTGTTCTGTCTCCAACCCTCCCCTACTATTTTCTCTTAAACCCACTATTACCAGTCAATGTCCCAAATAGTGTACCATGCACCTCTCATCAAGGCAGTTAATGACATTCAAATAGTTAATTCTAGTAGTTGTTTTCTGTCCACATCTTACCTGGTCAATCCCCATGAGAATATTTGCACTTTAGTTACTCTTATCACATTGAAATAACTTCTGAAATTGTCTCACACACATCCCTAATTTGTTAGATTTTGAAATCCTCCAAACACCTACCCTTAAATGCTTGCAACTCAGAGATAGACAAATAACCAAATACAGGTAGGAAAGGATTGGAAAACTCATCTCACAGTGTAAGATGAGCAAAGCCCAAAAAGCACAGATAATAATCACCCAAAATTATAATTACATAATTAAAAACAAGATAAAAAATGCTGAATATGGCAAGGATGTGCTGCAACAAGAACTCTCATTTCACTTTGGTGGCATTGTGAGAAGGTACAACAATGTCTCTCTGAATTAATGGCCGTTATTCATCAAACAAACACATGCAGAGCAAGTCTATTACTAGGTATTGACTAATGGAAATGAGCACATTTGAATGAAAGGCTTCTAAAAGAATTGTCATAAAATACTATTTGCAGTAGCCCCCAAATGTAAGCATCTGATGTGTCTGCCAATCAAAGAATCAACAAATTCTGGTCATTCCCTCGGAGTCTTACTACAGCCACATTAAAAAGGGAAACAAAAAGAAAACTCTGCTGACATCGGCAACAAGTAGGTGAGGATCAAAATGTTATTTGGACTAAAAAATCATATGGTAGAGTCCACATATATGAAGCTCAGGTCAAACTATTCTGGAAAAGAATCCCTAATAGTTGCTGCTTATGAAGGGAAGATACAGAGGATGCCTGAGTTAGGGCATCAGGAATATTTTGTGAAACAATTTTCTGATATGGATTTGCATTGAACATGTGTATATATTTTTGAAAACCCAGCAAATGATGAATTTCAAATGTACAAATAATAAAGACTAATACAGAATGGGTGGTATACCAAAATGTAAAGCACAAACAATAAATCACCAGGAGGGTATTTCATGATGACAGAGAAGGAAGACCCAAAATTCACCTCCTCCCATGAACACAGCAAATTCAAGCTTCACATGGAATAATTATCCACTGATAAAGACCTGAGAACTATATGAACAGCACCTCCACAGCAAAAGACAAAATAGATATATTAAGGTTAGAAGAGGAACAGAAAAGGTATTTCATGGAACCCCACCCAGATGCACTGACCCTGCACATAAGAGGGACCCCAAAATATGGCACTTTCACATGAATGGACTGTGTTACACATCATACACCCTGACCCTGGGTTGGCACCGGGAAGAAAAGCTATTCATCTGTCTGGTTTACAAAATCAACAGGGACTGAGTCCAGGAAAATTATAGAATTATAAGGAACAAAGATTCTACTCTTGAAGGACGCATGAACAGACCCTGTCACCCTGAAGTCCAGTGTCAAACCAACAGAGTGAAAATTGTCAACACAAAATGCAAGGCACTTACTCATTTTAAAGGCAGGAAAATGCAGGGTCTTCATCCAGTGATGGAAGCCCTGGTAAAAAATATATTCTCAGGCTCATCCTACCATTCCAAGGATGGAACTGACAGACACCAAAGACCAAAGATTGTAAAAGAAATGCTATAATACAGGTCAGAGTGGAAATAAATGAAATACAGAGTAAAAATGGACAATAGAAAAAAATCAATGAAACTAATAAATGGTTCCTTGAAAAGTTAAATAAATTCTACGAATTTCTGGCAAGGCGAATGAAAAACAGAGAGAGACCAAGTAAATAAAAACAGAAATATGAAAGTGTAAAAGTTACAACTGATGTGACAGAAAGGCAAAGGGTCATATGAACAATTATGTCTATATGAACACTTAATAATTTTATGTCAATGAATTAGAAAATCTAGAAGAAATGGGTAAAACGTTAGAGACATAAAATCTTCCAAGAATGAATTGTGAGGAAATGAAAAGTCTGAATAGGCTAATTAAAATAATAAAATTGTTTCATTAATTTAAAAACTCCTAAAATAAGGCTCAGCACGGGACGGTTTTACAAGTAAATTCTACCAAGCACGTAAAGAACAAATATGTATCCTTCACAAATCACTCCTAAAATATTTAAAAATAAGGAACAGTTTGAAAATTATTCTATATGGTAAGCATAACAGTGATTATAAAATGAATGACACAACAAAGAAAATTCTAAGCCAATATACTGATGAACATAGATGTGACAACCCTCAACAAATCAGCAAACTGAAATCAGCAATACATTAAAAAGATCAGACACCACTATCAAATAGGTATTCCAAGGATGCATGGATGGTTCAAATCTCTAGATCAATCACTGAGGTACACACATGAACAACATGAAGGCTGAAAATCATATGATCATCTCAATACATGGAGAAAAAGCATATATTGACAAATTCAACATCAATTTCTGTTAAAAACTCTCAACAAAATGGGTACTGAAGAAATATTCCTCACAATTACAGTCCCATATATGGAAGACCTACTACTAACTTCATTTTCAATGGCAAAAAAAAGCTGAAAGACTTTCCTCTAAGATTAGGCATAAGACAAAGATATCCAACTTGGCTAATTTTATTCCGTACATGAAAAGTCCTTCCCACAGCAATCAGAAGAGGAAAGCAAATAAAATACATCCAAAGTAGAAAGGAAGAAATAAAACTGTCACTATTTGTAGATTATTTTCTTTGTGTGGGAAATCTTAAAGACTCCACCAAAACTCTGTTAGAGTTAATGTGAATTAAGTCACAGGATACAGAACTGGCATACAGAAATCAGTTGTGTTATTATACAGTCAAAATTATCAGAAAGTACAGTTAAGAAAATGAACTCATTTACAACTGAAGAAAAACAATGCAATATTTAAAATATTTTAACCATAAGGAGAATGATCTGCATATTAAAACTAAAACACAGAAATTGAAAAAGCACAAGTAATTTTTAAGATACTTATAGATTGGAAAAGTTAATATTGTTAAAATGTCCATACTACAAAAAGTATCTACAAATTGAATGCAATCCCTATCAAATTTCCAATGGCATATTTCACAGAAGTAGGGCAAATGATCCTTACATTTTTATAGAATAAATGAACCCAGATTGTCATAGAAATCTGGAGAAAGGACAAACCTGGATATAGCATGGTTTCTGGGTTCAAACTATACTGTAAGGCTATAGTAATCAAAACAGTGTGATATTTTCCTAAGAGGAAGCACATACATCAGTGAAGAAAATAGAAAGCCTGGATATAAACCCACATGTATAGTTGATTAATATGTGACAAAAGAGTCAAGAATATAAACCTGGGCTTTACACATGGTATACTGAATAAATGAGGTTGGGAATACTGAACAGCCTCAAGCAAAATAATGTAACTGTACTGCTGTCTTACGCACTATACAAAAGTGACCTAAAATGATGTCAACACTTTAGTGTAAGACCTGAGATCATTGAACTCCTAGGAAAAAGCCTTATGCAGTGCGCTGCTTGATATAGGTTTGGAAGATGATTTTTTTATATGACACCAAAATTAAGTAATAAAAATACCTAGTCCACTAGCCTTTTTTCTTGTTTTATTTAAACAGGTTAAGTATGACTGACATATAATAAATTGCATATATTTTTGTGCACAATTAATAGTGTGCATAAGCAATTGTACATAACTTTGAAATCTTTACCTCATGTCAAAATAAGCATAAACATCACCCCCTATAGTTTCCGTGGACCCTGTGGTCATCCCTACATTTGGCTTTCCCTGTCTCCCAAATGCCCAACATCTGATCTGCTTTCTCTGACTATATATGTGTTTGAATTCTCTAGTTACACATAAATGAAGCAGGTAACTGTTTTTGTTAGTCTTCATCACAAATCATAACGATTCTACATTTCATTCATGAGGTTGTGCTCATCAATAGTTTATTGATTCATTGCAAAATAGCTTTTGAATATAGGACATACCACACTTCATTTACCCATTCTCTATTGATGGACATATGTATTGTTTCTAGTTTCAGCCTAATAAAAATAAACTACTGGAAAACATTTCTGGTCAGGTGTTTCTGATTACCCTGTATAAACACTTAGGTGTGGTAGGCCTATACCATATTATTTGTCAATGTTTCAAGTTTTTTTCTGATTGTGTGATGGGAATTATGTATACATTCTTCTTTACATCTTAGATAAAGTCTCTTATTGGATTTATTACTTGAAAATATTTTTTCAAAATCTGTGGTTAATGTTGTGATGGGTTGTATATTTGTACTTTTTGTCTTAAGGCTAAACTCGTTTTGTCTGCACAAAAGTGAGAAGTGTTTCACTGAATAGAAAATAATATCTTACACAAAATAACAAAGGTTTAAAAAAATGACAAAAATGAAACCAAAGGCTGAAATTCTTAATTCCCTTAATTATTCAAGGAATTTATGGTTAACCAAATAAAAATATTATAAAGTATGAAGAGGGAAGAGACTCATAGATGTTATCTTGTAACATTGAGTGTTCAGGTAACAGTTTCAATGAAAGGCAAGTCAAATCTGAAGGGGACCCCAGATTCCTGAGCCCCTAAAATATGACCCTACTCTTTACTTGGGAACCTCAAGGCCCTGAGTATTTTATGATAATTCTGGGATCTGTGACCTGTGCATGCAGCAGCCGTAACAAAAGGGCCCTTTGGGAGAGTTTGGAACTTGAACTTGATGTTAGCATGTATTTCCCTGATTTCTTTTCTCGGCTCCTTGTGCTTCCTCTCAGGGGACTGAGGTGCCATCCAACTTGAGAATTTCTCACGTAAGAGAATCTCCTTCTGATAGAAAGAAGGGTTTCTCTCTAATTCTTTGTCCACGATTTCAGCCTTCTAAATGTTACATATCTGAAATGTGCATCTCATTTCTACACACTTTTGGAAGCTACTCGTAGGTTTCTTAGCAGTGCATTCCCTCCTCAAAACCTTTCTCTGAAATTGAATTTTATGTTCTTTATGTGATTTAGGGAGAATGTTAACCATTTCCTATTCATTATACATTTTCAATTATTACTCTTGGTTTCATCATATTAAAGAAAAAATGTAACAAGATAATATGTCAAATAATAATAAGCACATCTATTTCAGCAGAAGGAAATAGTAATTCATGAAACTGATAATCCTTGCAGAAAATACATTAATTTTTCTACATTTTTAAAATCGCTTCTCATAACTAACTCTAGATCCTAATTTTAAAAATGAATACCTGTGACTGAAATATAAATGAGATAAATACTCTTTAATATCCCAAGGTAACATAATTTTTAATGTAAAACCAAAGAAACATGTACAGTGAAGGCAGAAATTAGCTTAAATGGTCTCTGCAGTATATTCCGCATATTATGAATATTCAATTAAGGATATGCCTGCAATAGATATGGACATATTGTAAAGACTCAATATTTAACTTTGAATTATAAAAATTCTGGCTCCAAACAATAGCATTTTGTAGTGGCTCACAGAAAAGGTTTCGCACTTTTAGGTGATGGAAAAATTAATTTGGTAGATCAGCATCAGGGACTTCTCTCAGAGATTTCCTAGCTTAATGTTGAGCTACTTTGTAAAGCCTGTCCTTTCCCACCCAACCAGCATCACAAAGAAAGAATTTTCCCTAAAACAAACCTGTGGGTTTATTCCCTGGCCTGATGCCCCAGGTCCCTGACTGGCAGCTGCCCCTCCTGGACTGCTCCCTCCTCCTCCTCTCCTGGGTGTTCTGGAAAGGACTCAGGGGAGCCCCCACAGCTTCCAAGCTGCAACCATGTGCCCCTTTTTAAAGAGACAGAATGTGATCTCTCAGTGAGAGGACAATTGTGTTCCCCCAGTTCCTGGTGGGATAGAAACCGAATACAATTTCCCTTTACAATAGATTAAAACAAATATTCCTGGATGAAGAGAATATCTGAAGATTGGGAGTTCAAGTCATATGTAAAATTGTTGTAATAAGGAAATAGTCTCCTTCATAGCAAAGCTTTTCAGAGATTCATGCATGGTAAAAATGTAAGTAACCTTGATATAGCATTTTAGGATAGGATAAAATATTCCTCGACTATAGAAAGTATTATTTTTCTAACATGTTGTCCAATTGAATGGTTAGGTGTGATCCTTTCACCTGTACATCTGTAGACTCTGATTCAATATCCTACATTTATTCTAAAATGATCATGAGTTTTATTGAAAATTTCAATTATTTTGTCTCAGATACAGTTAAAAGAGAAAAAGCTCAGAGTTAAAAAAAAGGTAGTTGTGCGCATAAGGAAAAACAGACACACATTCATACACAGGTATGGGTGGTAACACACTCATATAAACAAAAATAGGAAAATATACTTAGGATTTGATATGGATAAAGACTTTTGTCAAAACATACATAGAAATACAGTAAGTAGTACTTTTTCTGGTCCCACTGCGTTCCCAAATATAATAAAAAATCATACAGTAAAGTTAAAAGTCTAAACACTTTTCATATCCTGCAAGAACATGCAGTTTTGGGTACCTTTGCTTATGTATGCCTAAAACCATCTTTCAATTTCATTGATGAGAAAAATTATTGCATTTTTTTGTGTTTAATTTATGAGAAAGTGAAAAATTTAATGTTACATATTCAAAATGTATTCTGATATGCATATTTTATTTACACCTAAATTAACCCTACAGATCATTCTGTAAGCCAGAAAGGAAAATAATTCACAAGTTCTCACCCATCATGATTAAACAGTGATAAGAAAAAACAGTTAAAATTCGAATACAGAAAAAAGGTTTCTCTTTGTTTATCTCTTTGTACAAGGCTCTAAAATAGATGTGGAGAGAAATATCCCACTATTCTAGTGATTTATTATCAAATAATTTATCTGAAAAATGTATTAACATCTTAGGGCTTTTCATATATGTTTTAAAGTGCCATCTCCATTACCAGAATATGTTTTATCCTTGTCAGAGAATGAGCAATTGTGAATATTTTATCCCTGAAATTAGTTTGATGTGCAGAATTGCATTATGGCAATTGAAACACAGTACTTTTATGTCTCAGCATTTCTTCTGCCACCAAGAGAAGTGGTGTCCAGGATCCACAAAAGTGACAACAGCATTTCCTGTCTCAGCACTCAGATGCTCTGGATGAGGGAGTTTCCAACCCCAGTAGACCGCATAGACTGGGAGCAGCTCGACCTGGGAATGAGCCTGCCAACTATCTTTGGCAAATTCTGCATCACTGGGCAGTCATGATGTGGAATCCAGACACAGTCCTGTTTTCTAAGCCACAGCAATAGTTAGTGCTGACACATCAGACTAGGGGACCGAGTTATATTTGCTGATTTATATACATATGCAATTCAGGTTCAGGTGGGATTTGTAAATCTATAATTGCACTCAGACCTTATCACAAATGTTTCCAGCACTTTCTTCATGAACTCCATTTTATAGATACATCCTTTGTTATTTGTTTGGACTTTATAAAGCCATTTGGACATGAGGAAAAACTGCTAAATTATATCTTAGATCGTTAATACAGAGACACTGAACAAACGGTTAAGAACATCATCTCTCAATAACAGGCAATGCTAATTAAGGCCATGGTCAGTAGAGGAGAAAACATAATTTTGTTAAGTCCTGGAATTTTCAATTAGAAGTTTAGCCATTGTTCCTATTGAATTCATAAAATTTCTTATAAATTGGAAAAAGCTGAAATTAGAGGTAGAGGATCCTGTCATCCAGGCCCAGAGTGAAGTAAACGATTTGGGAAGAATATATTCTGAAAGTGTAAACACAAGTAGTATTTGATACGTAATTAATTCTTATTACAAAACTCGAAGATTGAACATGCTCTAATTGAGACAATGTTCTATTACTCCTGTCCATTCACCAATATTTAAGCCCACCAGCTGCATACATATATAAACATGCTTTCCATTCATAAGAATGGCAGGAACTATTAAGATAAAATTATTTGCACCACTCACATAGCCTGGTTCTAGTTTTCCATACATTAATATTCATGTTGGGTTAAAATTAAACTTACCTTTTATTGTTTTCTAAACTACATCTATTGTATCCAACCTGCCAGTATCTCTCTAATCTTGTGTCTCTTCACAGAACAGAGATGCATAGAAGTCAATGAAACCACCTTCCTCTCCCATCTCTGCAATTTTACTGGCTATATGCCTTTACATTGGGTCTGGAGGTGAGAGAACAGTCAACCTCTCTCTCTTACTATCCTAAATTGTGAAATTATAACAGTATTGGCACCTTACTTTCTTGTTCACTGTGCAGACTAAAATTATTAAGAAATAACAACTTCAATATCTTCAACAATTCATTAGTGATGATTACCGTCAGAAACGCAAAAATTATTTTATTAGTAAAGTTCTTCAGAGACTCCTAAAAACATTTAATTAATTTAGTGCCAAGAATTGTCCTGCATCAATTGATTACTTAGTCCCAGAAGGTTTAAGTAATCTGACAAATCTCTAGAACTAGCAAGGAACAATATTAAGGAACACACACAAAAATGTGTAACCTTGTTTTTAACCAGTACATTTAACTTTATCTGATATACAATAAATACTACATAAATGTCTATTATCAATGTCTAGTAATAAATATCTATTCCTTTCACTCTTATATTAGCTTCTTATAGACATTGATGTTTCCCTCATTCCAAATACTGTATACACAATATGCCTATTCCTCTTAAGAAACTTCCATGGGACTCCACACGTAATGTCTTGATAACGGTCACACAAATTACTCACCTATAATGTTAAAATGTATCACAAGGTAACTCATCCACTACGTGGTAGACTCAGACTGAAAACCAGAATTTTTCTGGCTCCTGATCTGTCGTTTCTCCTATATCACCAGAATCTCACAGTCCTCATTATAAACTTGTAAAAAATTCCCCTTTGTCCCCAAAGTAAGCTGGCTGAAATTCAGAAATGGATTAACTTATCTGAATACCTTCTTTACAAATCAGAAAAGTTCCAACAGAATATCTGAGAAATGTTCAAAATTGGGCATTTTTTTTTATTCCGTGAGTTTACAATAAGAACTAACATTTATCTTCCTTCAAGCATTCGTATCACGGGAATCCTTTCCGAGTGTTAGAAAAATTTGGCTCTTCAATATTAAACTATTCTTAATTGTGGTTAAAATACAGGTGACATAAATTTTTCATCCTGACCATTGTTAAGTGTCCCGTCAAATGGTGGTAACTAGTCACATAGTGGGGCAACCATCTTCACACTCATCTCCAGAAATGTTTCTGTTTTGCAAAACTGAAACTCTGTATCCATTAAACAAAACACTTCAAGTTCCTTTATTCCCCAAGCCCTTCCCATCACCATCTAGTCTCTGTCTACATGAATTTATTCAGGGATCCCATATAAATGGAATCATATAGCATATAGCATTTTGTGTCTGGATTATTTCAATGACCATGCTCTACTCAAGGCTAACTCATGTTTAAAGATAATAAATAACACCAAGAAGCAATATTAAATACCTATGCACTTAATGAGAATGTGTAAATTAGTTTCCAGGAATATCTTGGTCTTTACTTGCACCTTAGGTTTTCTTTGTAATTGTTTTTATGCTATGACATAGAGTTTCCTGTAACTGTTTGGAGAGAAATTTGGGGCATTTCTTCCTAACTCTGTGTTAGGTGTGCCACATCGGTGAGCTATTGCAGCGATAATGGTGATAATAACACCATTGGATTTGACAAACATTAAATGGTGTCCCTATCCAGCTATGCTAGTCACTTGTTAAACATTTATGCACCCATCACTATAATAGAAAACCAAAGCATCTCTGAAGCGTGCAATCATTAAAATTAATTACACTGCTAGAATTACTTTATTAACTTAATGTTTCACTAAAATTGTACCCTATATTTCATTTTCAAATTTTTTACATTAATTGGCAAATAAAATATATATGTTTAAAGTATACAACTTATATAGAGATATACATATGAGTTATGTATATACTTACACAAAGATTGTGAACTACTGACCACAGATAATTAATACATCCTTTAACACAGCTGGTACTATTTTCCTTTATCCCGATTTTTTTTTTGTAGATAATTATTTTTATTGAAGGGTAGTTGACACACAGTATTACATTAGTTTCAGGTGTACAACACAATGATTCAACAATTATATACATGATAATTCTAGCTACCAGCTATGACCATACAAAGTTGTTACAATATTTTGACTATATTCCTTATGCTATACATTACATCCCGGTTACTTATTTATTTTACAATTGGAAGTCTATACTTTTTTTTTGTGAGGGCATCTCTCCTATTTATTGATCAAATGGTTGTTAACAACAATAAAATGCTGTATAGGGGAGTCAATGCTCAATGCACAATCATTAATCCACCCCAAGCCTAATTTTTGTCAGTCTCCAATCTTCTGAAGCATAATGAACAAGTTCTTACATGGAAAACAAATTCTTACATAGTGAGTAGGTTACATGGTGAACAGTACAAGGGCAGTTATCACAGAAACTTTCAGTTTTGATCATGCATTATGAACTATAAACAATTAGTTCAAATCTGAATATTGGTTTGATTTTTATACTTGATTTATATGTGGATACCACATTTCTGTCTTTATTATTATTATTACTTTTAATGAAAGGCTGAAGTGGTAGGTAGATGCAAGATGAAGGTAGAAAACATAGTTTAGTGTTGTAAGAGAGCAAATGTAGATGATCAGGTGTGTGCCTGTTGAGTAGTATCCCATTGTGTATATGCACCACATCTTCTTTATCCATTCATCTACCGATGGACATTTAGGTTGCTTCCAATTCTTGTGCTGCGATAAACATAGGGGTGCATCTGTCTTTCTAAAACTTGATTGCTGTGTTCTTAAGGTAAATTCCTAGGAGTGGAATTCCTGGGTCAAATGGTAAGTCTGTTTTGAGCATTTTGATGTACCTCCATACTGCTTTCCACAATGGTTGAACTAATTTACATTCCCACCAGTAGTGTAGGAGGGTTCCCCTTTCTCCACAGCCTCGCCAACATTTGTTGTTGTTTGTCTTTTGGATGGCAGCTATCCTTACTGGTGTGAGGTGATACCTCATTGTAGTTTTAATTTGCATTTCTCTGATAATTAGTGATGTGGAGCATCTTTTCATGTGTCTGTTGGCCATCTATATTTCTTTTTTGGAGAACCGTCTGCTCAGTTCATCTGTCCATTTTATAATTGCGTTACTTGTCTTTTGTTTGTTGAGGCATGTGAGCTCTTTATATATTCTGAACGTCAAGCCTTTATTGGATCTGTCATTTTCAAATATATTCTCCCATACTGTAGGGTTCCTTTTTGTTCTATTGATAGTCTCTTTTTCTATACAGAAGCTTTTCAGCTTAATATAGTCCCACTTGTTCATTTTTGCTGTTGTTTTCCTTGCCCTGGGACATATGTTCAAGAAGAGGTCACTCATGTTTATGTCTAAGACGTTTTTTGCCTATGTTTTTTTCCAAGAGTTTAATGGTTTCATGACTTACATTCATGTCTTTGGTACATTTTGAGTTTACTTTTGTATATGGGGTTAGACAATGGTCCAGTTTCATTCTCCTACATGTAACTGTCCAGTTTTGCCAGCACCATCTGTTGAAGAGACTGTCATTTCGCTATTGTATGTCCATGGCTCCTTTATCAAATATTAATTGACCATATATGTCTGGGTTAATGTCTGGATTCTCTAGTGTGTTCCATTGGTCTGTGGCTCTGTTCTTGTGCCAGTACCAAATTGTCTTGATTACTATGGCTATATAGTAGAGCTTGATGTTGGGGAGTGAGATCCCCCCGACTTTATTCTTCTTTCTCAGGATTGCTTTGGCTATTTGGGGTCTTTGGTGTTTCCATATGAATTTTTGAATTATTTGTTCCAGTTCATTGAAGAATGTTACTGGTAGTTTCATAGGGATTGCATCAAATCTGTATATTGCTTTGGGCACGATGGCCATTTTGATGATATTAATTCTTCCTAGCCACGAGCATGGGATCCGTTTCCATCTGTTAGTGACCTCTTTAATTTCTCTTAAGAGGGACTTGCAGTTTTCAGAGTATAAGTTTTTCATTTCTTTGGTTAGGTTTATTCCTAAGTATTTTTTTTTTGATGCAATTGTGAATGGAGTTGTTTTCCTGATTTCTATTTCTGTTGGTTGATTGTTAGTGTATAGGAAATCCACAGATTTCTGTGTGTTAATTTTGTATCCTGCAACTTTGCTGTATACCAATATCACTTCTAGTAGTTTTGGGGTGGAGTCTTTAGGGTTTTCTATGTACAGTGTCATGTCATCTGCAAATAGTGACAGGTTAACTTCTTCTTTAACAATCTGGATTCATTGTATTATTTGGTTTTGTCTGATTGCCGTGGCTAGGACCTCCAGTACAATGTTAAATAACAGTGGGGAGAGTGGGCATCCCTGTCTAGTTCGAATCTCAGAGGAAAAGCTTTCTGCTTCTCGCCGTTCAGTATAATGTTTGCTGTGGGTTTATCATATATGGCCTTTATTATGTCAAGGTACTTGCCCTCTATTCCCATTTTGCTGAGAGTTTTTATCAGAAAAGGATGTCCAACTTTGTCAAATGCTTTTTCTGCATCTATGGAGATGATAATGTGGTTTTTGTCTTTCTTTTTGTTGATGTGGTGGATGATGTTGATGGACTTTCGAATGTTGTACCATCCTTGCATTCCTGGGATGAATCCCACTTGGTCGTGGTGTACTATCCTTTTGATGTATTTTTGAATTCGGTTTGCTAATATTTTGTTGAGTATTTTTGCATCTACGTTCATCAGCGATATTGGTCTGTAGTTTTCTTTTTTGGTGGGGTCTTTGCCTGGTTTTGGTACTAGGGTGATGTTAGCATCATAGAATGAGTTTGGGACTATTTTTTGGAAAACTGTAAGGAGAATGGGTATTATGTCTTCGCTGTATGTCTCTTAAAATTCTGTGGTAAATCCATCTGGCCCGGGGGTTTTGTTCTTTGGTAGTTTTTTGATTACCGCTTCAATTTCATTGCTGCTAATTGGTCTGTTTAGATTTTCTCTTTCTTTCTGGGTCAGTCTTGGAAGGTTGTATTTTTCTAGAAATTTGTCCATTTCTCCTAGGTCTCCCAGCTTGTTAGCATATAGGTTTTCTTAGTACTCTCTAATAATTCTTTTTATTTCTGTGGGGTCCATCGTGATTTTTCCTTTCTCGTACATGATACTGTTCATTTTTGTTGACTCTCTTTTCCTCTTAATAAGTCTGGCTAGAGGCTTATCTATTTTGTTTATTTTCTCAAAGAACCAGCTCATGGTTTCATTAATTTTTGCTATTGTTTTATTCTTCTCAATTTTATTTATTTTTTCTCTGATCTTTATTATGTCCCTCCTTCTGCAGACCTGAGGCCTCATTTGTTCTTCTTTTTCCAATTTTGATAATTGTGACATTAGACCATTCATTTGGGATTGTTCTTCTTTCTTCAAGTATGCCTGGATCGCTATATACTTTCCTCTTAAGACTGCCTTTGCTGTGTCCCACAATAGTTGGGGCTTAGTGTTGTTTTTGTTGTTTGTTTCCATATATTGGTGGATCTCCATTTTGATTTGGTCATTGATTCATTGATTATTTAGGAGTTTGTTTTTAAGCCTCCATGTGTTTGTGAGCCTTTTTGCTTTCTTTGTACAATTTATTTCCAGTTTTATGCCTTTGTGGTCTGAAAAGTTGGTTGGTAGGATTTCAATCTTTTGGAATTTACTGAGGCTCTTTTTGTGAGCTAGTATGTGGTCTCTTCTGGAGAATGTTCCATGTGCACTTAAGAAGAATGTTTATCCTGTTGCTTTTGGATGTCGAGTTCTGTAGATGTCTATTAGGTCCATCTGTTCTAGTGTGTTGTTCATTTCCTCTGTGTCCTTACTTATTTTCTGTCTGGTGGATATGTCCTTTGGAGTGAGTGGTGTGTTGAAGTCTCCTAGAATGAATGCATTGCATTCTATTTCCTCCTTTAGTTCTGTTAGTATTTGTTTCAGATATGTTGGTGCTCCTGTATTTGGTGCATATATATTTATAGTGGTTATATCCTCTTGTTGGACTGAGCCCTTAATCATTATGTAATGTCCTTCTTTATCTTTTGTTACTTTCTTTATTTTGAAGTCTGTTTTGTCTGATACCAGAATTGCAACACCTGCTTTCTTCTCTCTGTTGTTTGCATGAAATATCTTTTTCCATCCCTAGACTTTAAGTCTGTGCATGTCTTTGGGTTTGAGATGAATCTCTTGTAAGCAGCATATGGATGGATCTTGCTCTTTTATCCATTCTATTACTCTGTGTCTTTTGATTGGTGCATTCAGTCCATTTACATTTAGGATGATCATTGAGAGGTATGAACTTATTGCCATTGCAGGCTTTAAGTTTGTGGTTACCAAAGGTTCAGGGTTAGCTTCTTTACTATCTTACTGTCTAACTTAACTCGCTTGTTTAGCTACTATAAACACGGTCTGATGATTCTTTATTTCTCTCCCTTCTTATTCCTCCTCCTCCCTTCTTCATATGTTAGGTGTTCTGTTCTGTGCTCTTTTTAGGAGTGCTCCCATCTAGAGCAGTCCCTGTAGGATGCCCTGCAGAGGTGGTTTGTGGGAGGCAAATTCCCTCAACTTTTGCTTGTCTGGGAATTGTTTAATCCCTCCTTCATATTTAAATGATATTCATGCTGGATACAGTAGTCTTGGTTCTAGGCCCTTCTGTGTCATTGCATTAAGTATATCATGCCATTCTCTTCTGGCCTGTAGAGTTTCTGTTGAGAAGTCTGATGATAGCCTGATGGGTTTTCCTTTGTAGGTAACCTTTTTTTTCTCTCTGGCTGCCTTTAATACTTTGTCCTTGTCTTTGATCTTTGCCATTTTAATTATTATGTGTCTTGGTGTTGCCCTCCTTGGATCCCTTGTCATGGGAGTTCTGTGTACCTCTGTGGTCTGAGAGGCCATTTCTTCCAGAGTTTGGAGAAGTTCTCAGCATTTATTTCTTCAAAGACACTTTCTATCCCTTTTTCTCTCTCTTCTTCTTCTGGTATCCCTATATTGCAGATATTGTTCCATTTGGATTGGTCACTCAGCTCTCTTAGCATTCTTTCATTCCTGGAGATCCTTTTATCTCTCTCTGCATTCCTTTTCTCTGTTTTCTAGTCCATTAATGGTCTCTTGCATCTTGTCCATTCTGTTTTGAAGTCCTTCCAGAGCTTGTTTTATTTCTGTATTCTCCTTCCTTAGTTCTTGCATATTTCTCTGCAAGTCCATCAGCATGGTTATGACTTTTGTTTTGAATTCTTTTTCAGGAAGACTGGTTAAATCTATCTCCGCATGTTCCTTCTCAGGGGAAGATGTAGCAGATGCCGAGCTGTCTGGGTTAGTCTTGTCTGGATCATATTATTTTGCCTTTCCATGTTGACAGGTGCTATTGACTGTCAGCTGGGAGGGCCAAACTTTTCACTTGCTACTGGCCTTTCTTTACTGGGATGACTGCGATCCCTAGTGGCTTGTGTTGGGTAATTGCATGTAGACTGGGTCTTTGTGTCTTGCCCCACCAATATGGAGGCAGCTCCATTTCTGGGGGTGGGGCCTGCCTTAGGCTGCTTCTCTGCTTTTGCAGCGCCCATAGGGGTAATGGACAGGGGCATTGTTTGGCCTTTTACCTCCTTGAGGGGTCTCAGAGCTGCTGCCCATGGAGTTAGTGCACCCAGTTTTCCCTGTAATTTCCAGCCACTGTGCTGTGACCTGTGTTGTTTCTGTCCAGCTGTTAGGTCCCTGTCCCTTTAAGACTTTCAAAAAGAACTCGCTTTTCTTTGTCACAGGGGCATCATCTTCGGAACGCACTCAGAGGTCTTGCTGCCCTGTTTCCCTAGTTTCCAGCCCTCCACGTAAGCACTGTGTCTGTGCTCTGGTGCGGGTGGCTGGGGCTGGGTGTTTAGCAGTTCTGGGCTCCCTCTCCCTCCTGCTGGGAGCTGGGGGGAGGCATGCTTGTGTCCCACCAAGCTGGGGCTTGTATCTTACCCCTTTCGCCAGGCGCTGGGCTCTCGCACATGTGGATGTAGTCTGGCTGTTGCCCTGTGTCTTCTGGTCTCTCTTTTAGGATTAGTTGTATTTGTTGTATTTTCAAAAATATATATGTTTTTGGGAGGAGATTCCCACTGTCCTACTCATGCCACCATGTTGGCTCCGCCCTCTATCTTTTTCTAGTTTTTTAATTGTGTGTTAGGCTTTTTATTTGGGATTAGTCTTTGTTTTTGAGAAAGGCTGGTATCTCTTTGTACTTTCCTCTTAGAACTGCCTTCAGCATGCTCAACAGAATGCAAGCTGTTGAATTTTTGTTTTTGTTTGTCTCCATGTATCACTTGATTTCTATTTTAATTAATTTATATAATGATAATTTAGAAGCATGTTGTTTAACCTCCCTTTACCAGTAGGCTTTTTTGGTTTTTGAGTAATTTCTTCTTAGCTTCATACCACTGTGGTCTGAGAAGATGCTCGATTCAACGACAATCTTTTTTAATTTATTGAGTCTCTTTTTGTAGGTTAGTACGTCTTTCAATGAACTTGAACAAATAGTTCTAAAATTCATGTGGAACCACAAAACACCATGAATAACTAATGTAGTTCAAAGAAAGAAGAAGAAAACTTGGGTTATTACACTCCCTGACTTCAAGTTCTACTAAAAAGCTACAGTAATCAAAACAACTTGATACTGGCACAAGAACAAACCCATTGTTCAATGGAGTGAAATGAAAGCCCAGATATAAACCCATACATTGTCAATAAATATATGACAAAGAATCCATGAATATACAATGAGGACAACACAGCCCCCTCAACACCTTGTGTAATGGAAACTGGAAACCTACATTCAAGAGAATAAAACTGAATTATTGTCTAAGTCCATACACAAAAGTAAAGACAAAATGGATCAAAGACCTGAATGTAAGATAGAAAACCATAAAAATCTTAGAAGAAAACATAGGCATAAACTATTGACTAAAAGCATGAGCAATTTTTTCCTGGACATATCTTGGGCAAAGGAAACAAAATAAAAAGTAAACAAGTGGGACTACATCAAACTTAAAAGCTTCTTTATGGCAAAAGGCATCAGCAGCAGAACAGAAAGGCATCCTAAAGTATGGGAGGATATATTCTTAATGATTTATTTCATAAGGAGTTAACATCCAAAATTTATAAAGAACTCACTTGCATCAACACCAAAAAAAACCATAAAAAATTAAAAGTAGGCAGAGGACCTGAATAGACATTTTTCCAAAACAGACATACAGATAGCTAATAGGCATGAGAAAAGATGTTCCGTATCACTAATCATCAGGGTAATGTAAATCAGAACCACAATGAGGTATGACTTCACATCAGCCAGAATGGCCACCATTCACAAGACAAGAAATAACAAGTGTTGCTGAGGATGTGGAGAAAAGAGAACTCGCCTGCACTGATGTGGAGTATAAATTGGTGCAGGAAGTGCTTTGAGGTTCCTCAAAAACACTCAAAATAGAAATGACAAATGATCCACTTATTCCACTTCTAGCCATTTGCCAAAGATAAAAATATCTGTGATTTGAAAAAGTATTTCTATCCCTATGTTTATTACCACATTGTTTGCAATAGCCAAGATAGGGAAGCAACCAAAGAATCCATCAATAGATGAGTGGATAAAGAAGAAATGGTACACATACTCAGAAGAATATAATTCAGCCATAAGAAAGAAAGAAATCCTGCCATTTGTGACAACATGGATGGACCTTGAGGGTACTATACTAAGTGGAAAAAGCTGGTTAGAGAAAGACAAACACCATATGATTTCACTTATTTGTGGAATACTAAGACCAAACAAAACAGAAGGACCCAAACAGTGGTGGACTCATAGATACTGAAAAGTGACTGGTGGTTACCTTGGCGGCAGTGGGACAGGGATAAAGGGGCACAAAATCTCAATAATAACAAATTAGTCACAGGGATGAAAGTAAAGCATAGAGAATATCATCAATTTTTTCTATAACACTTTTCTATATTGACAGATATTAACTACACTGGTTGAGATGAGGATTTAATAATGTAGATTACTGTCAAATCCCTCTTTTGTATAAATGAAACCAATATAATTTTGTATATCAACAACACTTCAGGAAAAATATGTATCAAAAAGATATATGTTATGTGTCAGATTGTACTCAGGCCATGGTTTCCCATTCCTTCAGTTTTCCCTAATGTGCCAGTAATTTATTACAGTACTTCAAGTGGCTAGTTATAAAAACCCATGGATAGTAAAACTACATATAATCCAAGTTAAAAATTGACATAAGACCTGATATACACTTTTCCAGAGAAGACATACAAATAGCCAACAGGTGCTTGAAAAGATGCTCAGCATCACTAGGCATTAGGAAAGGCACAACAAAACCGCAATGAGATATCATCTGAAAGTTTTGTGGTGAAAATATTTAAGATCTAGTCCCTTGGCAACTTGCAAGTATACAACTCAATATTTGTTAACTACGGCCACCATGCTGTACCTGCATTAACTCTGGTCATAATTTTGGACATACCATCCCAGTATTTATTTATTTTATAAATGGAAATTTGTATCACCTACCAATCCCATTTCTCTATACCCTCTGCCCATGTAACCACAAGTCTGATCTCAGTTTCTGTAATGATTACTTATTAGTTCCTACAAATAAGTGAAATAAAAAGGTATTTTTCTGTCTCTGACATTTCACTTACCATAATGCCTTCAAAATCCATCCATGTTTTTTTATCTTCACAAGGTTTATTAAACATTAGAGGCTCGGTCATCAACTCTCTGAGGATCTGTGGATCCCAGGTTAAGACATCCTAGTAGTGGACATGGCACTAGACTTGAGTTTGACTCAGTCATTTGCCATCCATGTGAGCTTCAACAAATCAACTCTTCTCTCTGAATTTCAGGTTCCTTTGCTGTGTTTGTTGAATGACTATTACATCGAGGACTCGGATAGGGATGGCTATATAATTTCTTTATTGTACCTTTTATACACACTTCTACAGTATATGATTCTACTTACAGTCCTATGCAGTTCTATACAGTTATTTCAGTTTGGTCATCAACAGCTTGTACTCTCCCCCTGAAGAATTTCCTCTTTTCCTCCAACCCGCCAGCGTGAACGTGCCTCTGGGGGAGTCTACACCCTCACACACAAGGCAGGGCCACAGCCTTCTGTGTTAGCTTGCTGTTTCAACCCTTACCCATTACTGTTCATGAATCACACTATTCTCGACCCACTGCTTCTACTTACAATTCTCTTCCTTAAAACTCCACTAAGGCTCCCTACCCCGGCAGAGATCACACTGAAAACCTAATGGGCTTTTTTTGGCTTACCTTGCTTAATCGATCTCACCTCCTCGGCTCCAGTCAGCTAAATCTTACCACTAAAAGGAAGCTCTCAGAGGAGGGGCAAGAGTGATGAGCGGAGTTCCTGGCTGGGCCACTTACTACCTTTTTTCATCCTGGGAAAATCACTTATTCTATCAGGCCCTTAATTTTCCCAACTCTTAAATGAAGTAGTTGGACTAGATAATTTCCAGGATCCCTTCCATCCCTAATATTCCCTGGCCCCCTTACACTGTGCCCCCTAAATGCCGTATTCTTTGCAGTCTGAATCCAAGTTCCCTCTGGGTCCACCTGCTGCAGTGTTCTTTCTCTCAGAGTAAATGTCAGGAATCCTCATTTTTATGGCTGAAATCTTTATCATGATCCATTCATCTGCATAGAGGCATTGAGGTTTTTTTTCATGTTTTGGTTACTGTAAATAATGCTGCTGTGAACAAGGGCTACAGATAGCTTGTAGCGTTATTGATTCAATTGGACATATTCCAAGAAATAGAAATACTAGTAGTTCTTTTTTTTATGTCTTTGAGGATCCTCCAAACTGTTTTTATAATGATGTTCCAGTTTATAAACCCACCCACAGTGCACAAACTTTCCATTTTTCTCTACATCCTTATCAGTATTTATCTCTTGTCTACAAGATGATAGCCATTCTAACAGGTTTGTATTGGAAAACTTGTGTTTATAATGTGCTAACTATCCTTATTGCGGTAATAATTTCACCATATGCATGTGAATTGAATTATAACTATGTATAACTTAAACTTACACAAAGTCAGAAGTCAAAAATATCTCAATCAAGCTGGGAAATATAAATTACATATATTAGTAAAAATAGGTGCTGTTTCTGACAGACCTTGGTGTTTGACAGACATTTTCTCAATACTGAAGCAAATGTAGTACTAAAACTGAGCTGCTCATGATAATATTTGAGATTTAAGTCAAAACTATGATTTTAATGATTATGTTCCCCGCATGAGCTTGACAATTTTATAGTACTTAAAGACTTTTCTAATGAAATTAGTAGTGATATTTAAGTGCTTAATTTTTACATATGATGAAATATGTCATATGTGTAATATTTACATGTCTCTGGGAGCCAATCTCTTCCAGGTGATCGACAATGTGTTACAAAATCAGAACTGGTAAAATCCAAAGTGCTAAGTAGATTTAAATCAGCACATAAAAAGTTCAATATGTGGTTTTCAATTATAAAACCAACTAATCTTCAATAAATCACTTGTTGAGTTTGGCATACTATCAATGATGAATATTAACTATTATTTGGTGATGTTAAATCAATGCTTCCAATTTCCAGCTATACATCTGTATGAGGCCTTATTTTCTCTATATACATTAATCCAGAATAATTGCAACAGAGTGAGTGAAGAGGCATATCTGAGAATAACCTATCTTCTATTAAGGCAGATATTAAACAGATTTGTAAAAATGTAAAATAATGCCTCTTCTCTTACTCACTTGTGTTTTTGCAAAACAACTTGTCAACAAAATCAGGTAATAAATTTCTATCAAAATGGTTTACCACCTTATTAAATTCAATACATGTAAGAAAAATGTATCATTTCAAATATGTTAAATATCAACCAATACATCCAAGCCAAGTAACTTTAAGGTGTAGTGTCTTCAAACCTTTCAAAGAGTGAAATATCAAAATAATAACAAAAAAAAAAAAACAGAAAACTGCTAATTAGGTAAATCATATTCCAAATTGTTGTCTTTAGTATATCACAGAACAAAGTTCAGTTTAGCATTTATTTTTCCTATCATTATTCTTTTCAGTATCTTTTTGAGTGTTATGATTTCATTAAAATAAATTTTTGAAATTTGGTAGTTGTCATATGGTAATTGTGGGTAAAACTGTGATATTTCCATAATCTCTCACTGGTCTTAGTTCATCTCACTATCAATAGGTGATTATAAGGGGGAGGGAGGGCACACCTGTACGAGAGACGTATGGTGGGGTCTTTTACAGCCTGGTCATGAAAGACATAGGCAAGCAAAAGTAGGCAATTTCATAGAAGCAAAAAACATATTTCTCCCACTTTATTTATCCCTTTGACTGATTTTTCTTTCAAAGGTTTATTTAAACAAGCCTGTGAGCATAAATCCAGCAGGGAGTTACACCTGCTGGAAGAGAGCAGGACCTCTAAACACAAAGTCTGTCATTATGGAAGCAATGCTATGACAGGCTGCCCCTAGGGATGGTAGGGAGATACTCAGGAACCCCCATGTGGATTGTGGGAAGGCCCCAGCTGCTGCTGCAGTGGGGGGTAATGATTCAATCAAGAGATCCCTATCCATGGGGCTTCAATTTGGGGAGCCCCCAGTGGGTAATTGGTCAAGGGTAAAGCACCTCCTAGAAGGGTGGAGACACCAGAAGCTGTGTAATTAGCCCTCCATGAGATAGAAGACAGCTTAGAGGACGTGAGTGGCCACATGGCAGCTGGGATTGTGGGATGTATGTTTCTCAAGATATTGGGAAGCATTATCAAAGAGAGAGAGTGAGACTTCAGCAGGACAGATTCACAGTTCAGCATCATGTAGAGGAGCAGGATGATAACCTACAGGATGCCCTTCCGAAAGAGAGACAGTTATTGAGAAAGTAGGTTGCACTTCTGGAAGATATTTTAGCAGCAAGGGAGGAGGCAGCAGGAGGATCCACATTGCAGGAGGCTGTTGGGGAGGGGGAGTAAAGAACAGTGCCTTCAGCCTTGGAGATACTAGAGGAGATTTGGGAGAGGATGGGGTCTGGGGTTAAGGGCCTATCTGTTTTTGGGCCACCGAAAAAGGCTACTGCTCCTCCTCAGTGGGAGGAGCCATCCCTCCCCAGCTTATAGACCACTCCATACTCCAACTGTATACCCAGGATGAGCTGGCGGACATGAGCATACAGTTTCGGTCTGAACCTTCAGAACCTCGGCCTACATGGCTTTTGCAATTTGCCATATGGGGATGGAGAAATTGTTTTGTTGGGTCCTGAAATGGGTTCACTGGCTTCCCAGAGGACTCACCTTTCCCTCCAGGTGCACTTGCAAAGTGCCCATCACCTACCAGGGAATCATGCCCTTCAGGATTGGATGACAACAGCATCAGGGTAGTTTGGCCTAATCAGGGAGATTTACCATATTTACCCACTAGCTGGAAAATGTATGCAGAGCTCCAGCACATGTTATGGGAGCTGCGAAAGAAAAATATCATCTATACTATGGACCTCTAGGGCCCCAATAAGGACTTGTTCATCATGGGAATGAGAAATCTGGTGCTCCACACAGCTCCCCCATCTTGCTTTAGGTCACTAGTGACTATTCTTGCCCCCATATAAGGCATCACATAAGTGAGCCTACTTGCACTTTAGAAATTCTGGGAGAGGGTGAAACAATAAGATCATGGAAGGAACTATGGGATACAGTGGAAAGGAGAGGTGCAAAGGGCCCCATGAGGATTATGAGGATCCAGATGGGGGCTGATTGGATAAAGGCAGGGGTAGTGAAAGAAAAACTTGGTGGTCAGCCCAATAGGATCTCGTTAGAACTGTGGTACCAATTAAGCCAGAGCAGCAGTTTCAGCCACTGAAGTCCAGGATACAGAACCTGGAGGCAGAGCCCCATGTTGGCCTCTGTCCCGTCTATCTTGGTTATCAAAAAACAGCTCAAAACCGAGTTAATTCAAGCTGAGGAAATAGAAGTGATCATATATCTCACAGGCAATTCCTCCAGTGTTCCAACTACTACCTACAAGACTCAGAATCACACACACAGCTCTTCCTCTGTGACCTTAGATGAAGTGTCAGTCCTCCTGCCTGAACCCAATCACTGCCTTTGAGCTTTCGCTCTCAGCCCCTTTCCAGACTCTAGGGAATCCATTCAGTAATTGCTCTCTTCATCTCTCTCTGTATCCTCACGATTTCTTTCTGAATATATAAAGCAAATACTAAAAGACAAGAAGGAATGAAGAGACATTAATACAATAATAGTAGAAGATATAGTACTTCACTTACAGCAAAGGTTGGCTCACCCAGTAAATTCAGTAAGGAAATTTTGGTCTTAAATGACATGTTGGAATGGATGGACTTACTGAGGTACACAGAACATTCCATCTAAACAGGAAAATAAATTCTTTTCATGTGCACATAGAACATTCTCCTGGAGTGATCAATGTCAGGCCACAAAACAAGTCTCAATGAATTTAGAAAGTCTAGGATAATATCAAATATCTTTTCTGACCACAATGGAATAAAAATAGAAATCAACTACAAAAGTAAAACAAAAACATGCAAACACACAGAGACTAAACAACATTCTAATAAACAGCCAATGTGTAACCAAACAAAATAGATACATTGACACAAATGTGAATGGAAATACAATGTTCAAAATATTTCAGTTGCAGCACTTACAGATACTTATGAAAAAAACAGAAAGACCAAGGAAATCATAAATAACCATGTGTTTGGTAATAAAGTTTCATATACAAAAAAGGTATGACCCACGAAACAAATAATCAACAATCAGGATGTCATCAGAATTAAAAATTCTTCTTGTACAGACCATGGTCAAGAGATTGAAAAGACAAGTCACACACTAGAAGAAAATATTGGCAACAATGACATCTAATAAAAGACTAATATTCCAAATTATTTTTTAAAAAACTTAAAAATATCCAACAGTACAATCTGATTTAAAAAATGTTCCAAAGACCTTCACAGATGCCTCTTCACAGAGGTAAAAAATAAGCATGTCAATATCCCACATCATGTGTTGTCACAGAAATGCAAATTAAAGCAACAAGGAGATAAACACTGAGCACTAAGAAATGTCAAAATCCTAGAAAATTGACATCAAATGCTGCCAAGTATGTTGAGCCACAGAAACGTTCATACAATTCTTGTGGGAAAACAAAATGATACTTACGTTGGAAGAAAGTGAGGCATATTCTTGCAAAACTAAACACGGTCATACCATAAACCCCTGGGAGACTCCTTGTCACAGAGAAGGGGGAGGGTTCCCACCACCAACACTCGGGTGTTAGCGGACAGAGCTCCCACCTCCAAGGAGGTTTCCAAAGTCGTAGCTTTGCTTATGTCCATGGCAATGAGAGTGCCTCATGCCAACCAAAGGCTGTTGTGGCAGAGCAAGGTCTGCATGGGTGAGGTCTCCAGTGGAGGTTCCCACTCCCCTGGAACCTGCTTTACCTTCCCTTCAAGCAGGGAGCTGATCACAGCTGGGAGCACTGCTGAGTGTAGCTAGTGGCCCTGCCACCAGGATGCCATATTGGAGCACCTGGAAGTTGTATAAATCAGCAGGGCTCGACCAGACAGCATGGCCATCACACTGATTGTCTACACAGCAAAGGTTGGGGCTACATTTATGCAGAGAACCTGGGAGCAGATGGGCTTGATCAAAACCAACAAAAATCTAGATTAGAACTGAAGCCCAAGCAGAAGAGCTGATTCAAACCCCACTCCTGCTGAATGGAGCTCCAGGACCACACGGTTACAAGGCAAGATGAGGAGCACCTGCAGGGAACTGGGACCAGCCCTCTGGTTCTTCATGGGTAGGGATCTAATAGCAGCCCCACTGAGTGCTGAATAGATAACACAGCCCACCTGGTTAAGGATCCAAATCAAAGTAAAAGGGAAGCTGCATAGCAAGGCAACAGTCTTCCTGCCAGTGGCAATTAAACAGAGAGCACAGCCCATGGATTACCACCTGCAGAGGAAACATGCAGCTCTGTCCCACCAGGGAATCCAGTGCCCAGTCTTACCCAATTTGGGTCCACAGACAATGAGCCATGCAGGCTGTGGGGCCAGTTGTGTTATCCCAGAAGGGCAGAGAAACTCATTAAAAGGGCTGCATACTGCTGGATAGAAATGGGTTGGAAAACAGGTAAAAGCCCAGGAGCCTGTCACACCTGGCCCTGGGGATCTGCTCTGGGAAGACAAGTCTACAATTCATTGGGATTTTTTAATTAATGAGACTGGACAGCAGGGAGAACAGGGGCACTATTGGGGACTGAGTCTCTGTCACTTATAGACAGGTATTTTCTGTTGGTCCCACTAAGACCCAACACAGAAGCAGCAGTTTGAAAAATGGGCTGGTCTTGGGAATAGTGCTGCAGGGGTAGGGGTCTGAGGGAACTTCCTCCAGAGGAGAAAGAGCAGAAGTATGATGGTTCTCCAGGCCTCCTTCAGCCCAACTGGTCAAGAAAAGCAGAAGCCAGCAACAAATGCACCATCTCCCTCACTGACAGCACAGACCCCAACAACTAAAGGAAAAGGAAATAGGACAAGAATAACAAACAAAGCCAAAAGGTAGTAGAAAGAGGGACATAGTAAAGATCACAGCAGAAATAAGTAACATAGAAAGTAGCAAAGAGAAAAAAATCAATGAAACCAAGAACTGGTTCATTGAGATAAACAAAATAGACAAATACCTACCCAAACATAACAAGGAAAAAGAGAGAGACACAAGTAAACATAATCAGAAAGAAAAAGGAAGGTACAATCAACAACACTGAAATATAGATAATTATTGGAAATTCTATGAAAAATTACATGCCAGTAAATTGGACAAGCAAAAAGTGATGGATGAATTCCCAGAAATGTACAATCCTGCAAGACTGATACAGGAGGAAACATAAAATCTGAAGAGACCACATACCATTAAAAAAATTGAACTGGTAATCAAAATAAACAAAAAACAAAAAAGCAGTACCAGATGGACTCAAAGGTGAATTATGTGAAGAATTAAAAAAATTAATATCCATTCTTAAAGTATTCCAAAATATAGAAGAGGAAATACTTCCAAACTCATTCTCTAAGGCCTAATTTCTCTAACATTAAAAACATACAAAGAAAATACAAAAAATAGAAAACTACAGACCAATATCCTTAATATATATAAGATCAGCTGCCTGCATCATTTTGCTGAAGAAAAAAATTTGTAAGTTCTCCTGATACATGTATATTCCACTTCAACTGATTAAGTCCATGTAAATAGATTTCTGATCTCTTTTGTTACAAGCTGTTTTCCTTGAAATAATGGTATTTCATCAACTTTTTTGTACTGACTAAACAGGATAAAAGTATTCAAAATCTCTTGTTTTACAGCATTGTAATTTAAATTGCACATTGCTGCTTGTTTCAATAAAAAAGATTTGCCCTCATGTATCCATTTATGAAACATGTATTCCCTATTACTACTTCCTTCATAAATATCTTTTTAAACTAATTGCATCATCAGTAATAAGGATGACACAACATGGAGTTACATATTGGTAAATAGGCAAGAACATTTAGCAACCCTGCATTATACATACCCCAGCATCAATGTTTATAGAACATACTTCCTAATGACTGAACAAGTGTCATTAAGACTATAATATGAGTGGAGGCAGAGAAAATATTGTGGCTCGAGCAGTGTGGTGGAAATCTCCTTTCAAAAGCACATACATTTTGAAAGTACAGCAAATACAACTATTCCTAGATGAGTGAACAGAAGTAGCAGTAGACCAGCCACTCTACATCTGGGAGAAGTCAACATCTCATGGAAAAGGGTAAAGTAAAATGACACGACCTGTTGGTACACGAGCATTCCTCCCACCCAGGTCACTGGTGGGAGGAAGAGAACCAGAGTGTGGAGGGAGTGGAGGCACAGGACTGCTAAATACCCAGCCCTATACATCTACACTGGGAGCACAGACCCACATTGCATGGTGCTATGGAGATAAGAGGGGCTGAAAAGCAAAGTCTGAGACTAATACTGGGAAAAAGTTTCCACAACTGGGTGCCCTGAGACAAAAGAAAAGCAGGCACTTAAAGGGACCTTGCAACAGTCAGAGGGCTGCAAAAAGGGCAATGGTTTTGGAGAAGGTGAACAAAATCATCCTGGCACACTCATCCCAGCAGGCTAGGAACTTTCAGGAGCTCCAGGCTCCCTATTCCCCTGGTGGGCAATGAAGCACTGAGGCTCTTCAAGTGATAAGCAGCGTCCCGCTTCTTCCTCCCTTCTGGCACCTAAGTGCAAACTAGCTGTCCCTGCCATAGCTGCAGAACAGCCGGAGGGCTGCCCCACCTAAAACAACACAGCTTACACAGAGCCTGCTCACTGTACATGATTGAATGGCACAAACAGGTTAGATGGATGTTGAAATGTGAAGCCAAGATGGGGTTTTGTAACCACTGCAGAACCCATGCTGCTCACCTGTGACCCCTGACATTACTCTACGCCACACCAAGGACCACTCTGCCCACAGCAGTTTAGGGAATTAACCCAGAGACCACTCACTGTGCACAGTTAAAGGCACTGACAGCAGAGACTGGCACAGTGAAGGGCAAGCAGGAAAGACTTTGTCCTCCCAGCTGACACAAATGGCACTCACTTGCAACTACTCCCATAGCTCCAGGAATATGAAAAGGCAGAAGAACCTTGTTCAATACAAAATCAATCAAACACCAGGAAGAGGGCTTGGTGAGATGGAAATCACCAATCTTCCTGAAAAATCTTTCAAAACAAAAGTCATAAGCATGCTTATGGAGCTACAGAAAAAATATTCAAGAGCTAAGGGATGAATTCAGGAGGGAGATAATTGAAATGAAACAAATGGATGGACTTAAAAGAATACTAATTTAGGTAGAGGAGAGAGTGAATAGAATAGAAGTCAGAGAAGAGTAATACAGAGATGCTGCAGCAGAGAGAGTGAAAAGGATCTCTAAGAATGAAAAAATATTAAGAGGACTGTGTGAAAAATCCAAACATAGCAATATTCACATTATAGGGGTACCAGAAGAAGAAGAGAGAAAGAAAGGGACAGAAAGTTTATTTGAAGAATAATTGCTGAAAAATTCCCAAGCTTGGGGAAGGAAACAGTCTCTCAGGCCATGGAAGTCCACAGAGCTCTTAACACAAGGAAACCAAGAAGAACAACACCAAGACATGTAATAATTAAAATGGCAAAGATCAGGAACAAGTACAGAATATTAAAAACAGCTATAGAGAGAAAAAAGATCATCTACAAAGGAAAACCCATCAAGCTATCATCACACTTATCAGCAGAAAACTTACAGGACAGAAGGGAGTGGCATGATATATTCAATGCACAGAAACAGAAGGGCCTTGAACCAAGAATACTCAACCCAGCAAGATTATCATTAAAATTTGAAGGAGGGATTAAACAATTCCCAGATAAGCAAAAGTTGAGGGTATTTATCTCCCACAAACCATCTCTACACTGTATATAAAGGGACTGCTCTAGATAGAAGTGTCCCTAAGACTAAATAGCTGTCACCAGAGAAAATAAAATCACAGCAAAGGAAGTAGACAAACTCAATAATAAAAAAAATGCAAAATTAAATAAGCTACCCAGAAGATCAGTCAAGAGATACACAAATAGTACAGAATATGACACCTAACAAAGTGTGGAGGAGGAAGTACAAGAAGGGAGAGAAAAAAGAATAATCAGACTCTGATTATAATAGCATAATAAGTGACTTAAGGTAGACTGCTAGTTAGTAAAGAAACTGCCCTAGGACCTTTTGTAACCATATATCCAAAGCCTGCAAAGGCAATAGTACATATCTACTTATGATCACCCTAAATGTAAATGGACTTAATGCACCAATCAAAAGACACAGAGTTATAGAAAGGATAAAAGAGCAAGACCCCTCTATATACTGAATACAAGAGATTCACTTCAAAACCAAAGACATACACAGACTGAAAGTGAAGGGATAGAAAAAGATATTTCATTCAAACAACAGAGAGAAAAAAGCAGAGACGCAATACTTGTATTAGATAAAATAGACTTCAAAAAAGAAAATAACAAGAGACAAAGAAGAACATTGCATAATGATAAAGGTGTCCATCCAATAAGAGGATATAACTATTATAAATATCGATGCACCCAACACAGGAGCACCTACATATGTGAAACAAGTACTAACAGAATTATAGAGGGAAATAGAATGCAATGCATTCATTTTTATGAGAGTTCAACACACCACTCACTCCAAAGAACAGATCCACCAGACAGAAAGTAAGTAAGGACATGCACTGACCAACACATTAGAACAGATGGACCTAACAGACATCTATAGAACACTCCACCCCAAACCAGCAGGACACATATTTTTCTCAAGTGCACATGGAACATTTTCCAGAATAGGCCAAATACTAGGCCACAAAGAGACCCTCAGATAATACAAAAAGGTTGAAATTGTACCAACCAACTTCTCAGATCACAAAGGTATGAAACTAGAAATAATCTGTATTAAGAAACAAAAAGTTTAACAAACACACGGGAACTTAACAACATGCTCCTAAATATTCATTGGATAAATGACCAAATAAAAACAGAGATCAAGCAATATATGGAGACAATTGAAAACAGTAACAAAATGACCCTACTTCTGTGGGATGTGGCGAAGGCATTTCTAAGAGAAAATTTTATTACAATCCAGGATGATTTAAAGAAGGAATAACAATCCCAAATAAACAGTATAAAACCAGTCATTGAAACTGGAAAAAGAAGAACAAACGAGGCCCAAACTTAGTAGAAGCATTGCTATAATAAAGATTAGAGAATAAATAAATAAAATAGAGAAGAATGAAGCAATAGAAATAATTATGAAACCAAGAGCTGGTTCTTTGAGAAAATAAACAAAATAGATAAACCCCTAAATCGACTTATCAAGTAAAAAAAATGTCACCGAAATACAAAGAATTATTAGAGAATACTATGAAAAAGTATGTGCTAGCAAACAACCCTCCAAGACTGACCCAGGAGAAAACAGAAAATCTAACAGATCAATTACTAGCAAAGAAATTGAATCAGTAATAAAAACCTACCAAAGAACAAAACCCCAGAACAGATGGCTTCATGGCTAAATTTTATCATACATTTAGGGAAGACATTACTATCCATTCTCCTTAAACCTTTCCAAAAAATCGAAGAGGAGGGAATACTTCTGAACTCATTCTCTAAAGCCAGCATCACTCAAATACCAAAACCAGGTAAAGACATGACAAAAAAATAAAACTGCAGACCAATATCCATGATAAACATAGATGTAAAAATACTCAACAAAATATAAGCAAACTGAATGACATGATATTGTACATAAAATAGCGTAAAGAATCCACTCTAAAACTACAAGAACTAATATCTGAATTAAGCAAAGCTGCAGAAATACAAAATTAATACACAGAAATGCATTTCATTTCTATACACTAATGATGAACTAGCAGAAAGAAAAATCATGAAAACAATTCCACTCAAAATTGCATTAAAAATAATAAAATACCTGGAAATAAAACTAATGAAGGAATTGAAAGACATGTACTCTGAAAACTACATGACACTTATGAGAGAAATTAAGGAGTACACTAATAAATGGAAATGCATCCTATGCTCTTGGGTAGGAAGAAATAATATTGTTAAAATGGCAACACTGCCTAAAGCAATATACAGATTTAATGCAATCCCTATCAAAATACTGACAGAATTCAACAAACAGGAACAAATACTTCTAAAATTCGTATGGAACCACAAAAGACCCTGAATAGTCAAGGTTGTCCTGAGTAGGAAGAATAAAGCATGGGGATTACATTCCCCAACTTCAAGCTCTACTACAAAGGCACAATAATCAAGACAATTCGGTATTGGCAGAAGAACAGACCGGTAGTCCAATGGAACAGACTAGAGACCAGATATTAATCCAAACATATAAGGTCAATTAATATACAATAAAAGAGCCATGGACATATAATGGGGGAAATGTCAGCCTCTTCAACAAATGGTGTTCACAAAACTGGACAGCTACATATAAGGGAATGAAACAGGATTACTGTCTAACTCTGTAAATGAAAGTAAACTCAGAAAGGATCAAAGACCTGAATGAAAGTCATGACACCATAAAACTCTTAGAGAAAAAGATAGGCAAAACCCTTGAATATAAACATGAGCAGCTTTTTCATGAATATATGTCCTCGGGTAAAGGAAACAAAAGCAAAATGGAAAAAGTGGGACTATAACAAACTAAAAGGCTTCAGTATCGCAAAGGACACCATCAGTAGAACAAAAAGGCATCCTACAGTGTGGGAGAGTATATGCATAAGTGATATATCTGATAAGGGATTGACACCCAAAATATATAAAGAGCTCACATGCCTCAACAACCAAAAAGCAAATAACCCGATTAAAAAATGGGCAGAGGATCTGAACAGATACTTCTTTTAAGAAGAAATTCAGACAGCCAAGAGGCACATGAAAAGATGCTCCACATCACTAATCATCAAAGAAATATAAATTAAATCCACAATGATATATCACCTCACACTTGTTAGGATGGCAAACAACAACAAATTCTGGTGAGGAATTCGAAAAGTGGAAACCCTCCTACACGGCTGGTGGTAATGTAAATTAGTTCAAGCATTGTGGAAAGAATTATGGAGGTTCCTCAAAAATCTGAAAATTGAAATACCATTTCACCCAGGAATTCCACTCCTAGGAATTTACCCTAAGAAAACTGGATCACAGATTCAAAAAGACATATGCATCCCTCTGTTTATTGCAGCACTATTTACAATAGCCGAGAAATGGAAGCAACCTAAGTGTCCATCAGTAGATGAGCAGACAAAGAAGATGTGGGACATATACACAATGGAATATTATTCAGCAATAAGAAGAAAACAAATCTTACCATTTGCAACAACATGGATGGAGCTAGATTGTATTATGCTCAGTGAAATAAGCCAGCATAGAAAGACAAGTACTAAGTGATTTCACTCATCTGTGGAGTATAACTACAAAGCAAATACTGAAGGAACAAAGAAGCAGGAGACTCACAGAACTCAAGAATGGACTAGCAGTTACCAAAGGGAAAGGGCCTTTGGAGAATGGGTGGGAAAGGAAGAATAAGGGGATTAAGAGGCATTATGATTAGCACACATTATGTACATGGGGCATGGGGAAGGAAGTATAGTACAGAGAAGACAAGTACTCTCTAGCATCTTACTATGCCGATGGACCGTGACTGTAGTGGTGGGGTATGTGGTGGAGACATGACTATGGGGGAAATGCAGTAACCACAACATCATTCATGTGATTGTATATCAATTATCACTTAGTAAAAAAAGACTATTATATGAAAAACATCCAAGGAAGCCAGGCTCTGTCTTTCTTTGAAATTTGGTACATCTAATCTTGCATTCATCACTCATTTTAGAAAATGTTCAATAACCATGGAAATATTATTGCTCATAATATTCATTCCTGGAGGCAATCCAATATGCAGGATATAAAGGACCAGAACCCGTCCTCCTGCTACATAAATATACACCAAATATTCTCCTACACACAGAGAAAATTGTCCTTAGGAAGAAATGAGACCTGAGCAGACTCCTGAGCAGAAAGTGTGGGATAAATGAACAAATGGAGACATTACAAAGGGAGACCCATCTCCAATTCAGCCCTTCAGGAAGGAAACATGTCACTGAGGGACTAGAGCACATATTGGCCTGCTCTGGGTCAGATAAAACACAAAGTTTAGAGGGTTTAACACATTATTAGTGAAGGTAATAGATTTTTCACTACAGCACCTGCCAAATGTTGGGGGAATTGCTAGAATGCTCTTCAGGACCAGAGCCTCTGGTGAGTGCCAATGTTCATGTCATCCCACACACATCATTATTCTGTCTCCAACCTTCGAATCCCATTTTCTCTTAAAGCTCCTCTGACTAGTCAGTGTTCCCAACACTGCACCATCATCAAGGTGTATCAGTACACCTCTCATCAAGGCAGTTAATGACCTTCAAATTGTAAATTCTAGTAGTTGATTTTCAGTCCACATCTTGCCTGGTCAATCACAATTAGAATATCAGCATGCAAGTTACTCCTATCACATTGAAATAGCTTCTGAAATTCTCTCCCAGAACAACACACATTCCTCATTTGTCATAACTTAAAACCTTCAGAGCACCTCCCTTAAATGATTGCAACTCAGGAATAGACAAATGATGAAATAAAGGTGGAAAAGCATTGGAAAACTCATCTCACGGTATAAGATCAGCAAAGCCCAATAAGCACGTGACAGTAAAACCCAAAAAATTATAATTACATAATTAAAAATAAGATTTACAATGCTGAATTTGGCAAAGATGTGCTGCAACAAGAACTCTTATTTCCTTTTGGTGGTGTTATGAGAAGATGCAACAATGTCTCTTTAAATGGATGGCAATTACTTATGAAATAAACACATACAGAACAATTCTACTCCTACAAATTGACCAAGGGAAATGAGCCCATTTGAATAAATGGCTTCTAAACAAATATTCATAAAATATTATTTATAATAGCCCCAAAATATAAATATCCCATGTGTCTGTCAATCGAAGAATCAACTAATTCTGGTACATTCCCAGTGTCTTACTAACAGCCACATTAAAAAAGTGAAACAAAAAGCAAACTCTACTGACATTGGCAACAAATAGGTGAGTATCAAAGTGTTATTTGGATTAAAAAAATCATATGGTGAAGCCCACATATATGAAGATCAGACCAAACTATTCTGGAATCCCTAATAGTTCTCGCTTATGAAGGGAAGAAAGACAGGGTGGCTGAGTTAGGGCATCAGAAGTATTTTGTGAAACAATTTCCTGATATGGATTTGCAAATGGAATATAAATTAGAGAAGAGGAATACAAAGAAGCTGAGGCACAGAGAGAAAAAAGAATCTCGAAGAATGAAAGAATATTGAGAAAACTGTGTGATGAATCCAAACAGAACAATGTTCACATTATAGGGGTACCACAAGAAGAAGAGAGAGAAAAAGGGATAGAAAGTGTTATTGAGGAAGTAGTCACTGAAAAATTCCCCAATCTGGGGAAGGAGACTGTCTCTCAAGCCATGAAGATGCACATATCTCCCAACACAAGGGACACAAGGAAGACAACATCAAGACATAATAATTAAAATGGCAAAGATCAAGGATACAGATCTACATTTAAAAGCAGCTAGAGTGAGAAAACAGATGACCTACAAAGGAAAATCCATCAAGCTATCATGAGATTTCTCAACAGAAACCTTACAGGCCAGAAGGGAGTGGCATGATATATTTAATGCAATGAAGCAGTAGGGCTTTGAACCAAGAATACTCTACGCAGCAAGGTTATCATTTAAAATTGAAGGAGGGATTAGACAATTTCAGATAAGCAAAGCTGAGAGAATTTACATCCCACAAACCACCTCTACAGTGCATTTTGGAGGGACTGCTATGGAAGGAAGTGTTCCTAAGGCTAAACAGATGTCACCAAAGGGATAGACAAAGAGTACAGAATATGATTAATAACATACATAACAAAGAATGGAGGAGGAAGCAAAAGGAGCAAAAAAAATAATCTTTAGGTTGTGTTTGTAATAACATACAAAGTGGGTTGTTAGACTGTTAGACGATAAGGCAATTACCCTTGAAACTTTGGTAACCATGAATCTAAAGCCTGCAATGGCAATAACTACATACCTAACTATAATCACCCTAAATGTCAAAGAACTGAATGCACCAAATCAAAAGACATAGAATCACTGAATGGATTATAAAACAAGACCCATCTATATGCTGCCTACAAGAGACTCACCTCAAGCCCAAAGACATATATAAACTGAAAGTAAAGGGATGGAAAAGCTATTTCATGCAATTAATAGTGAGAAAAAAGAAGGAGTTGCAGGACTTGTGTCAGAAAAAATAGACTTCAAAACAAAGAAAGTCACAAGAGACAAAGAAGGACATTACATAATGATAAATGGGTCAGTCCAACAAGAGGTAATAACTATTATAAATACCTATGCACCCAACACAGGAGCACCTACATATGTGAAACAAATACTAAAAGAATTAAAGGGGGAAATAGAATGCAATGCATTCATTTGCAGAGACTTCAACACACCACTCACTCCAAAGGACAGATCAACCAGACAGAATATAAATAAAGACATAGATGCACAGAAGAACATATTAGAACAGATGGACCTAATGGACATCAACAGAACACTCATCCAAAAGGAACAGGATACACATTCTTCTCAAGTGGACATGGAACATTTTCAAGAATAAATCACATACTAGCCCACAAAAAGAACCTCAGTAAATTCAAAAAGATTGAAATTGTACCAACCAGCTTCTCAGATGACAAAGGTATGAAACTAGAAATAAGTTAATCAAAGAAAGTAAAAAAGCCCACAAACACATGGAGGCTTAATAACATGCTCCTAAACAATCAATGGATCAATGACCAAATAAAAACAGAGATCAAGCAGTATATGGAGACAAATTACAACAATAATTCAACACCACAAAATCTGTGCGACACAGCAATGGTTGTGCTAAGATGGAAATATATTGGAATACAGGCCTAACTCAGGAAAGAAGAACAATCCCATAATGAACAGTCTAAACTCACAATTAATGAAACTAGAAAAGGAAGAACCAATGAGGCCCAAAGTCAGTAGAAGGAGGGACATAATAAAGATTGAAGCAGAAATAAATAAAATTGAGAAAAATTGAACAATAGAAAGAATCAATGAAAGCAAGAGCTGGCTCTTCAGGAAAATAAACAAAATAGATAAACCACTAGCCATACTTATCAAGGAAAAAAGAGCGTCTACACACATAAACAGAATCAGAAATGAGAAGGGAAAAATCACTATGGACACCACAGAAATACAAAGAATTATGAGAGAATACTATGAAAAATTATATGCTAACAAACTAGATAACATAGAAGAAATGGACAACTTTCTCAAAAAATACAACCTTCCAAGGCTAACCCAGAAAGAAACAGAAAATCTGAATAGACCAATTATCAGCAATGAAATTGAACTGGTAATCAAAAACCTACCTTAAAACAAAACCCCTGGACCAGAAGGCTTCACCACTGAATTTTATCAAACATTTTGTGAAGACCTAATACCCATCCCCCTTAAAGTTTTATAAAAAGTAGAAGAGGAGGGAACGCTTCCCAACTCATTCTATGAGGTCAACATCACTCTAATATCAAAACCAGGCAAAAACATAGAAAAAAACAAAACTGCAGACCAATATCCCTGATGAACATAGATGCAAAAATACTCAACAAAATATTAGCAAACCAAATTCAAAAATACATCAGAAAGATCATTCATCATGATCAAGTGGGATTCATCTCAGGGATGCAAGGATAGTACAACATTCAAAAATCCATCAACATCATCCACTTCATCAACAAAAAGGATAAAACCCACATGATCATCTCCATAGATGCTGAAAAAGCATTTGACAAAAGTCAACATCCATTCATGATAAAAACTCTCAACAAAATGGGTATAGAGGGCAAGTACATCACCATAATAAATTTAACAAGTGGGACTATATCAAGCTGAGAAGCCTCTGTATGGCAAAGGACACCATCAGTAGAACCAAAAGGCATCCTACAGTATGGGAGAATATATTCATAAAATGACATATCTGATAAGGGGTTGACATCCAAATTATATAAAGAGCTCACACACCTCAACAAACAAAAAGCAAATAAGCCAATTAAAAAATGGACAGAGGAGCTGAACAGACACTTCTCCAAAGAAGAAATTCGGATGACCAACAGGCACGTGAAAAGATGCTGCTGGGAATGTAAGTTAGTTCAACCATTGAGGAAAGCAGTACGGATGTTCCTCAAAAACTCAAAATAGAAATACCATTTGACCCAGGAATTCCATTCCTAGGAATTTACCCTAAGAATGCAGCAGACCAGTTTGAAAAAGACATATACACCTCTATGTTTATCGCAGCACTATTTACAATAGCCAAGAATTGGAAGCAACCTAAGTGTCCATCAGTAGATGAATGGATAAAGAAGATGCGATACATATACACAATGGAATATTATTCAGCCATAAGAAGAAAACAAATCCTACCATTTGCAGCAACATGGACAGAGCTAGAGGGTATTATGCTCAGTGAAAGAAACCAGGTGGAGAAAGACAAGTATCAGATGATTTCACTTACCTGTGGAGTATAAGAACAAAGGAAAAACAGAAGGAACAAAACAGCAGCAAACTCACAGAACCCAAGAATGGACTAACAGTTACCAAAGGAAAAGGGACTGTGGAAAATGGGTGGGAAGGGAGGGATATGTGTTCAAATTCTCTACTTATACATAAATGTGGCAGGTAATTGTTTTTGTTACACTTCCTCACAGGTCATAATAATTTTGAGTGTCATCCATGAGATTTTCTGAAACAGTAGTTTATTAATTTATTGCAAAGTAGTTTTTGAATGTAGGACATACCACACTTCATTTATCCATTTTCTGCTGATAGACATATGTATTGTTTCTAGTTTCAGCCTATTAAAAATAAACTACTGGAAAGCATTTCTGGTCAGGTGTTTCTGAGTACCCTGCATAACTACTTAGGTGTGGAAGCGCTAAACCATATTATTTGTCAATGTTCTGTGTTTTTTTCTGATTGTGTGATGAAAATTAAATATCCATTCTTCTTTACATCTTAGATAAAGTCTCTTATTGGATATATTACTTGAAAATATTTTCTAAAAGTCTGTGGTTTGTTTTGTGATGTATTGTTTTTTCTTTTTGCATCAAAGCAAACTTCTTTTGATTGCACAAATTTATGGAGTATTTAAGTAAATGACAAATAATATCTTACACAAAATAAACAAAAGTTAAAAATGACAAAACATGGAACAAAAGGTTAAAATTCTTAATTCCCTTAATTATTCAAGGAATTCATGATTAACCTAATGAAAATATTATCAAGTATGAAGAGGAAGGAGATTCATAGATGTTATCTTGTAACTGTGGGTGTTCAGGTGTCAGTTTCTGTGAAAGCCAAGTCAAATCTTGAGGGAACTACAGGTCCCTAAAACCTGAAAATATGACTGGGCTCTTTACCTGGGGATCTCAAGACCCAGAGGATTCTATGATAATTCTGGGACCTGTGAGCTGGGTGTGGAACAGTAAGAAGTAATAGGCCCCATGGGAAAGGCTGAACTTGAATTTGAGGTTAGCAAGTATTTCCCTGACGATTTGTTTTCTCAGCTCTCTGAGCTTCCTCTCAGAGGACAGAAGTTTCAAACAACTTGAGAATTTCTCACTGAAGAGAACTTCCTTTTGACAGAAAGATGGAGTTCTTTCAAGTTCTTTGTTCATGATTTCAGCCTTCTTGTAAATGTTACATGTGTGAAATGTTCATCTCATAGTTTTACACACTTTGGGAAGCTACTTCTTGACTTCCAAGTGGTGCATTCCCTCCTCAAACAATTTTATCTGGAGTTGAGCTTTATGTTCTTGATGCGATTCAGGCATTTTTATAAGCATTTCCTAGTTATTACATATTTGCAGTTAATTCTCTTGTTTTTCATCATGTTACACAAAATATATAACAAAAGATAACATGTAAAATAATAATAAGCACATCTATTTCAAAAGGAGGCAATAATAACTAAACCAAATTATTAATCCTTGCAAAAAAGATTTGTTAATTCTCCTAGATTTAAAATCAGTTCCTTTAACAAGCACTAGATCCTAGTTTAAAATATTAATATCTATTTGGAATATAAATAAAACAAGAAATCTTTTAGAAAACCCTAGGCAATATAATTTCTATTATTAAACCAAAGAAACATGCACAATGAAGGCAGAAATTAGCTTAATGTGTGTATATTCTGTAAAATATAGAGACATTTTAAAGAACTAATATTTAACTCATAATTACAAAAATTCTTATTCTGGACAACAGCCTTTTTATAATGGCTCATAGAAAAGGTTTTGCATTTTCAGGTACTGATAAAAGTAACTTTGTAGATCAGCAGTGGGATTTTAACAATCTCAGAGGCTTCCTAGCTTAATGCTGAACTGCATCGCTAAGCTGGTCTTTTTCCACCCATCCAGTATCACAAAAGAAACACTTTTCCCTGAAGCAGACCTGCGGGTTTATTCCCTGGTCTGATTCCCCAGGTCCCTGACTGGCAGCTGCCCCTCCTGGTCTGCTCCCTCCTCCTCCTTTCCTGGGAGTTCTTGGAAGGACTCAGGGGAGACCCCAGAGCCTCAGAGCTGCAACTATGTGCCTCCTTTTACAGAGCCACGAGGTGGTCTTCCCTCAGTGAGGGGATAAGTGAGTTCCCCCTGTTCCGGGTGGATAGAAGCCGAATACAACATCCTATTACAATAGATTAGAACAAATCTTCCTGGAATAATAGAATCTCTGAAGATTGGAGACTTCAAGTCACACAGAAAATTGCTGTAATAAGGAAACAGTCTCTTTAGAGCAAAGCTTTTCAGAGATTAATGCACAATCAAAATGTAACTTTTATTTAGCACTTTGGATAGTACAAAATACTCCTTGCTTATAGAAAGGATTATTTTTCTAACATATCACCCAATTGAATGGTTTGGTGTGATCCTTTCATTTGATATATAGATATGGAGACCCTGATTCGAAACCTATAATTATTCTATAATGATCATGTGTTTTATTGAAATTTTTTTTATTTTGTCTCAAACACTATTAAAAGAGAAAAATCCCAGAATCAAAAAAAAGATGGTTGAGTAATAGCATAAGTAAAAGCAGACACACAGGCATACACACGCAGGCATGCTAAGGCACACTCATGTACATATGAATAGAAAAGTACACTTAGGAATGTGGTATGAATAAAACCATTTGTCAAAACATGCACAGAAACACAGTAAGTAGTATTTTTTCTGTACCAATGAGTTTCCATATATAACCAAAAATCATGAAGTTAAAAACCAAAACACCTCTCATATCCTGTAAGAACCCATACTTTTTGTACCTTTGCCTATGTTTTAAACCACCTCCCAATTTGATTTTTGAGAATGAAACCTGTAAATATATTGTATTTAATTTATGAGAAAGATAGCAAATATTTTAAATTAATGTTATATATTCAACATATATTCTGATAAGTATCTTTTTATTCACATATAAAGTAACCCTACATATAATTCTATAAGCCAGAAAGGACAGTGACTCAAGAGCTCTCGCCAATCAAGATTAAACAATGGTTAGAAACATTTATCAAAATTATAATACAGGAAAAAGGGTTTCTCTGTGATTATTCCTTTTTCCAAGGATCTCTTTAAAATAGATTTGAGAAAAATATGTTGCTGTTCTAGAAATCTGTTATAAAATAACTTATCTGCCAAATGTATCCACATCTTAGGGCTTTCCATATGTATGTTTTACAGCACCATCTCCATTACCAGAATATGCTTTATTCTTGTCAGAGAATGAGCTTTTGTGAGTATTTTAGCTCTGAAATTTGTTTGATGTGTAGAATTGCAGCGTGGTCTCTAAAACCCAACGGTTTTCTGTAGCAATGCCTCGGTATTTCTTCTGCTACCCAGAGAAGTGGTGTCCAGGATCCACAAAAGGAAAACAGCATTTTCCTCTCTCAAGGCTCAGATGCTCTGGTTCAGGGAGCTTCAAACACCAGTAGACCACATAGCCTGGGAACGGCTTGACTTGGGAATGAGCCTGCCTACGATCTTTGACAAATTCTGCATCACTGGACAGTCATGATCTGGACCCCAGACACAGTACAGTTTTCTAAGCACAGAAATAGTTGGTGCTGATGCATCAGACTAGGGGACTGAGAAGTATTTGCAGGTTCATATACATATGCAATCCAGGTTCAGATGAGATTTGGAAATCCATACATGTACTCAGGCATTGTCAGAAATGTTTCCATCATTTTCTTCATAGACTCCATATCATGGACGAATCATTTGTTATTTGTTTGGACTTTATAAAGCCATTTAAAGATGAGGAAATAACTGCTGTACTATTCTTAGAGGTCAGGAATATTTTCTTTCAATAAAAGGTGACGGTATTTAAGGACATGGCCAGAGGAGAAGCAAATGTAATTTTTGTTGAGTCCTGGAATTTTAAGTGAGAAGTTTTGACATTCTCCCTACTGAAGCTGGAAATTTTGTTATAAATTAGGATAAAGCTTAAATTATAGGTATAGGATCATGTCATCTGAACCCCGGGTACAGTGAGCATAACCTGGGAAGAACATATTCTGGAAATGTAAACACAAGTGGTATATTATTCTTATTAAAAATTCTTATTAAAAAAACAGAACTGGAATAATTTAAAGATGCTCTTGTTGAGACAATGTTCTCTTTGTCCTTCTCTTTATTCACCAATATTTAGGGCCAACAGCTGCATACTTAAATAATCACGATTTCCATCAGTTAGAATGGCAGGACCTACTGAGATAAAGTTGTTAGGATCACTCAAATGGCCTGGTTCTAGTTTTCTATACTTTAACATTCATGTTGGATTAAAATTAAACTTATCTTTTATAGTTTTCTAAACTGCGTCTATTGTACCCAGCCTGCCAAGATCTCCCTATGCTGTGTGTCTCTTCAGAGGACAGGGACACTTAGAAGTCAATGGAACCCCTTTTGTGTCCCATCTCTGCCATTTACTGAATTGTCCTTTTATATTGGAGGTGAAGGAGGTTAAGCAGTCAACTGCTCTGTTTCTTGCTATCCTCAGTTGTGAAATGACAGTAGTATTGCTACCTTACTCTCTTGTTCACTGTGTGGACTAAAATTGTTAAGAAATAACAACTTGAACATCTTCAACAATTCATTAGTGATCATGACTATCACCATTTCCAAAATCATTTTATTAGTAAAGTGCTTCAGAGATGTCTAAATATATATTAATTAACTTGTTGCCTGAAATGGTCCTACATCAAATTAATGCCTTAGGCACAGGGGGTTTAAGTAACTTGAAAAATGTCTATAACTAGTAAGGATAACAATAAGGGATACAGACAAAAAATGTGTGTAGCCTTGTTTTTAACCCCTGCATTTAACTTTGCCTGATGCACAATAAATACTAAATAAATGCCTACTACCAATGTCTAATTATAAATAATAATATACATAATCATAAATACCTATTATTTTCACTCTTATTTAGTAGCTTTCACTCTTATTTAGTAGCTGCTTATAGGCATTGATGTTCACCTCATTCCAAACATTATATAAACCATATGCCTATTCCTCTTAATAAACTTCCACGGGACTCCACATATAATGTCTTGCTGTAATAAACTTAGTCACCTATAATATTAAACAGATACCACAAGGTAACCCACCCCTGCGTGGCAGACTCAGACAGAAAACCAGAATGTTTCTGACCCCTGATCTGTCCTTTCTCCTATATTACATGAATCTCACAGTCCTTACTATATATATTCATAAAGAATCCCCCTTTATTCCCAAAATGACCTGACTAACATTCAGAAATGGATTAAATTGCTTTAATACCATCCACATGAATCAGAAATGTTCCAAGAAAATATCTGACAAATGCGGAAAATTGGGCATTCTTTTTCTGCTGACTTTACAATAAGAACTAACATTTACCTTTCTTCAAACATTCACATCACAGGAATCCTTTCCAAGTGTTAGAATACTTTGACTCATCAATGTTAAATCATTTTTAACTGTGGTAAAATAGAGGAAAATATAAATTTTCCACCTTAACCATTGTTAAGTGTACAGTCAAGTGGTGGTAACTGCCTTCACATAGTTGGGCGATCATTTCCGCACGCATCTCCAGAACTGTCCCTTTCTGCAAAACTGAAATTGTATTCATTAAATAACTCCAAGTTCCTTCATCCCCTCAGCCTTTCCCATCACTGTTAGTCTCTGTCTATATGCATTTATTCCAGGAACCCCATAAAATGAGTCATTTTGTGACTGGATTATTTTATAGTCGTGAGCATACTGTACTCAAGACTAACTCATGTTTAAAGATAATAAATAAAACCAAGAAACAATGTTAAATATCTATGCATAAAATGAGAACGTCTAAATAAGTTTCCAGGAACACCTTGATTTTTCCTGCTCCTTGGGTTTTCTTCGAACTGTTCTATAGTGACAAGCTGGAGTTTCCTGTAACAGCACAGAGAGAAATTTGGAGCATTTCTTCCTAAATCGCTGTTAGGTGTGGAACATTAGTAAGCTGATACAGCCATAATGCTGATAACCCCACCGGACTGGACATCCCTAAATGCTGCCCTCATTCACCCATCCCAGCCACTTTGAAACATTTGTGTGCCCATCACCATTACAGAAAACTAGTGTGTCACTGCAGCTTGGAATCACTAAAGTTAATTCCGCTGCTAGAATTATAACATCAACATCTTAGAATTTTCATGAAATTATTCCAGTTTATTTTATTTTCCAATTTTTATATTAATTGGCAAATAATAGATGTATATTTAATGTGTGAAACTTCCATAGAGATATTCATATGCATACATATATACTTACACAAAGATAGTAAAATAATTACCACAGGTAACATAAATACATATTCTTTAGCACTTGTAGGTACCATTTTCCTTTATTCCTATGATTTTGATTACAGAAAAGACTTCAGTCTTATGAGCATGTCACTGTATGAAGTGTTCAACCAAACAAGTGTCAATGAATACCTCCTCCTGGGATTCTCTGAGGACCCGAGGATGCAAACCCTCCATGGTGTCCTGTTCCTCGTGACTTACCTGGCGGCCCTGTTAGGAAATGGCCTCATCATCACGCTCATTACTTGGGATCCTCAGCTTCACACACCCATGTACTTCTTCCTGAAGAACTTGTCAATCATAGATCTCTGCTACATCTCTGTGACTGTTCCTAAATTTTTTCTCAACACTCTGATGAAGAGGAACAAAATATCATTCCTTGGATGTGTTTTACAGGCGTTTTTCTTTGTTTTGTTGCTGCTGAGCTGGCGATCCTCACAATGATGTCCTCTGACTGCTACGTGGCTGTCTGCCGTCCACTGCACTATGAGACCATCATGACCACAGGGGCCTGTGGAAGGATGGTGGTGGTGACATACATCAGTGCTGGGATCTATGGAGCCATGCACACAGCAGCAACCTTTTCCACAACTTTTAGTTCCAATAAAATCCATCATTTCTTCTGTGATATCCCTCAGATTATTTTGATCTCAGACTCCAAAATGAATATCAATGAAGCATTAGTGACTGCATTTGGTGAAAGTATCTCACTGGTTTGTTTCATATTTATTTTATTTTCCTGTGTGCAAATCTTCTCTGCTGTCTCAAGGATCTCCTCCCTGGAGGGCAGGTCCAAAGCCCTCTCCACCTGCCTCCCTCATCTGGTTGTTGTGACTGTGTTTCTTTCAACAGCTGCCTTTGCCTACCTGAAGCCAGCCTCTGAGCTGAGGTCACACCTGGATAGCACTCTGTCTGTGTTTTATGCAGTGGTGCCTCCATCACTGAATCCCATAATTTATAGCCTTAGAAACAGGGACATAAAAGTAAGCCTAGGAAAATTTCTTGGAATTTTATGATTTAAGTCAAATTAAATGTATTTGCTTATTTTAGAGAGAGGTCCCTCCTCAGTTCCAAGATATATCATTTTCAAATTTTACCATTAAAATAATAGGAATGTATCTTAAAATTCATGTAGCATTGTACCCACTGGGAAGCATGGATAGAAATGACATTGCAGAATGTTCTTCAGACACATGGAAATAACAGACTTATCAGTGGAACATATCTATTATGGTATGTTTGGGGTAGTGGCTAAATAATCTATTTAGCAATATTAATACAGACATTCAAACTAATGTAGAATTCCTACTTGAAAAGCCAACATAAGAAGATATTAATAATATCACTTTTATTTAGTAAAATAGTTTTGAAAAGTATTGTGTCAGTGGTATTCTTTATAAATAAAAACCACTATAATTAGTAAATCCAGGTCCTCCACAGGCCAGAATGATTCTACAATTTAGGAAATAATATTGTTCTATATATTTTCTAGATTTTGGGGTGATCTTACTGCTGTATTATTTCATGACCAATGAAGCAAGTACATCTGTTCTCAGAATCTCAGATGCCCAGATGGGGCCAAATATGACCCTGGCCCTTGGCACCCAGACTGTAATATTTAGAGATTCCAATTTTATCTTCATCATGTACTAATGAAGTTCTTCTACCCATCCCAGGATCATAAGAAATGACAGGGGTGGGAGAGTATGGGGAAGTCTCCTTTCCACTAGCATTTTAATTTTTTTTTTAATGGAAGTATCACTTATGATATACAATGCTATATTAGTTTCAATGTACAACACAATGGTTCTACAGTTACCCATATCATTAAATTGTCTTCCTCCTGAGAACAGATTTCTCCTCAAGGAGGATCCAACATGTGATGATGAGGCTGCAGGCCACTGTGTGCTGTGCTCACTCACTGCTCCACATTCTGTTGACACTGTACATTCTGATCTGCATCAAATGCTGCTGCTTCTGTGATTCCCTCTGCTCTTCATTATGCTTTGTTTGTACAAAAAGCCTCCATTGCAATTAGCTGTGAATATGTAGTTATGTTTGGGGCAATGTCAGAGGTGAAGTGACATGAAATTAAGGGACATGTCCTCATGGTCAGGACCCCCTTCCTCCTTCCCCCAGTGGTGCTAATGGGAATATGGCTGTGGGGTGGAGGCAATTGGAAGCATGTCATAGACATCCACTTAAACAGGACACAGCCGTCCCTTAGAATTCCAAGAGATGCCTACCTACATTCACCAAAAGACATATCCAGTAATTTCTGTGGCACAGACTAGAAACTAACACAATGCTGAAACCCAGTTAAGCAGTTATGCTATGATTTACTGATGTGACATTTGGTAAAACAATATTGATTCAAACAATCAGAATCCTAATAAAAAGATTTATAAAAACAAACCTCATAGGATGATTCCGTTAATAAGAGACATAAAGTCATGCATACTAACAGTTTGAAGTCATTCAATTGTTTCACCATGAAGGGTCAATGACTGAAAATGGACAAAAATTATACTTTTGAAATTGTACCATGAAGAATCCACTCCAAAACTATGAGAATACCTGAATTCAGAAAAGTTGCAAGATAGAAAACCAATACACAGAAATCTGTTGCATTCCTATACACTAATGATGAACTAGCAGAAAGAGAAATCATGAAAACAATTTCATTCACAACTGCATCAAAAAGGATAAAATACCTAGGAATAAACATAACCAAGTAAGTGAAAGACCTATACCCTGAAAACTACAAGACACTCTTGAGAGAAATTAAAGAGGACACTAATAAATGGAAATTCATTCCATACTCTTGCATATGAAAAATTAATAGTGTCAAAATGGCTGGCCAGCCTAAAGCAATCTACAGATTCATGGCAATCCCTATTAAAATAATGACAGCATTCTTCAATAAACTGGAACAAATAGTTCTAAAATTCATATGGAACCACAAAAGACCCCAAATAACCAAGACAATCCTGAAAAGGAAGAATAAAGCAGGGGAATTATGCTCCTCAACTTCAAGCTCTAATATAAAGCCACAGTAATCAAGACAATTTGGTACTGGCACAAGAAAAGACCCATAGACCAATGGAAGAGACTAGAGAGTCCGGATATTAACCCAAACATATATGTACAATTAATATATGATAAAGGAGCCATGGACATTCAATTGGGATATGACAGCCTCTTCAATAACTCGTATTGGCAAAACTGAACAGCTACATGCAAAAGAATGAAACTGTATTACTGTATAACTCCCTACACAAAAGTAAGTTTGAAATGGATCAAAGACCTGAATGTAAGTCATGAAACCATAAAACTCCTGGAAGAAAACATAGGCAAAAATCTCTTGTATATAAACATGAGCAACTTTTTCATGAAAAAATCTCCCCAGGCAAGGGAAACAGAAGCAAAAATCAATGTGCTATTATATCAAACTAATGCAGCAAAGGACACATCAGAAGAACAAAAAGGCATCCTACTGTATGGGAGAATACATTCATAAATGACATATCCATTAAGGGGTTGACATCCAAAATATATAAAGAACTCATGTGCCTAAACAAACAAAAAGCAAATAACCTGATTAAAAATGGGCAGAGGATCTGAACAGACACTTCTCCAAAGAAAAAATTCAGATGGCTAACAGGCACATGAAAAGATGGTGCACATCACTAATCATAGGAAAAATGCAAGTTAAAACCACAATGAGATATCACCTCACACCAATTAGGATGGCCATCATCCAAAAGACAAACAACAACATATGATGGCTAAGATGTGGGGAAAGAGGAACCCTCCTACATTACTGATGGGAATGTAAACTAGTTCAACCATTATGGAAAGCAGTATGGAGGTTCCTCCAAAAACTAAAAGTAGAAATACTATTTGACCCAGGAATTCTACTCCTAGGAATTTAACCTAAGACTACAAGATTCCAGATTCAAAAAGACATATGCACCCCTATTTTTATCGCAGCACTGTTTACAATAGCCAAGAAATGGAAGCAATTTATGTGTCTGTCAGTAGATGAATGGATAAAGAAGATGTGGTACATATACACAATGGAGTATTATTCAGTCATAAGAAGAAAACAAATCCTACCATTTGCAACAACATGGATGGAACTAGAGGGTATTATGCTCAGTGAAATAAGCCAGGCAGAAAAAGATAAGTACCAAATGATGTAACTCATCTGTGGAGGGAAAGGGAGTGGGGAGGATGGGTAGGAAGGGAGGGATGAGGGGATTAAGGGGCATTATGATTAGTACACACAATGTAGGGGTGCCATGGGGAAGTCAGTATAGCACAGAGAAAACAAGTAGCAAATCTATACCATCTTATTATGATAGAAAGTGACTGTAATGGGGTATGTGCTGGGGACTTGATAATTAGGGGAATGTAGTAACCACAATGTGGCTAATGTGATTGTATAACAATGATACCATAAAAAAATGTACCCTAAAATCTACAACACACTGTGGAAAGAAATTAAAGATATATATAAACAAAAAAAAATATTGTAGTAATTTTGAATCTTAAGTTGTGTTTGTTACAATACCTTAATAAGTTTATAAAAAAGACCAATTTGTATTACTTATTTTGTGTTAATTACTCATATTGTTACATTTTGATATAAAGCAAAAACCTACAACACGTTATCTACAAATCAAGACATAAAATAAAATATCTATAGTAATGAACATTACCCTGAAGTTAGATATAATACAAATATTCTATAATATATGTCTCATAAAGATATCTAATTCATAAATAAGGAACAGCAGTCAGGTTTTACTTTATATGTGAAAATTTTTAAGGGATGTGAGAGAAAGGGCAACCCTCCTACTGTGTTGGTGGAAATGTAAACTGGTGCAGCCACTGTGGAAAGCAGTACAGAGATTCATCAAATTCTAAAGTAGAAATATCACATGATTCTCTTGTAGGAATTTACCCAAGAAAAAAAAAAATCTGTTATTTGAAAAGCTATAGGCATCCCTATGTTTATTGCTGCATTATTTACAAGAGTTGTTCATCAATAAGTGAATCAATAGAGCGCTAATAATCACATTTGATCTGGTGCCCCATGCACACCCAAGTAAACTCTTGAAAATTAAAAAAATAATAGATGAATGGATGAGGTGGAAGTGGGACATATATGACATAAAAGTATACAGCCATAAAAAAGAAAAAAATGTTGCCATTTGCAACAACATGGATAGATCTATATAGCATTATGCACAGTGAAAAAAGTCATTCAGCAAAAGACAAATGCTTTCTGATTTCACTTATAAGAGGGAACTAAATATAAAACAAAACAATATGAACGGAACTGCAAAACTTATCGACACTGAGAAGGGACTGGAGTTTATAATGCGGAATGGATTGGAATAGGTGGGTGAAACTTGTGTAGTGGATAAATAGGAACAAAATATCAATCATAATATCAATTAATCACAGGGATGAAAGTAAAGTATAGGGAATATAGTCAATAATCCTGTAACAAGTTCAAATGTTGACAGTAACTACACTATTTGGAATGAACACCTCATAATCTAGACAGTGGTTGAATCGCTAATGCATACTTGAAAACAATATAATATTGTATGTCAACTATACATCAATAAAAATGAATTAATTAATAAATACTCAGTAAAAAAATTTATAAAATATATTTAATCCTTGGTGAAAGTAATAAAGAAATAGGCAAGTTATTACTACTGTAAAGTTTCAAAGAAAGCTTCTACTCTGAAGTAAATAAATTTTGTTCTTCATCTATCATCAATATAAGAGTATCCTTACTTCATGAAATTCTGTTGATACATTTTTATGGGATAATATATAAAGAAGACATCATTAGAAATGTTTTGCCAAAAATATAATGTATTGGAAAAATAAAACACTGTTTCAAAACACAGCTTTAAGAAAATTGGCTAGGAATATATGTCCTTTCTGACAAAATTCATAAATCTGGAGGATATTATATTAAGTGAAATAAGCTAGACACTGAAATCCAAACATGGTATAACCTCACTTTTATATGGAAAATAATTAAACTCATAGAAGAGGGTAAAATGGAGGTAACGAGGGGCTTGAAAGAGGGGAAAATGTTCAGGTGATGGCCAAAGGGTGCAAACCCTTAGCTATGCAAGATGAATCTTTCTGTAGATTAATCGTACAGCACAGTGGCTAGACCTAAAAACACCTTATTACATACTGAAGTTTGCTCAGGGTGAGTGAGGAAACCTCCAAATGTGATGGATGTGTCTGCAGCCTCATGGTGATGAAGGTTTCATGGGTTATTCTGATCCCCAAGGTCATCGAGTTGTATATATCAAACATTATGTCCATCACACCTCAGTAAAATGATTTCTTAAAATTCGGTAAAACAAACTATTGTAATTAATATAATTCCAATTACAGAATTTATTACATTATGAAAAGAAATTACCATTAGGAAATGATGTTTAAACATAGTTTACATGACCAAAAATGAACCTCTACTGAAAATTCACAGTTCTTTACCCAGAAGCTGTACTACAAAAATTAAACACCTACTTAACTGAAGCATATACTTTTTCCTGGACTCAAAACTTGAAATCAAGTATAGACATTCAAGAAGATTTAATGTTTATCCTAAAGTTTACACTGAAAATGAAAAGGCAAAGCATAAGGAAATCTTAAATTCAAAGGGTTGAGATTACTTAAAGATGCTGAATAATAAAAAAAAGCTGGGATACTTATATAATCCATTATCAAGACTTCTTATTGCACATAAGTAATTACTGGATCAGAGAGACACACATAGATCAGATGAAAGAACAGAATTCAAAAACTGACCCACTCAGATACAGACAGTAGGTACATAACAAATGTGCTACTACAGAGACATGGAAGAATAGACCATCCTCTTAATAAATAATGGTGTATCAATCTGATAATACTATGAAAGTAATTATTCTTGACCTCTATCTCCAGTCATACTTAAAAGAAAGAGAAGAGTCAAAGAATATAGCTATGTAAATAGCAAAACAATAAACCATCTAGAAAATACTAGAAATATATCTTCATGACCTTATGGTTAGGAGTTTTTTGACACTAAAAAAGAACCAGCTGTCATAATATTAGTAATGATAAATTTATATATATTAAATTTGATTAATTTTGAAAGATACCACAAAAATACGAAAAAATAAGAAGCCACTCAAGGAGAACCTACACGGAGCTGCATAAATGGAATTGGACTAAATACTTCCTTGTAGCTCTATGGGCATAATGAACTGACATACATTTGGGTATTTTCTCTAAACATCTCTTTTCCTTCATGACTAGAAGCTTAATGTATTAGAACAACACACACACACGTATATAAACTTAGAGATTTACATAATCAATCCACCAATACTTCAGAATCTTTCAGACCTTGTGAGACCAACCTTCTATTTCTCATGTTTAGAATGTCCAGAAAACAAGGAGACAAATATTCATTAAAGTAAACATGCTATATGCATGCAATTTTTCTACCTGAAACCAATAGCTTAGTATTAAAAAGACAAATTGAATGACTTGTGCATGGATTTTTGATATGTTGTCTCTAAAGCCCCTACAATTTCATGCACTTTACAACCTCACATTTATGAATGCTAATCACCCATTATGATGAACAAAAATAAGCCACCTGCATCATTTTTCTGAAGGAAAGCAATTGTACATTCTCCTGATATTTGTAAATTCCACTTCAGCCCCCTAAGTCCATATTATATTTCCCAACTCTCTTCTTGTAAGCGATTGTCTTCGGAATAATGATATTTCATCTCCTTTACTAGTACTGCGTGAACTTGATAAAATATTCAAGTTCCTTGTTTTACAGCATTGTAATTTAAATTGCATATGGCTTGTTTTAATAAAAAAAGTATTTTACCCTTAAGTATCCATTTATGAAACATGTATTATCTATTCCTAATTCCTGCATATGTATCTTTTTAAAGTAATTGCATCACCAATTATCAGGATGTCTTAACCTGCAAGATACATGCTGGTAAATAGGCAAAAACATTTAGAAACCCTACATTATCCTTTCCAGAATATCAGCATTTGCAGAATATACTTACTAAGGATTTACCAAGTGTCCTTAGGATATAACAATATGCAGCCACCAAGAGAAACCAGGCTCCTTCCTTATTTGAAATTTAATACATCTACTGTTGCATTCATCCCACATTTTAGAAAATATTCTTTAGCTATGGAAATATTGCTTTTTACAATATTCATTCCTGGAGACAGTCTAAGACTGCACCATATAAAGAGCCAGAAACCAACCTCTTGCTACACACGTACATCCAATTTACTCCTACACACAGAGCAAATCATCCTTAGGAAGAAATGATGCCTGAGCAGACACCTTCTATAAAATGTGGGATAAATGAAGAAATAAAAGACTCCAATTCAGATCTTCAGTAAGGAGGCATATCATTAAGGGACTAGAGCACAGACCAGCCTGCCCTGGGTCTAAAAAACTCACAGTTTAGAGGGTTTAAAGCTAGTAGTAAAGATAATAGGGTTTTCACTTGTAGCACCGGCCAAATGATCGGGGAGTCTCTAGAACTCTCTTCCAGTCTAGAGGCTCTGGTGAGTGCAAATGTTTATATCACCCCACACTCATTATTGGTTCTGTCTCCAACATTCCCTGGCATTTTCTCTTAAACCTACTCTGACCAGTCAATGTCCCCAGTACTGCACCATATACCTCTCATCAAGAGGGATAATGATCTTCAAATTATTAATTCTAGTAGTTGTTTTCAGTCCACATCTTACCTAGTCAATCACCATCAGAATATTAGGACGCCAGTTACTCCTATCACATTGAAATATCTTCTGAAATTGTCTCCCAGAACAACACACATTCCTGATTTGTCAGATCTTGAAACATTCAGAGCACGTGCTCTTAAGTGTTTGCAACTCAGGAATAGACAAACAACCAAATAAATACGGAAAAGGATTGGAAAACTCAACTGACAATATAGATGAGCAAAGCCCAATAAGCACATGGCAATAATGCCCCCCAAACTATAATTATACAGTCAGAAATAAGATTAAAAATGTTGAATTTGGCAAGGATGTGCTGCAACAAGAACTCTCATTTCCCTTTGGTGGCACTGTGAGAAGATGCAACAATGTCTCTTTAAATTAATAGCTGTTACTTAACAAATAAACATACATGCAGAACAATTCTATTCCTAGGTATTGACCAATGGAAATAAACCCATTTAAATATAAGGCTTTTAAAGAATATTCATAAAATACTGCTTATAATAGCCCCAAACTGTAAGCTTCCCCTGTATCTGTCAGAAGAATCAACAAATTCTTGTACATTCCCTCAGTGTCTTACTACTTAGCCACATTGAAAAAAAATGAAAACTCTAAGGTGTCAGGCACAAACATAAAAATGTTATTTGGACTGGAAAAATCATATGGTAACCTCCAAATATATGAACATCAGACCAACTATTCTGGAAAAGGATCCCTAATAGTTGTTGCTTATGAAAGGTAGATATAGAGGGTGGCTCAGTTAGGGCATCAGGAATGTTTTGTAAAACAATTCCCTGATAACGGATTTGCACAGAACATGTGTATGTATTTTTGAAAACCCATCAAATGATAAACTTCTAATGTACCAATAATAAAGGTTAATACAAAATGGTCATATGCCAAAATGAAAACCACAAACTATAAATCTCCTGGAGATATTTCAAGATGACAGAAGAGGAAGACCTTAAATTCACCTCCTCCCATGAACAAAATAAATTCACAGCTTCACATGAAATAATTAACCACCGAAAAGACCTCAGAACTATATGAACATCACCTCCACAGCAAAAGACAAAAGAGATACATCAAGGATAGGAAAGACACAGATAAAGTCTTTCATGGAACCCCACCCAGATGCACTGACCCTGCACACAAGAGGGATCCTCAAATATGGCACTGCCATTTGAAGGGATTGCATTCCACATCAGACATGCTGACCCAGGTTTGGAACCAGAAAGACAGGCCCCTCATATATCTGGTTTGAAAATCAATGTGGATTGAGTCCAGGAAAATCATAGAACTATAGGGAACAAAGATTCTACCCTTGAAGGACTTGTGAGCAGACCCTTTCACCCTGAGCTGCACTGCAAAAGCAGCAGAGTGAAAATAGTTGACACAGACTGCAAGGGAGACCCACTTACTCATTTTAAAGGCACTTCCAGAGAGGCAGGAAACTGCAGGGTCTTCATCCAGGGATGGAAGCTCTGGTAAACTGTACATACTCACTGTCATCCTACCACTCCGTGGATGGAGCTGACAGCCACCATTTTTGTTACCCTCCCTTTGGCTACTAACACCAGGGGTGCTCTTTCCATCACCAGACAGAACTGGGCTGGGTAAGTGCCCTGCCCATCCCATGTGAGCAGCCTCTGAGTGTCAGATGGGTGCCCCACATCCCATCCATCCATGCAGAGATAGAGCCACATGAATGATGGAGGAGTGACACAAGCCCCCTCCTCCAGGCTCAATAATGAAGATGCATGACCCATGAAACAAATATTTGCAAGGTAAACACCATTAAAATTAAAATCTTCATTCCTGTGAGGGATTCTGTGAGGAAACTGGAAAGGTAAGCCACTGCCTGGGGGAAAAACTGCCAGAAAAACATCTGCTTGAAGACCATACCTAAAAATATGTACTTAAAACTACACAAAGAAAACTCTCTCATTAAAAATTGTGCCAAGAACCTGATCACTCACCTTACCAAAAATCATGTAAACTTAAATAAGCATATAAATAAATGCTCTGTATTATCTGTCATCACAGAAATGTAAATTAAAACAACAATGAAACACCCCTGCACACACACTATAAAGGACCAAATCCGGAAAACTGACAACACCAAATGCTGTGAAGGATGATGAGCAACCGGAGCTGTCACCCATTGCTGATGGGAATACAGAATGGGAGAGTCACACTGGAAGGGTGTTCCTTACAAAACTAAAGACACACCATATGCTCCAGCAACTGCACTCAGTATTGTCTGAGGGGATGAAAAAATTTTGTCCACACAAAAATATGGACAAGGATACTAGCACCAGCTTTATTCTTAATTCCCCAAATTGGAAGCAACCATAATATTCTTCAGTAGGTGAAGGGACAAATAAACTCTACAACATCCAACAACAGAAACCTGCCATCACTAAAAATAAATGAATCACCCCATTTGTCTCTAATAAAGTTGATCCTTTAATGCTGGGAGTGCCGTCTGTTGAATGTCCTGGATAGAAATAAAAACAGAGAGCCAAGCAAAGTGATCAGAGAGGAACATGTTCCAAACAAAACACAGGTAAAACATCAGAAAACAATCATCAATGAAATGGAGATGAGTGATATACCTGAACAAAGGTTTGTATAATAATTGTGATAAAATGCTCACACAACTTCGAAGAAGAATGGATAAAGGGACTTAAGACTTCAACAATGTGATGGATAATAGAAGAAAGCACCTAGGAGACATCACAGAGATGAAGAATACAATAACTACACTGAACAATACACTAGAGGGAGTCAACAAAAAAGTAGATGAAAGGATCAGGGAAACGGAAGACAGTGTAGGAGAACTCAGTCAATAAGAGAAGCAACAAAAAATAATGAAAAAGTGAACATAAGTTGAAGGACCTAGGGGACAAAACAAGTGGACCAACATTCTCATGCCTGGGGTCTCAAAAAAAGAAGAGAGAGAGAAAGGAGTAGAAAACTTCTTTCAAAAAGTGGCTGAAAATTTCCCTAACCTGGGGAAGGAAACATGTTTTGTTATCAGGGAAGGCTAGCGAATTCTAAACAAGATAAACCCAGAGACATACAAGGAAGTACCTTAAAATTAAATTGTCAATAGTTCTAAACAGAAAGCAGATGTTTTACTAGAAATGTTGCAGGCTGGAGGAGAGTTTCATGATACATCCAAATTAGAGAAAGCATTAAAATCTTCAAACCTAGAATAATCTACCTGGCAAAGTGATCCTTAAGAATTGAACATTAGATAAAGACTTAACAAAACAAGTTAAAGGTACAGGAATTTGAAGGTGATCCAAGAGCGTGGTGTAGGAAGACCATAAACCACTCCCTTCCATGGACCCACCAATCCTGCACACACATATAGAGCTATTCCTCCAGAAGAAATGCTGATGGCTGATTGGAAGTTTCTCTGCAACCAAATAAAGGAACCTCAGAGAGGAGGATAGGAGAGACAGAACCCCGGTAATGATGGTAAGCTCACTCTGTCACAGGGACCGGCATTAGAAGTGTATAACAAGGTGCATGGAAAGACTCACCTGCCCATAACTACAGGATATAAAACAGTAGATTAAAGAGAAACTAGCATGTGACAAATGGTTGAGGAACTTCTGAAACTATCTCCAGTGTCAGATGCCAATAAGAACCATTCTTTACATTCTCCATCCTTCTAGATACTGTTGGCAGGAGCAGGTGCTGTAGCTGTCCTGCTAACGCCATGTTAGCATGCTCCTTGCCCCTGGCCCTCAGCAGCTCCAGCTGTCCCCCAACCCTGGCCAGAGCACAACATGCCCTAAGTCCTTCTACATATGCCTACCCTGGCCCCAGACATTCCAACAGGGTGGGATATGGCACATTCCAGAAACACAAAAGCCTAAAAAAGCCCTGCTGTTTCAACATATCACCCCCATTTTGACATTCCCTGAGATCCCACACATTTGATAGATTCAGCAATAGCCATTCCATCGTGGTGGCCCTCGCATGGAGCCTCCTGGGATTCTCAGTTCCATTACTTCTCCAGCTACATTGGTCTTCAAAGGCAAACTGGAGCAGGATACCAAGAATGCCCTGCACAGAGCACACCAACTCCAACTCCAGGTGAATCATCAGCGTCACCCAAGAAAGGCAAAATCTCAATAGATGCAGAAAACATGTTTGACAAAATCAAGATGAATTTATGAAAAAAATACACAATAAAGTGGGGGTTGAAAATACTTAGGTATTGAAGGGGATTACCATATTATTTGTCAATGTCAAGCTTTTTTCTGATTGTGTGATGAGAATTATGTACCCATTCTTCTGCATATCTTAGATAAAGTCTCTTATTGGATACATTACTTGCAAATATTTTCTAAATATCTGTGGTTTGTTTTGTGATGTGTTGTTTATTTCTTCTTTTGGCATCAAGGGAATACTTCTTTTGACAACACAAAATTGAGGAGTATTTCAGTAAATAACAAATAATGTATTACACCAAATAGCAAAGGTTTAAATAATGACAAAACATGAAACAAATGGTTGAAATTCTTAATTCTCTTAAGTATTTAAGGAATTTATGATTAACTTAATGAAAATATTATTAAGTATGAAGAGGGAAGAGACACATTGATGTTGTCTTTTAACTGTGACTGTTACAGTTCCCAGTTTCTGTGAAAGCCAAGTCAAACCTGGAGGGGACTCCAGGTCCCTGAGCTCTGAAAACATGATTCTGCTCTTTACCTGGGGGCCTCAAGGCCCAGAACATTCTTTGATAATTCTGGGATCCGTGAGCTGCACATGGAAAAATGGGAACAAAAGGGCCCCATGGGAAAGACTGGAACTTGAACTTGAGGTTTCCGAGTACTTCCCTGATGATTTCTTTTCTCAGCTCCTGGGCTGCCCCTCAGAGGACAGAGGTGCCAAAGAACTAGAGGATTTCCCACAGAATCGAATCTCCTTTTGATAGAAAAAAGGGGTTCTCTCTAATTCTTTGTCTATGATTTCAGCCTTTTCGTAAATGTTGCATATCTGAAATGTTCATCTCATACTTCTACACACTTTAGGAAACTACTTCTAGATTTCTAAGCAGTGCATTCCCTTGTCAAAAAATTTTCTCTCAAGTTGAATTTTATGTTCTTTATGTGATTCAGGCAGGATTTTAAGTACTTCCTACTGATTATATGTTTGTAATTATTACTGTGGTTTCATCATTTTAAACAAAAAACAGACAATGGATAAGGATAAGAATAAGTACATCTATTTCAGCAGGAAGAAATAATAAATCATGAAATTGATAATCCCTACAGAAATGTCATTTTCTCTAGATTTTGAAATCATTTCTTGTAACCTGCAATAGACCCTAACTTTAAAATATTAAAACCTGTCACTGAAATATAAATAAATATTTTAAAACCCTCGCTAATATAATTGTTAATATAAAAACGAATAAACATACACAATGAAGGCAGAAATTAGCTCAAATGGATTCTTTAGATATTTCACATATGAATATTCAGTTAAGAATATGTCTGTGTAAGATGTAGAGACACTGTAAAAGACCTAATATTTAACCTTTACTTACAAAAATTCTTGTTCTAGACAACAACTTTTTTATTGGTATCATTAATATACAATCACATGAGCAACATTGTGGTTACCAGATTTCCCCCACTGTCAAGTCCCCACCACATACCCCAATACAGTCACTGTCCATCAGCATAGTAAGATGCTATAGAATCACTACTTGTCTTCTCTGTGTTATATTGCCTTCCCTGTGCTCCCAGCCCCACATTGTGCATGCTAATAGTAATGCCCCTTTTTCCCTCTCATCCCTTCCTTCCCACCCACACTCCCCAGTCCCTTTCCCTTTGGCAACTGTTAGTTCAATCTTGGGTTCTGAGTCTGCTGCTGCTTTGTTCCTTCAGTTTTTGCTTTGTTCTTATACTCCACAGATGAGTGAAATCATTTGGTACTTGTCTTTTCCACCTGGCTTATTTCACTGAGCATAATACCCTCAAGGCTCCATCCATGTTGTTGCAAATGGTAGGATTTGTTTTCTTCTTATGGCTGAATAATATTCTGTTGTGTATATGTACAACCTCTTCTTTAGCCATTCATCTATTGATGGACACAGGTTGCTTCTATTTATTGGCTACTGTAAATAGTGCTGTGATAAACATAGGGGTGCATATGTCTTTTTGAAACTGGGCTTCTTCATTCTTAGGATTAGTTCCTAGAGTGGAATTCCTGGGTCAAATGTTATTTGTATTTTTAGTTTGGGGATGAACCTCCATACTGCTTTCCACAATGGTTGAACTAGCTCACATTCCCAGCAACAGTGTAGGAGGGATCCCCTTTCTCCACATCCTCGCCAACATTTTTGTTGCTAGTCTTTTCTATGTTGGCCATCCTAGCTGGTGTGAGGTGATATCTCATTGTGGTTTTCATTTGCATTTCCCTGATAATTAGCGATGTGGAGCATCTTTTCATGTGCCTGTTGGTCATCCGAATTTCTTCTTTGGAGAAGTGTCTGTTCATATCCTCTGCCCATTTTTTTCTAGGGTTATTTGGTTTTTGGGTGTAAAGGCATGTGAGTTCTTTAAATATTTTGGATGTTAACCTCTTAGACAACAATTTTTTCTATAATGGCACAAAGAAAAGATTTTGCTTCTAGGTACTGAAAAAATTTATTTGGTAGATCAGCATCAGGGATTTTAATTCTCTTGTAGATTTCCTAGCTTAATGTTGAGCTTCATTGATAAGCTTGTCATTTTCCACACAACCAGCATCAGAATTTATTGTCAGAATTTAATATTTAACTAAATATAAAGAAACACATATACATTTTATAAATATACTTATATACGCATTGGGAAATAATCAACAGTTTAGATAATATAATGACACAAGTCGATACCATTTTCCTTTATTTCTGAGATTTTAGTTGCAGAAAACAGCTCACTCTAGGGGACCACACCACTGGATGAGATGGCCAACAATACAGGCATCACTGAGTTCCTCCTCCTGGGATTTTCGGAAGACCAGAAGATGCAAACCCTACATGGTGTCCTGTTCCTCATGGTCTACCTGGCAGCCCTGTTAGGAAATGGCCTCATCATCATGTTCATTACTTGGGATCCTCAGCTTCACACACCCATGTACTTCTTCCTGAAGAACTTGTCACTCATAGATCTCTGCTACATCTCTGTCACTGTTCCTAAATTTGCTCTCAACTCCCTGATAAACAGGAACAAAATATCCTTGCTTGGACGCATCTTCCAGGTGCTGTTTTTTGTGACTTTGGGTACTGCTGAAATATTCATCCTCACAGTGATGTCCTATGATCGCTATGTGGCCATCTGTCGTCTGCTGCACTATGAGAACATTATGAACAAGGGGGCATGTGGGCGGATGGTGGTGGCTTCATACATCATTGGGGGGGGGGTCTCTGGAGCCATGCACACAGCAGCAACCTTTTGTACAACTTTTAGTTCCAATAAGATCCATCATTTTTTCTGCGATATCCCTCAGATTATTTTGATCTCAGACTCCAAAATGAATATAAATGAAGCATCAGTGACTGCATTCACTGCAAGTCTTGCACTGGCTTGTTTCCTCTCTATTTTATATTCCTATGTGCACATCTTCTCTGCTGTCTCAAGGATCTCTCCCCGAAGGGCAGGTCCAAAGCCCTCTCCACCTGCCTCCCTCACCTGGCTGTTGTGACTTTCTTTCTTTCAACAGGTGCCATGGCCTACCTGAAGCCAGCCTCTGAGGGTAGGTCAGACCTAGATATCACTCTGTCTGTGTTTTACACAGTGGTGCCTCCATCATTGAATCCCTTCATTTACAGCCTTAGAAACAAGGACATAAAATTGACTTTAGTGAAAGTCCTTGAAATTGTAGCATTTAATTCAAGTTAATTATATCCAGGTTGTATAGAAAGAAGTTTCTCTTTAGTTCCAAGTTATTTTCTTTTAAAATTTTACAATTTATGTGGTGGGGATGTATCTTAAAATTAACATATTACTTTAGCCACTTGGGATTAGGATAGAGCTGACATTGAAGAATGTTCTTCAGACAAATGGAGAAAGCACAGATATCAGTGGAACATGATTATTGTGGTATGTTTTTGGCAGTGGGTAATAAAGTCTATTTAGCAATACTAATAAAAAGATTACAAAGAAATCTGACTTCCCAGTTGAAATGCCAACATGAGTATATTAATATTTTCAAAAATCATTGCATCAGCTGTGTTCTTTACAAACAAAATCCAGTGAAATTGGAACAACCTGGGTGTCCACAAAACATAAAGTTTCTATAACTTAGAAAATAAAATTTCCCTATATATTTCCTATATTTGAGTGATCTTACAGCTGTATCATTTCCTGCCCAATGAAGCATATCCATCTGATCCCAGAATCTCAGTGTGCCCAGAGGGGCCCATGTATGAACCCCTGGCTCTTAGTATTCAGACTTCTTGACTGAGATATTCCATTTTATCTTCATCATATAGAAATGAAGTTTTTCTCCCCCTTGCAGGCTCATGTGTAATTAGAAACAGCAGGGCTGCGAGGGTGGAGGGAAGGCTCCTTTCTCCTGTAACATTGCTTGTTTCCTCCTTACAACAGCCTGGTGCCCAAGCAGGACCCTACACATGATGATGAGGCTGCCGGCCACTGTGTGCTGTGCTCACTCACTGCTCCACATGCTGCTGACACTGCACGTTCTGATCTGCCTCACGTGCCAGTTTGCTGTGATTCCCTGTCCTGTTTATGACACTTCGTACAAAAGCCTCCATTGCACCTCCTTGTGAACATGTAGTTAAGTTCTGGGCCACGTCTGAGGGGAAGTGACATGAACCTTAAGGGACATGTGCTGATGGTCAGGAGCCCCTTCCTTCTCCTCCCCGTGATTTTCACAGAAATTCAGCTGTCGTGTGGGGCCCTGGGGAGCTAGCCCATGAACCTGGCATCCTGGATATTCACTTAACCAGTGACCCAACCATTCCAGGAATTTCCAGCAGGACCCTGATGCTATAACCTACTTGTGCTCAGGATTTCCTCATCAATGCAATGAAACTTATAATATAATTTTAGTATAATAAATGCTGGGTAGGAATAAACAAATGTTCCCTTATTTTTTTGTGTATATTATGTTATGAAAAATTCTTTTCTACATATGAAATACAGGAAAACCTGCCAGTTACAACAACAGAGATGTTCCTGGAACTCACTTTATTAAGGGAAAAAAGCCAGACATAGAAAGACAAATGTGTGATCTGAATTTTGTGTCAAATCTAAAATAGTCAAACACACAGAGGCAGATAGTAAAATGGTGGTTGCCAGAGGCTGAAAAGAAAAGACTATGGGAAGGTTATTTTCAAAAGAGCAAACATTCAGTCATGCAAATGAGTAATTCTGGAGATCCAATATAAAGAAACCTATATGTAGCTAACAGTATTGTACACTTAAATGTTGCTAACAGAGTAGATCTTCTTACTATAAAAAAGGAATACTGAAAGGAGCAAGAGGAAACTGACAGCTGACGGTTATGGCTCTGGCCTCGGTGATGGTGACAGCGTCACGGCGATGCAACTTCCCTCATACTAATTGAGTTGTGCTCATTAAGTATGTGTGGAATTTATATGTCAATCATGCCTCAGTAAACTGATATTTTAAAATCTGTATACAAATGATTAGAATGAATAAAGGTCTGTATATTAAAACATGATTCCATTATAAGCAAAATACATTAGAAATTATTTTAAAGTATTGTTTACAACAGGACAAAAGAATAAACATTTAGAAATAATCCACCAAAAAAGCACAAGTCTTTATTCTAAAACTATACAACTAAAGAACACCACATAGTGAAGGATGCTTTTTTCATGTATACAAAATTTGAACTCATGTTTGCATCAACTCCACTCCATCAAGAATTTTTAATGTTCTGTTCAGTTTTTCTGTTTCTTCCTGGGTCAGTCTGGGAGAGTGGTATTTTCCTAGAAAGTTGTCCATTTCTTCTAGGTTGTCCAATTTATTGTCATATAATGTTTCATAGTATGTGGCCATAATTCTTTGTATTTCTGTGGTGTCTTCTGCTATTATTCCTTCTTCATTTATGATTTTGTTTATGTGTGTACCCTCTCCTTTTCTTGATAAGTGTGCCATTTCTATTTTGTTTATTTCCTCAAAGAACCAGCTCCTGGTTTCACTGATTTTTTCTATTGCTTTATTACTTTCTATTTTATTTATTTTTGCTCTGATTTCATTTTGTCACACCTTCTACTAATTTGGGCTTCATTTCTTCTTCTTTTTTTTTTTCTAGCCTCTTTAATTACAAATTTCTAGCTGGTTTTTTTGAGATTGTTCTTGTTTTTTGATGTAAGCCTGCATTTCTATGTACTTTCTTCTTAGAATTGCTTTTACTGCATCCACAGGTTTTGGGTTGTTGAGTTTTATTTTAATTTATCTCCATGGATTGCTTGTTAGCAATGTTGTTAGCCTCCATGTGTTTGTAGTCTTTTTGATTTCTTTGTGCAATTCATTTGTCATTTCACACCAATGTGGTCTGAGAAGTTGCTTGATAGGATTTCAGTCTTTTCGAATTGATTGAGACTCTCTTTATCCCCTTGTATGTGATCTATTCTGGAGAACATTCCATGTGCACTTGAGAAAAACATGCATCCAGCTGCTATTGACAGGAATGTTCTGTAGATGTCTGTTAAACCATCTGGTGTAATGGATTGTTCTGCCCATCTTTTCCCTTTTTCATTTTCTGCCTGGTTGATCTGTCAATTGTTTTGGGTGTTGTTTAAAGTCTCCTAAAATGAATATGTTTCAGTCTATTTTCCCCTTTAATTCTGTTACTATTTGTTTCACATATGTAGGTGCTCCTGTGTTGTGTGCACATATATTTATAATGGTTATATCCTCTTGTTGGACTGACCCCTTTATCATTATGTAATGTCCTTCTTTGTCTCATTTTACTTTCTCTGTTTTTACATCTACTTTGTCACTGAAATAGTTACTATACAGTATGTGGAGTGCCTGGGCTATGGATCTTTGACTTAATGTTTCATGTGGAAAAACAACAAAAATAAACAAACAACCTGATTTTAGAATGAGCAAAGGACTTGAACACTAATTTCTCCAAAGAAGATATACAAGTGTCCTAAAGGCACATGAAAAGAAGTTCACCGTCACTAATCACCAGAGAAATGCAAATCAAAACCACAATGGATACCACTTCCCACCCATTAGGATGGCTACTATCAAAAAAGCCAAAAGTAAGTCTGGGTGAGGGTGTGGAGAAACTGGAACCCCCTTTTCATTGCCAGTGGAAATGGGGACCTGCACAGCCACGGTGGCATACTTACAGTACTTCTGCAAAAATCTAAATGTAGCATTACCAGAGGATCCAGCAATTTCACTGCCAGGCAGATACTCAAAACAACTGAAAAGAGGGACTCAGCTATTTGCACAACCGTGTTCATAACCACAAGGTGGAAGCAATCCAAGTGTCTAGTGATGGCTGAAGAGATAAGCAAAATATGGCAGATATATGCAGTGAAATACTATCCAGTCTTAAAGGGAATGTCTGACATATGACAATGTAAATGAACCTTGAGGACATGATGCTAAATGAAAAAGCCAGTCACAAAAGGACAAATAACTTATGACTGCATGCATATGAGGCACTTAGAGGAGTCGGATTCATAAGACAGTAGAAGGTGGCTGCTCGGGGCTTGGGGCAAATGGAGGCTGTTCCCTGGCTATCGAGTTCACAAGATGCAAGAAATTCTGGGAATAGATGGTAAGGGAGATGTTCTTAGAGGGCAGGAGGCCACAACTTTCCCCCCTCATTGTGCTGACTGGAATGTGACTGGGTGTGCAGATATTTGGGAGCATGCCAGGAGCCTGGCATCCTGGACATCCACTGACCCATGACACAGCATTGCACGGGTTTCCAACAGAAATGCCCACCTAAAATCACCAAAAGGTACAGACACCAATTTTACATTGCACAAGTAGGAAACTAACACAATGCTGTAAAACAGAGAGCTGAATTATGATTTAATGGTGGTGACACTGAGAAAACTAATATTGATTCAGACAATCATCATCATTAACAGAAGGGGACAGACATGCAGTAGAAATCTCAGGATGTTTCCATTTAAAAGAAACATAAAAATATGCATACAAATTGATCTTTGAAGTCAATTTATTGTTTGTCCAGTGATGGATAGCTTAATGACTGAAATGGGACAAAGACGATACTCTTAGAATGGATGGATACTTTTTCTTGATTTGAGTTCTGATTAAAATGGTGTGTTAAGCTTGTAAAAATGATCAAGTCATATACTTATGATTTCCTCTTATTGTTATAATTTAATATAATGAAAAAAATCTACAAGTTTGTCCATAAGCCAAAGAAAAAGGCAGAAGGGAATCTCAATGTCAAAATGAGCATCACACTGAAATGAGATATAATGCAAATACTCTATAGTGTTTCTCATTGGGTAAACCTAAGACATGATCAAAAACAAACATGTGGGTTTCACTTTGCATTTAGAAATTTTAAATGGATGGTAATCAGTGGCCTAATTATTAACTTAAAATTTTAAAAAGAGCACAGGAAATTTATCACAAAATGAGAATAAACAGTGTAAGAAAGATATTATCAGTAAAAAACAAAGTAAAAGAGCTTACAAATGAAACAAATCCAACCATTTGCAACAAAATGGATGGAGCTAGAGGGTATCATTCTCAGTGAATTAAGTCAGGCAGAGGAAGACAAATACCAAATGATTTCCCTCATTTGTCGAGTATAACAATGTACAAAACTAAAGGAACAAAATAGCAGGAGACTCACAGGTTCCATGAAGGGACTAGTGATTACCAAAGGGGAGGGATGGGGGAAGGCAGGTGATGAGGGAGGGAGATGGGGATAGTGGGGTATCATTGTTGGTGCACATGGTGTGTCTCAGGTCACAGGGAAGACAGTGTAGCTCAGAGAAGTCAAATAGGGACTGTGGTATCTTACTACACTGATGGACAGTGACTGCAATGTGGTATGGAGGGGACTTGATAATAAGGGTGAATGTAATAACCACATTGTTTTTCTTGTGAAACCTTCATAAGAGTGTATATCAATGATACCTTAATAAAAAACGATATCACACACACAAAAAAAGCTTACAAATGTTAAACATGGAAATAATATTGCAAATTTGAAAACACTAACAAAATTAAGAAATCCCTGGGGAAAATGATGAAGGAATAAGCAAGTTACTACTATTGCAAAGCTTCTATTCTGCTCTGTAGATGTGGCCTATTGCTTTACATGATCAGTATAGGGATATGTTTATTTCATTATATTTTATTGATTTATACTTATGAGGTATGCAATTTTATAGGAAAATATATCAAGAAGACATATTAGAAATGTTAGAACAAAAACATAACCTATTGGAAAGATAAAACACTATTTTCAACATCTTCACAATTAACATAAGGAAATAATAGAAAAAAGAATATTTCTGCATCTATTAAATAATTTTCAATTAAAAACATTCTAAATGATAAGATTCAAGGCATAAATATTTGTTAGAATTAGATAATAAAGAGAAACAAGATATCCCTGTAGAGTGAAGTAACAGTATAGAATGTACAGTGAATTAGTTCTGTAACATTTTCTATACTAACAGACAGTAACTACACTAGTTGGGATAAGGATTTAATAATGTAAATAACTGTTGAATAACTATGTTGCATATTTTAAGCAATATAATATTGCATATAAACTTTACTCAATAAAATATATAAAAAATAATGTAAGTTATTTTAGTAAAATTCAACTATCCCTTCTAATTAAAAATATCTCAGCAAAAAAGGAATGCTAGGACGATCTTTTTTTCTGACCATAACTATAAGAAACATCAAACCAGATGAATTTGAAATTCTTTTTTCTGTTTAGAATTAAAGAAAAAGATAAGGATAATATAATCTAAACTTACTCTTAATTTCAAGGCCAATGTAATAAAATATAGAAAATATTATTTATAACAAACATTGGGATAAAAGAAACAAAATTGTACTTATTGTGTATAATGAAAAAGTATTAAAAATATTCAATACCTGAAAGGTAGGAAAACCTGCTATTTGCAACAAAATGGATAAACTCAGAAGATTGTGTGCTAAGTGAAATGGGCCAGACACCTCAGGACAAATACTGCATAACCTCACTTTCATATAGAAACAAAAATAGTCAAACTCATAGAAACAGAGATTTAAATGGCATTCACCAAGAATTGGGACAGGGGAATGATGGCAAAGAGAGGTGGGTGATGGACAAAGACTGCAAACCTTCAGCCACACATGATGAGTAAGTTTTGGAGATCCCCTATACTGCATACAGTCTATAACTAACAATACCCAATAGGATGGAATTTAGGGAACACCGTGTTGTAAGAGACTGCTAGCTGAGGAAATGTATTTAGGCTTATTAGAAATCTGTATCTTTCCCCAATCTAAGTCTGATGGACAATCACTGCGTGAAATAGAGATTTTGGAAAGACAGGAACATCCTGATAATCAAAGAACTGAAACAAACCTAAGATTATGTGAATATAAAGAGTATCTTCCCAAAGTGAGTGACCACAAATGGCATCAGGCATTGCTGTGTTTGCCATGTGTACTATTTGCCACAACTATTTTGCATTTTCTAAGCATGTGTGATTGCACAGTGTGACTATTGACATAACCAGTGTTTTCCAACTACTCTCACATTTTCAGGGAGAAAATGTAATCAGTCTTTCTCCAATGATGCTAATTGTTCTCTATATGGACTTTTTCTAACGTTTTAACATTTTTTCCCTTGACAAAGAGAAATGTCCAATATAAAGTCAAACTGCTTCCATGAGAGTGTTTCCTTTTTAATATATAACATTATTGTTGATAGAAAGCACTCTACAGCATACATTAATGTATGATATGGGGAGAAGTTGGAAAAAAGTATCTGTCAGTGGCATTTCAGATGACAGAAGAGGGTATGTGGCTGTGGACCAGTGGTGGGTGGAGAAGTATCTTGAGGTGCAAGAAACTGGGTGCTGTTCCAAGCAGAAATTTGGTGGGCAACCACCTGGTGAAGGGATGGTAGGTCTTATTGGCAAACCCACTTATAAATCCAGTAAAACTTATCTTGGAAACATTCTCCTCTACCTACTACCATGTCACCCCTCACTAGAAGAAAGGAAACTTCTAGATCTAGATGATCTCCCAACATCATCTACTGACAAACATAATTTCAGTCAACAAAATTGAAATGTTCATGGGATCCAGGTTGCTTAACAGAAGGCAGCCCCGAATGGGATAAAATGGAGCTGAGAGGCAATACTGAGGATATAGAGGTGATTAAATGATACACCACAGGCACTGTCTCATCCACCCTGAATACTACCTTCAAGACTCAGAAATCACATACTCAGCCCTGGCTTTTTCACCCTAGAGGGAAAGTATCACTCTTCTCACTGTGGCCAATTCCTCCCTTTCTGCAGTAGCTCTCATCCTCTCCCAGCATCTAGGTAGTCTCTCCAGGAATTGCTCTGTTTATCTAATTTGCATCATAACACTTTTTTGTCCTCTATTTGGTTATTTCAATTGTCTTGTAAATATATAAATATAGTATTTTATATCTTTTAAAAATAATCTCTTTACATTAAGTGTTCCTGAAAATTATCAAAAAACATCTGCTCTGATTCACAAAAGTATCTTTGAAAAATACTTATCTACAGCTGTCTCCTACCTTCCCCTACAATATTCTCTTAAACCTACTCTGATTGGACATTTCACCCAAAACTTCACGCAAATACATGCCTGTCAAGGCAATTGATGAACTTCACGTTGTTAATTCTAGTAGTCAATTTCAGCCCATATCTTACTTGACCCATCACCATGAGAATATCACGGCTTGTGTTCCTTCTTTGTCATTGAAAAACATTCTGAAATTGGCTTCTGCAGCAATATGCATTCCTAATTTGTTAGTCCTTGTAACCCTAATAATGACCTCAGTTTGAATGCTTGTATAGACCTCTACACGTTTGAAATTCAAAGTACAACATTTGTATCTGAAAGAAACAAAAAAATGCAAAGTCCTCCTAAGTGTTTCTTCATTCCTTTCATGCCAGCATTTCTACAGTACCTAGAAGCCATTAGAGTCAAATAGGGTAGGTTTTGGATATGGCAAAAAGATTGGTTCACTTTGAATTGTTACTGGAAGCACACCTCTGGTCCTATAAATATGAGATTTCCTATATAAAGACAGCTTATTTAATTCTTCAAATGACTTGTTTGCCACCTAAATGGTACTGATGGACTGACACACCTATCAACCTATGTTAGAATGCTTTTATTTCCAAAATGTCAACATTTTGCTTAATGTGAACATTTGGGAAATGATCTAAAAAATAATTCCCATCAGGCTTTGTCTGGCTTTAAATATCAGCTTGCATTGGTCAAATATTAATAATATATTATTAAATCATTTGAAACATCTTGTCAAGTTGCATCTAGGGCAAATATTAAACGATTCTGGTAATACGTAACAACCTGATTAATTCAAGAGGCTCATTAAAGAGAATGCGAAAGATGCTGCCTTCCCACATCCCAGAGCCATTCTCAAAAGCAGCCAAATAATCAGCAACCTGCATGTCTTAAACAGGCAGAAAGCCAAAGTCAGTCTTATGATGTAAAATGAGACAAGTAAGAAGGCAATAACTATCAGTGGGAGAAAAATGGTTAATAACTGTGGGTGAAATTGTAATATCACCTGGATTTAGTGCATCTGCATATCAGCAAGCATTCCTCAGAGGTGGAGAGCTGTTCATATCCATTTCAATGGGTAATTACCTGGGAGGGCTTATATGAACCTGAGAGGTCAGGGGTGACCTTGTTTACTTCTGTCCAAGAAGGAAAGAGACAGCACTGGACTGCAGTTTGTAAGCAATAAACAGGTTTTAAGCTTTATTTCTCCCTTTGACTGATTTCGGTTTTGTAGGTATTTTGCCCTAGGATTTCTTCACCCCGTAGTTACATCTGGCGCTACTCGGCAGAATCTCTGAACCAAAATCTGTCAAAATGGGTGCGACCTATTAGAGGGCTGCCCCTAGAGATGGTGGGGAGGACGGAATGGATGCGTAGGATGCAGTTTCATGTGTTATTAACACCTTAGCTATGGGGATTCCAATTTGGGAGCCCGTAGTGGGGTATTGGTCTAGGGTAAAGTACCTCTAGAAGGGTGGCAACACCGGAAGCTGCAGAATTAGCCCTCTGTGAGTTGGAAGACTGCTTGGAGACCTGAGGGGGCAGAGTAGCAGCTGGCCTTGTAGGGTCTCTTTTCATTCAGTTAGTGGAAAATGTTACAAGGAGAAAGAGGATATCGAGAGTTTTAGCAAGGAGAGAGAGGAATTTAGGGAGGAGAGAAACACATTTCAGCATTGCTTGGAGGAGCTGGGCGATAACCAATGGGATGCAGTTAAAGAAGAGAGACAGTTACTAAATAGGCAGCTCACGTTCCTAGTATGATTCCTTAGCAGCGATGATGGAGGGGAAGCAGCAGGAAAAACCGTGTTGTAGAAGGTCATGGGGGGAGGGGGAGGAAAGAGTGGTGCCTTCAGCTTCAGAGATGGAGGAGGCAGGGCCATTGGTAGATCTGCTACTGAGGCCACCACTGGGGGTAACATCCTCTCCTGTTTTAAAGGCCCACCTGGCTGTAATTAAGGGAATAAAAATTATACAACCTTGGGCTCCTCAGGGGGAGGTGCCGACCCTCCCTACATTATGGAGCTCTCCATGCTCCGTCCCTATATCCAGGATGAGGTGGTGGACATGGCCATCTAGTATAGGCAGAAGCCATTGGAATCTCGGCCTACAAGGCTTTTACATGGGGGTGGAAAACACTGTTATGTTGTGTACTGAGAGGAGTAGAATGGCTTCCCTGATGACTCACTCTTCCCTCTGGCAGCAGTTGAAATATGCCCATCAAGCCTCAGAGAATCAGACAGTGCTAGAAAGGTTGAGAGCTGCCATCAGGGTAGTTTGGCCTAATCAGGGTGATTTATCATATTCACCCAGTAGATGGAAAATGTATGCAGAGGCCAACAGGTAAGGTGGGAATTTGGGGTATGAAAAATATCATCTATAATATGGACCTCCAGGGCCCAGATGAGAAGGTCTTCACTATAGGAATGAGAAACCTGGTGCTGCCTACAGCCCCCACATCTCTCTTTGCAACCCTAGTGAGTACTCTTGCCCCCACCTAGGTCGATGCATAAGTGAAGCTTCTTGTACTTTAGAAGATCTGGGGGAGGTTGAAACAATAAGGCACACAGGGAAGTACGGGCCATGACTGAAAGGAGACGTGCAAAGGGCCCTGTGAGTGTCTCGAGGACCCAGATGTGGGTTGATTTGATAAAGACTGGGGCAGTGAAAGAAAAACTTGGTGGGCAGCCCACAGAATCTTGTTAGAACTGTAGTACCAATTAAAACCAGATCAGCAGCTCTAGATGCTGATGTCCGGGTCACGGAAACAGGAGTCAAGGCCTCATGACAGGCCTGTGACCCTGCAAAACTTTATGTGAGACAGGGAACTGGGAACGTATCAGGACTCAGGATTCACCTGAGCCCTCACCCCTACAGGAGAATGATTGGGCATCACAGTATGACTGAGAGAAGTCAAGGTTCCCACCTTGGGAGACATGGTGGGAAACGGAGGCCACGTGTAGAATTAGCAATTCACTGGTCCCCTCTGAATATACAGCATGTCCTGGTGCTGGTGGACACAGGAGCTGAATGTTCTCCAGTCTATGGTATCCCTGAGTGTTTTCCGAGGATTCATGGATGGCATGAAAATTGAAAACCAATCACATTGGTACACCACATTGAGAGAATGAAGAATGAAAATCACATGATCATCTCATCTCAATAGATGCAGAAATAAATCTCAAAATTACACATTAGTTTATGATAAAAACTCAACAAAATGATTATAGAAGGAAAATAACCAAACATAATAAAGGCCCTATGTAAAAAACCCTGTGTGAACATCACATCAGTGTTGAATTAAAGGCTCAAAGCTTTTCCTCTAAGATCAGGAACAAATCAAAATGCCCATTATAGACACTTTATTGCACATAGCATTGACTTTCCTAGCCACATCCATTAGACAAGGAAAATGAATAAGTGACATCCAACTTGGGAAAGAAGTAAAACTTTCACTCTTTGGAGATGACATGATACTTTATATAGAAAACCCTAAATACTCCAACAGAAACCTATTAGAACTATCAAGTAAATAAAATTAATTTACAGGATATGATAGTAATATACAGAAATCAGTTGTGCTTCCATATACTGGTCACAAGCTATCATAATTAGCAATAAAGGAAACAAATTCATTTGCAACTGAAAGCAATAAAATAAAAAATATAACCAATGAGAATGACCTGTATACTGAAAACTAAAAGACACTGTATAAAGAAACTTGAATGTGCACAGATCATTGTAAAGATATTCCATGCTGACAAATTGGAACAATTAATATTGTTAAAATGTCCATACCACAGAAAAGCATATATTGATTCAAAGCAATCACTATCAAAATTCTAATGGCATGTTTTACACAAATACTACAAATATTCCTAAAATTTTTATGAAACCCAAATGAACCCAGATTGCTCAAGCATTCTTCAAAAGTAAGAACAAATTTAAAGACATCATGCTCCCTGATTTCAAGCTATACCACAAAATCATGGTAATCAAAACAGTGTGGTATTATCCTAAAATGAGACATATATAGCTATGGAAACAGTAGGGAACCTGGAAATAAATACATACAGGATGGTTAATTAATTTATCAACAAGCCAAATAAATACATAGGTGAAAGGATCATCTCTTCAATAAATTATGCTGGGAGCTCTGGACACCCACATGCACAAGAATGAAAATGGACCACTATGATACATCTTATGGAAAATTTAAACCAAATTATTTCAATAATTGTATGTAAAACCCCAAATCCTAAAACTCCTAGAAAAAAACATTTTTAGTGAAGTCCTTGACATCTGTTGGTGATTTTTTTTCTATGCATAACACCAAAAGCAAAGGCATCAATAATTGGGATTTTCCAATTATTTCTCCATGTCTTCATCCTTCTCCTATAGGAGTGTATATCTCATATGTTCAGTTCATATTTCTACAGTTTGAGAAGCTGCCTCTGGGTATCTAAACAGTGCATTTCTGACTCCAAATAATATGTCTGGAAATTTATTTTATGATTTTATGGGACTTGTACAATATTTTGAGCGATTCCTACCTATTGTACATTTACAATTGTTATTTTTATTTTTCATTATTTTCTTGAAAAATAGAACAAAACATGTAAAATAAGTACTGATTCAGTGAGAGGAAATAATAATTACATGAAATTAATCATTGCTACAGAACACCCATGTTAATCTTGCTAGACATTTTTAATATAACACCAAAGATGAAGGCACCATGCCAGCAAAAGTTAGCATAAATCACCTATTTACTATAGTGCACGTATTGTGAATATTCACTTAATGTATATGACTGTGCAAGAATAGATATAGAGATATATTAAAGACCTAATATACAACTTTTATTTATAAAAATTATTGTTGTAGACAAGATATATTTTACAGTGGTTCATAGGTAAGGTTTCCAGTTCAGGTAATGAAATGATTAATTAGGTAGCCCAGCATAAGGGAATTCTTGGATAATCTCTTAGAGATTTCAGGGCTTCATGTTGACATGTTTTACTGAGCATGTCCCCTTTCTCTACTGAGAAATATTTTCCCCTTAAATAGACCCAGGGGAAATTTGTGAAAATCTGTTGAAATTTCCCAGATACCTAAACCAGAGCCACCTGTGTTTGACTTTCCTATCTCACCTTTTCCTCTCATGGGTGTTCTTGAGGATACATCACAGGGTCAGAGCTGCAATCATCACATTTTTCTTAGAGAGCTCTGAACTGGTTCTTCTCTCAAGGAGAGGGTAACTAAGCTCCCCAAGTTCTGAAGTAGCATGAAGCCTGCTACTTGCTTCTGTGCCATTAGATGAGAGCAAATCTTCCTCAATGAAGAGAATCTATGAAGACTGGAGTTGAAGGCACATGGGAACTCACTATAATGAAGTAGTCCCTTTACAACACAGATTTTCAGAGCTTCATGCATGATCACCATGTGAGTAACACTTGTTTAGCACATTGGGGAGAATAAAATACTCGTTGACTATGATAGACAAAAAGATTATATGACTCACATATTATGCAATTAAAGGGTAAGTGTGATACATTCATCTTTAGATATATAGACTCTGACATAAAACCTGTACATATTCTAAAATTAATTTTATATAAATTTAATTTTATTGAAAATTTCAAGTATTTTGTCTCAAAGAAAATTTAGAGAAATATCCTAGATTTAAAACAATGTCAATATAAGGGAAAACAACACAGAGACTTATATAAGTCTGAACACCTCCGTATACACATACATAAATTAGGAATGCTGTATAGATAAAGTCATTTTATCAAATTATAATCAACTGATTGACATATAATAAGCAATTTCAAATTTTTCCTGCCAAATACTAAAAATTTTATAGTAAATTAAAATCAAAGTATTTTCTCATATGCAGAGCAACTTGCAGTACCAACATACACATTCTGAAGAATCATCTTCCAAATTGATGGTCACAGATAAATTCTGACAATGTGTTCAATTTAAATTCTGAGAAAGTGTGCATTATATATTAGTCTTACAATTGAAAATATAAGAATGTTTTTTTATTTATGCAAAAATTAATCCTGCAGATCGTTCTGCAAGCAAGAAGGTGAAATGATTCACAAGGTCTTGCCAATCATGAATGAACAAATGTCAGAAGCAGTGGTTATCAAAATTATAACAGAAAAAATGTATTTCTCTTTCATTTTACATTTGTCCTTGAGGATTTGGAGAGGCAAACTCACTCCTCCAGGATTCCCTTATAAAATAAATTATCTGCCAAATGCATTCACAGCATATTTTGTAAATCTGTGTTTTACAGCATTATCTCTATTAGAGAACTTGCCTTTTCCTTGTCAGAAATGGGCAATTTTGAGTTCACTACACCAGAAATAATTTGATGTGTAGAATTGTAATGTGGAAATGAAAACACAGGGCTTTTATGTAGAGATGCCTCAGCATATCAATCCATCACCAAGACAAATAGTGTCCTTGGTCCACTAAGGCAACAACAGATTTTACATTTCTCTGCCCCCAGGTGCCCTGAATCAGGGAGTGTCAGACAGTAGTAGGACAAAGTGGGAGGGGCCTGACATGGGAATGGCCCTCCTGTTGTCTTTGGCAAATTCTGCATTGTCAGGTGAGTGTTAAGCCTTTACATGTAGAACAGGGGTTTCTAACGTACAATAGTTCTGCTACTGGGAATACACATGTCTTACTGGGAAACTGAGTTACATTTTCTGACTTGTACAAACGTGAAATCCAGGTTTAGTCAGGCTTGGAAATCTACAAATATAGTCAGGGTGAACCAGACATGTTTCTAGCCCTCACTACATGGGGTCTGTTTCATAGAATGTGTCCCCTGGTATTTGTTCAGAGTTCATTAAACAATTTAGAGGTGAGGAAAAATTTGCTGTATTATATATGAGGGAATTAAGGCACAGAAACTAAACAAAGCCAGGAACCCTGTCTTTCAAGAATGTTTGGTGGTATTTAGACCATGACCAGAGGAAGGAAAGTGTATATTTTGTTGACTCCTGGAATCTTGAGTTAGAATTCCTACAAGTTAGGAAACAGCTGAAACTGTAGGTGATGGGTCATTGCTATTTTGACCCAGGCTGAAGGAAGAAATGAACTGGGAAGAAATTATTCTGAAAGTATAAACACTGTGTAATTGATAATAAATGCTTACTAAAAAACCTGGCAGAGTTTAAACAACTGTCTAACTGTGACAATATTAGAGTTTTTCCTATTCACCCAACAGTGCTTAAGTAGACAAACTGAACACATATAAACACACACTTTTCATCCAGGGAGAATGGCAGGAACTACCAAGATGAAGTTAGCAAGAATCAAATGGCCCGGTTTTATTTTCCAATTAACTATAAATAACATTGGGTTAAAAAAAACTAACCGTTTTATTGTTTTCTAAGCTACACCCATTCCCTACTGTGGGCCATGAGCTGTCTATGCAGGGTGTCTTTGCAGAAAACAGGCAGGCATAGAAGTCAAAGAACTGACTGCCCAGTCATATCAGTGCCTTTTGCTGCTTATGCCCTTTGACGCTGCAGTGGTTAAAGAGTGCTGCCCCCTCTCCGTGTCCTACTTCCTCAGCTGTGAGATTATAATAGTCTTGGAACTTTACTCTCTTCCTTGTTGTGCTGATTACAATTATTAATAAATAACAACTTCAATATCTTCAACAACCAATGATGATGAACATCACCATTGGCAAATCTTTTTTTATTGAACTTTTGTCCATATACAATTTTATATTGGTTTCAAATATACATTACAGTGGTTCAATAGTTACCCATATTACTAAATCCGCACCCCCTCTAGTGTGGTTACTATCAACTTAAAAAGATGTTACATAACCATTGACTATATTCTCCATGCTGTGACATTGTGAATTATTGTGCATTTTTATCCCCCTCTCATCCCCCACCACCCACCTCAACCCTCCCCCATTGTAACCATCAGTCCCTTCTCAGTGTCTATGAGTCTAGGGCTGTTTTGTTCCTTCTGTTTTGCTTTGTTATTATAATCCACATAAAATGAAATTATATGGCTCTTCTATTTCTCTGTCTGGCTTATTTCACTGAGCATAATACCCTCTAGTTCCAGCCATGTTGTTAAAAGTGGCAGGATTTCTTTCCTTTATATAGCTGAATAATATTCCACTGTGTATCTGTACCACCTCTTCTTTATACATTCATCTATTGATGGGCATTTAGGTCTCCTCCATACTGGCTATTGCAAACAGTGTGCTAATAAACATAGGGGTGCACATATGTTCCTGAATCAGGGACTTTGTTTTCTTCAGGTAAATTCCTAGGAGTAAATTACTGGGTAAATTGTGTTTCTATTTTTAGTTTATTGAGGAACCTCTATACTACTTTCCACAGCAGTTGCACCAATTTACATTCCCACCAAGAGTATAGGAGGGGTCCCAATTATCTGCATCCTCATTAGAATTTGTTATTTCTTGTGTTTGGGGTAGTGGCGTTCCTAACTGGTGTGAGGTGATATCTCATTGTGGTTTTGATTTGCATTTTGCTGATGATCAACAATGTGGAGCTTCTTTTTGAATGTGCCTGTTGGCCATTTTATTTCATCTTTGGAGAAGTGTCTGTTCAGGTCCTCTGTCCATTTTCTAATCAGATTATTTGTTTTTTGGATGTTGAGGCAAATGTGTTGTTTGGATATTTTGGATGTTAACTATTCATCAGGTAAGTCTATTATAAGTATAATCTCAAAAAATATGTTGGTTGTCTTTTTGTTCTGCTGTTGGTATCCTTTGCTGTACAGAAGCTTTTTAGTTTGATGTAGTTCCACATGTTCATTTCTCATTTTGTTCCTTTCATAGAGTTTTTCAAATACTTCTAAACATATATATTAATTAATTTAGAACACTATTGCTGGAAAATGATGAAACAGGTACACAGGACTTCAGTAACTTTACAAATGTCTACAGCTAGTAGGAAAAATGAGAAGGTACAGAAACACACACACACACATGCTACATGTAAAATGGTCACTAAAGATACTTCACATATCCATCAACACAACTAGGTAACATTTTCTTTATTGTATATGTTTGTTTACATTACACAGATCCCTTCTTGGATGAAATGATCAACTATACAGGGGTCACTGATTTTCTTCTGCTAGGATTCTCTGAGGACCCCAGGATGCAAACCCTCCATGGTGTCCTGTTCCTCGTGGCTTACCTGGCAGCCCTGTTAGGAAATGGACTCATCATCATGCTCATTACTTGGGATCCTCAGCTTCACACCCCCATGTACTTCTTCCTGAAGAACCTGTCACTCATAGACCTCTGCTACATCTCTGTCACTGTTCCTAAATTTTCCCTTAACTCCCTGATGAACAGAAACACAATATCCTTCCTTGGATGTGTTTTCCAGGTGCTGTTCTTGATGACTTTTGGTGCTGCTGAATTTTCCATCCTCACAGTGATGTCCTATGACCGCTACATTGCCGTCTGCCGTCCCCTGCACTATGCGACCATCATGAACAAGGGGGCTTGTGGCCGGATGGTGTTGTTTTCATACGTCACTGCCGGGATCTATGGGGCCATGAACACAGCGGCAACCTTTTCCACAACTTTTAGTTCCAATAAAATCCACCATTTCTTCTGTGATATTCCTCAAATTATTTTGATTTCAGACACCAAAATGAATATAAATGAAGTGTCAATAATTGCATTTAGTGCAAGTATTGCACTGGTTTGTTTCATCTCTATCTTATATTCCTATGTGCACATCTTCTCTGCTGTCTTCAGAATCTGCTCCCTGGAGGCCAGGTCCAAAGCCCTCACCACCTGCCTCCCTCATCTGGTTGTTGTGACTGTGTTTCTTACAACAGGTGCCTTGGCCTACCTGAAGCCAGCCTCTGAGATGAGGTCAGACCTAGATATCACACTGTCTGTGTTTTATACAGTGGTGCCTCCATCATTGAATCCCATCATTTACACCCTTAGAAACAAGGACATAAACTTGACTATGGGAAAAGTCCTTGCAGTTGTAGAATGTAAGGCAAATTAAATACATTTATGTAATTTAGAAAAAAGTTTTTGTACAGTTGCAAGGTATACTGTTTTAAAATTTTATAATAAATGTGATGGGGATGTATCTTAATATAATTGTAGTGTTTAAGCCACCTGGGTGCAGTGATAGAGTGAAAATGCAGAATGTGTTTAGACACATGGAAAAAACACAAGAGATATCGGTGGAACACGATTATTGTGGTATGTTTTGGGTAGTGGCTTATAAAATTTATTTAGCAATATTAATAAATACATTTGAAAGTAATCTTGAAGTCCTGTTTGGAAAGCCAGCATAGGAGGATATTTATAATATTGTATTTTTTTAGTAAAATGGTTTTGAAAATTATTACATCATTGGTTTTTTATATACAAAACCCACTATGATTGGTACACCTAGGTTCTCCAGAAGCAAGAATGATTTTACAATTTAGAAAGTAATATTAACCTATATATTTCCTAGATTTGTTGTGACCTTACTGCTGTATCATTTCATGGAAATTGAAGCATGTCCATTTGTTCCCAGAACTTCAGTGTGCACGAGGGGCCCAGATATGAAACCCTGGCCCTTGGCGTTTAGACTATCAGACTGAGATATTCCACTTTAGCTTTATCATACACTAATGAAGTTCTTCTTCCCGTCATAGGCTCATATGCAATTAGAAATGGCAGTGGTGAGAGGGTGGAGGGAAGTCTCCTTTTCACTAGCATTTTACTTTCCTTTTTGTATCGAAGTATCACTGATAAACAATCTTCTATTGGGTTCAAATGTACAACACAGGGCTCAACAGTTACCCATATTATTAAATGATCTTCCTCCTAACAACAGCCTGATGCCCAAGGACCCTACATGTGATGATGAGACTAAAGGCCACTGTGTGCCATGCTCACTTACTGCTCTACATGGTGTTGACACTGCACGTTCTTATCTGCCTCATATGCCACTTCTGCTCTTATTCCCTGTGCTCTTCATGATGCTATGTTTGTGCAAAAAGCCTCCATTATACCAGTTGTGAAAATCGAATTAAGTTCTGGGCAATGTCTGAGTTGAAATAACATGAAACATAAGGGACATGCCCTCAGAGCAAGGACTCCACTCCTCCTTTCCCCCGTGGTGCTCACGGGAATGTGGCTGTGGTGTGGGGCTCTGGGGAGCAAGCCCATGAGCCTGGTGTCCTGTATATTCACTTAACCAGTGACACAGCCATTCGAGGAATTTCCAACAGGACACTGATGCTATAATGTATTTGTACTCAGGATTTCCTCATCAATGCAATAAAATACGTATAAAATAATTTTATTACAACACATACTGTGTAGAAATAAAAAAAATTCACTTATTGTTTGTACATATAATGTTATGAAAAACACTTATCTACATATAAATGTCAGAAAACCTGCCAGTTGATATTTACAGATGTACCTGGAAGTCACTGTGTTAATTGAAAATAGCCATACACAAAAAGATCAATGTGTGATCTGGCTTTTCTGTCAAATCTAAAATAGTCAAACTCAGAGAAGCAGAGAGTAAAATGGTGGCTGCCAAAGGCTGAGAAATGAGGAAAATGGGCAGGTAATGGTCAGAGTGGGTAAACATTCAGTCATACTAATGAATAATTTTGGAAACCCCTTATATAAAAATATATGTAGCTAAATATATTATAGACTTAAATTTTGCTAACAGGGTACATCTAATGTTAAATATTCTTATCATAAAAGAAGAATACTGAAAATGACACAAGGAAACGTTGAGAGATGATGGACATGTCCATGACTTCGATGATGGTGATGGTGTCATGGGTATACAATTGTTCCCAAACTCATTGAGTTGTACAGATTGAATATGTACATAATTTATAGATAAATTATACCTCGGTAAACTATTTTAAAATCTGTATATGAATGATTAGAATGAATAAATGCTCATATAATAAACCATGATTCCATTATAAACAAAACACATTACTAGAAAATATTTAAAAATATTATTTACAACAGGACAAAATAATAAGAACTTAGGAATAATATACCAAAAAAGCACAACTCTTTATTATAAAACTGTACAACTAAAGAACACCTATTTAAGTGAAGGATACTGTTTTCATGTATACAAAATTTGAATTCATGTTTGTATCAAGTACACTCCATCAAGAAGTTTTAATGTTCATCATAAAATATCCATTGAAATTGAAAAGGCCAAAAAAAAAGTCTTTAAAATTATGAGTCAACAATATATAAAGAATTGTTGAAAAAGAAAGGTGAAATATTTTTAATGTCCTATATCAACAATTATTATACACAAAAATAATTATTTTACTGGATCAGGGAAAGACAAATAGATCATTTCAACATAGCACAAGTCAAAAACTGACCCACTCAAAGAGAGATAATCACTATATGACAAATGTGGTAGTGCAGAGACATGAGGAAAACTCTGTCTTCTTAGTAAATGATGCTGGAAATATATGATATTAATGTAGAAGTAATTATTCTTGACCTGTATCTCCTATCATGCTTAAAAGGAAAACCATTCTGAAGGATATTGAAATGAGACAGAAAAAAATAAATCATTTTGAAGATAACACAGAAATATATCTTCATGACCTTGTGGTTAGAAAATATTTCTTAAACTAAACAAAGAAGCAGTAGTTATAACCTGAGTAATAATAAGTGGAAGTACTTTAAATTTGCTTAATTTTTAAAGCTACAAGAAATATAGAGAAACAAGTAGCAAACTCCATCAATCTAAGAGGAACTGCATAAGTAACACAGGCTTATATATGACAATATAGACTTCAAAACAAGGAAAGTAACAAGAAAGAAAGACATTACAAAATTATAAGGGTATCAGTCCATCAAAATGATATAACAATTCTAAATAATGATGCACCAATTGGAGGACCTTATCTATATAGAAGGAGGGACACAATAAAGATCAGAACAGAAATAAATGAAAAGTAGACTAAGAAAAAAGAAAAATCAATGAAACTAAAACTTTCTTTGAAAATACCTACAGAATTTATGAAACTTTTTCTACACCCACAAGAAAAAGGAGAGAGAAATACAATAAATATAATCAGAAATGAAAGAGCAGATACAATTGACACCATGTAAATTCAGAGTATAACAGAATTCTATGAAATACATACCAATAAGTTGGAACATTTGAAGAAGGGATTAAGTTGCTAGAAACATACAGTCTTCCAGGACTGACAAAGGAAGAAAGAGCATGTCTGGACAGATTGAATGCAAAAAATTCCAAGAGCAGATGGCTTCACAGGTGAATCCTACCAACCATTTAACAAAGAAATAATACCTATCCATCCACAACAATTTCCAAAAATATAAAAGGAATACTTCCGAACTCATTCCACAAGGCCAGCATAACCAAAACCAGAAAAAGACACTACAAAAAAAGAAAATTACAGACAAATATCCCTGACAGAGATTTAGAAATCCTCAGTAAAATAATAGCTAAAAAAGTTTAAATACAACAAAATTATCATTCACCATGACCAAATGTCATGGTGACATTTCCTACAAAGATCCATGAGAGATCAATATCCACAAGTCAACCAATACACCATATTAATCAAAGGTAGGATAAAAACACATGATCATGTCAATAGAAACCGAAAACGCATTTGAAAATCCCAAAACCCATCATGATAAAAAAATCTCAAAAACATGGACATAGAAGGAACATACATCAATACAATAAAATCCATAAATAACAAAACCACTGTTCATATCATATGCGATGCAAAAACCAGGAATCTCTTCCTCTTATGTAAGTAACAAGACTAGGACATACACTCGCACAACTTTTATTCACCATAGTACTGAAAGTCCTAGCCAAACAGACAAGGAAAAGAAATAAAACTGTTACTATTAGTAGATGACATGATATGAGAGACAGGCCTAAATACTCGACAAAAAATATTATAATTAATGAATGTATTCAGTAATGTCACAGGATACAAAATCAATATACAGAAATCTCTTGCACTCCTATATGATAATAACAAAAGAGCAGAATGAGAAATGAAGAAACCAATTTCTTTTAGAATTGTATCAAATGGAATAAAATATCTAGGAATGACCCTAACCAAGGAGGTGAAAGACTTGTGCTCTCAAAACTATGACCCTGATGAAAGAAATTAAAGATATAAATAAATAGATAAAGCATGTCACAGATAAGAATTCAAACTGTTAAAAGGTACTCATTACCATAAGCATTCTACAGATTCAATCCAATGCCCATTAAAATAACAATGGCAGTTTCACAGAATTAGATAAAACAATCCTAAAATTTGCATTGAATCACAAATGACCATGAACAGCCAAAGCAATATTGAACAAGAAGATCAAATCTGGGGGCATCATGCTTCCTGATTTCAAACTCTACTACAGAGCTACAGTAACCAAAACAGTATGGTGCCAGGATAAGAATAGATACATAGATCAGTGAGACAAAATAAAAATAACAGAAATAAATACACATATATATGGTCAATTAATATAACAAAGGAGGTAAGAGTATACAATGGGAAAAGACAGTCTCTTTAATAAATGGCATTGAGAAAACTGGAAATAAAGCTGGAGTAGCAATATGTAGACAAAATACTTTAAAACAAACTGTATCAGAAGAAATACAAGGATATTACAAAGTGAGAATAGGTACAATCCGAATGCAGGGAATAACTGTTGCCAATCTCTGTGCCCCCAGTATAAGAGCACCTGTGTATATAAAGCAAAATTATAGACATTAAGGGAGAAATTGACAGTAACATAATATTAGGGAATATTAGTACCTCCACATACATCAATGGAGAGATCATCCAGACATAATGTCGATAAGGAAATGTTGGCTTTAAGATAATTTAGATTAGACGGACATAATAGATATATACAAGGCATGTCATCAAAACTAAAGAAAATACCTTCTTTACAATTGCACATAGGATATTTTCCTGAATAGGCCCCGTGATAGGCAACAAACCAAGTCTAATATATTCAAGATGACTAAAATGATATCAGCATTTTTTTTCTACACAGAGTATAGAAATAAACCTATTACAAAAAGAAGACAGGAAAAACACAAACACAAGTACTCTAAACATGCAACTAAACAGCCAATGGGCTAATAAATATATCAAGAAGGAAATTTAAAAATGTGTTGGGACAAATATAAGTAGAAACAAAATTTTCCAAAATCTATAGGAAGCAGCCAAATCAGTTCTATGAAGGAAATTCATAGCAATGTAGGCCTACCTCAAAAACTAAGAAACATTGGAAAACATCAATCTGTACATGTAAACTATAGAAAAGGTAATGCCCAAAGTTAGTAGAAGATAGGATATAGTAAAGATCATAGTGAAAATAAATTAAATAGCAAAAACCAACAATAAAAAAGACCACTGTCCAAACAACAAGCTCTTTGAAAAGATGAACCGCATATGTAATCGGCCAGGCAGTATAATCCAAAAGAGAGAGACAGTGAGAGAGAAAATGCCAAAATAAACACAATTAGAAATGAAGAAGAGGGCATTATAACTGACACCATAAAAATGCAAAGGATCATAGTCATTACTAGGAACAATTTTATGTCAACTAATTGGAAAAAGTAGAAGAAATACTAAATTCTTAATTACATAAAAACTTCAAAGATTGAATCATTAAGTAAGAGAAAATACAAATACGCTGTTTACAATAATTAAGTTGAAAAACTAACCTTAAAAATTTGTAAGAAACAAAATCATAGCACTGGATATGTTCACAGGTGAATTCTACCAAACTTTGAAAGAAGCGTCAGTACTATCTTTCTCAAAACAATCCTAAAAAATTAAGAGGAAAGAATACTTCCAAAGTAATTTTACATTGCCAGGATTACCCTATTAAAACCAAAGACACCAACAGAATTAAAAGCCAGTAATCCCGATGAATATAAACATAATAGTCCTCAATAAATACTAGCAAAATGAAATCAGTGTATTTCAACAGTTATGTACCACCCCAAATAAATATTACTAGGAATCATGGATGGCATGATAACTGAAAATCAATCACATTGGTACATCACATTAACAGAATGAAGAACAAAAGTCACATAGTCATCTCAATAGATGCAGTAAAGAACATTTGTCAAAATTAGACTTTTATGACAAAACCTCAACAAAATGATTATAGAAGGAAAATAACCAAACATAATAAAGGTCATGTATAAAAAACTCAGTGTGAACATCAATCAATGGTGAATAACAATGGTTTTCCTCTAGCAGGAACAAATAAAAAATATCCATTATTGCCACTTTTATTACACATAGCATTGAATTTCCTAGCCAAGCCATTAGACAAAAAAATAAATAAATGACATCCAACTTGGGAAATAAGTAAAACTTTCACTCTTTGGAGATGACATGATACTTTATATAGAAAAACCTTACTACGCCATCAGAAAACTATTAGAACTAACAAGTAAATAAAATAAATTTACAGGATACAATACTAATATACAAAAATCAGTTATGCTTCCATACACTGATCAAAGCTATTATAATTAGCAATTAAGGAAAAAAAATTCATTTGCAACTGAAAGCATCATAATTAAAAAAACATAATCAATAAGAATGACCTGTGTACTGAAAGTTAAAAGACATTGAGGAAAGAAATTTGAAAGGACAGAGATAACTGTAAAGATATTCCATGCTGATGAATTGGAACAATTAATATTGTTAAAATGTCCTTACTACAAAAAGCATGTATAGAATCAATCCAATTGCTATTAAAATTATAGTGGCATGTTTTACTACTAAAACCAATCCTAAAATTTGTATGAACCCAAATAAACTCAGATTGCTAAAGCATTTTTGAAAAAGAAGAACAAATTTAGAGACATCATGCTCCCTGATTTCAAACTATACTACAAAGTTATGGTAATCAAAACAGAATGGCAGTTTCCTAAAATGAGACAACTATATCTATGGAAAAAATAGAGAGCCTGGAAATCAACATGTACAAGATAGTTAATTCACTTACAAGTAATCCAAATAAATACATAGTGAAAAGGATGGTCTCTTCAACAAATTATGTTGGGAAAACTGGACAGCTACATGCAAAAGAATGAAAATGGACCACTATGTTACATCTTACATAAAATTTAACTCAAAATTATTTCGAGACCTGAACATAATACCAAAAATCCTAAAACTCCTAGAAGAAAATATTTTTAGGGAACTCCTTGACATCTGTCTTAGTGATGTTTTTTTTTCTGTGCATCACACCAAAAGCAAAGGCAAAAATAATTGTTTTTTCCAATTATTTCTCAATGTCTTCACCCTTCTCTTTACAGTTGTTGTATAATTGATATGTTCAGTTCATATCTGTACACTTTGGGAAGTTGCCTCTGGTTATCTAAATGGTGCATTTCCTCCTCAGAATAATGTATTTGGAATTTAATTTTATGTTCTTTATGTGAATTGTACAATATTTTAAGCAATTCATACACATTGTATATTTGCAGTTATTATTTTTAGTTTTCATCTTTAATGAAAAATATAAAAGACCAAAACACATAAGAAATACTTCAACAAGAGGAAATAATAATTATATTATTATGAAATTAATATTTGCTACAGAACACCCATGTTAATCTTGCTAGACTTTCAAAGCCAGTTGCATCTAAGCCCTAGATTCTAATTTTAAAAATCTTAATACCTGTTACTGAAATATAAAGGAATTTTAAAGAACCTCTACAGAAATGCAGTTTTAATATAAAACCAAAGAAGCCAGTACCATGGGGGCAGAAATTAGCATAAATATACTATTTAGTATAGTCTACATATTGTAAATATTCACTTCGTGTATATGTGCAAGCATAGATGTAAGACATATTAATGACCTGATAGATAGCTATTATTTATAAAAAGTATTGTTGCAGACAAAATATATTTTATAATGGCTCTTAGGGAAGGTTTCCACTTCTGGTAATGAAATGATTAATTAGGTAGCTCAGCATCAGGGATTTCTTGGGAAATCTCTGGGGAATTCGGAGCTTCATGTTGAGCTGTTGAGCATGTTCCCTCCTCCACAGTCAGTATCATGAAAGAAATACTTTCTCCTGAGTTAGACCCAGTGGAAATTGATGAAAATCAGTTGAAATTTCCCAGTTCCCCAAACTACAGCCCCCTATGCTGGTCTCTCCTCTCTCACCTCTTCCTCCCCTGGGTGTTCTTGAGGATATATCACAGCCTCAGAGCTGCAATCATTCACCATTTTCTTAGAGTTTTGAAGTGGTTCTGATCTCACTGAGCGGATAACCAAGTTCTCCCAGTCCTGAATTAGCATGAAGCCTGCTGCTTGTCTTTATGACATCAGATGAAACAAATCTTCCAGGGTGAAGAGAATCTATGAAGATTGGAGAGTTCACGGCACATGTGAAGTCATTATAACGAAGTAGTCTTTATATCCCAGATTTTCAGAGCTTAATGGACAATCACCATGTGAGTAACACTTGCTTAGCACTCTGGGGAGGACAAACCTGTCCTTGACTATGACAAAAAAAGAGATTATATTCCACATATATTATCCAATTAAATGGTTAAGTGTGATACTTTCACCTTTAGATATATAGACTCTGATATAAAACCTGCACTTCTTCTAAAATTAATTTTATTTGAATTTAAAAATCAAGTGTTTTCTCTCAGATAAAATTTTTAAAAATTCTGGTGTTAAAAACAGAGCATAAGGGAAAACACACGCAGACTTACACAAATGCATGCACACCCACATACACACATATGCACACAAATAGAAAAGTAGAATTAGGAATGTGATATAAAGTCATTTTATCAAATTATAAGCAGCTCATTGATGTATAATAAGCAATTGCACATTTTTCCTGCCTAAGAGTAAAAAATTTATAGTAAACTAAAAGCAAAATATCTTCTCTTATAAACTAAAGAAACTTGTAGTATTTAGTACTTCTGCCTACATACACCTTCTTGAGAATCATCTTTGAAATTAAGTCCCTTGGTATTTGTTCAGAGTTCATTAAACAATTTAGAGGCGAGGAAGGACTTGCTCTATTATACATCTGAGAACTAAGGCACAGAAACTAAACAGAGTCAGGAACTATGTCTTTCAACAATGGGTCGTCATATTCGGACCATGATGAAAGGAAGAGAAAGTATACATTTTGTTGACCCCTGGAATTTTGAGTTAGAATTCTCAGAGGTTAGGTAACAGCTGAAACTATAGGTGGTGGATCGTTGCCATTTAGACCCAGACTGAAGTAAGCAAATATACTGGTAAGAAATTATTTTGAAAGTAAAAATATTGTTCAATTGATAATAAATTCTTACTTATAAGTCCTGGTAGAGTTAGACAAGCCTCTAACTGAGACAACATTATCCTGTTTTTCCCTTCACTCACCAACTTTGAAGTGCACAAGTTGCACACAAATAACCACACCCTTTCCATCCAGGGAGAATGGCAGGAACTACTAAGACGAAGTTGTTAGCAGCAATCAAAGGCTTGGTTTTATTATCTAATTAATGATAACTAATGTTGGGATAAATAAACTAACTTTTTTATTGCTTTCTAGGCTACATCGATTCCCTACTGTTGGCCAGGAACTCTCTATGCAGGGTGTCTTTGCAGAAAACAGGCAGGCACAGAAGTCAAAGAAATCACTGCCCAGCCTTGACACTGGGGTGGACAATGAGTGGTGTCCACTCTCCATGTCTTTAACTCTTCATCTGTAAGATTACAGTAGTCTTGGAACTTTACTCCCTTGCTTGTTGTTCTAATTACAATTATTAATAATAACAACTTTAATATCTTCAGCAACCAATGTTGATGAACATCACCAAAGCCAAATCTTTTTTATTGAAGTACTGTTGATAAACAATTTTATATTGGTTTTAAATACACAACACAGTGGTTCAAGTATTACCCATATTATTAAATCCTCACCCACTCTAGTGTGGTTACTATCAACTTAGAAAGATGTTAAGAATAATTGACTATACTCCCCATGCTGTGACTGATTTATATTTTCATTGCAAATTATGGTGCCTCTTTACCCTCCTCACTCACCCCCACTGCCCACCCTAACCCCTCCCCCGCTGTAACACTAGTCCCTTCTCAGAGTCTATGAATCTAGTAATGTTTTGTTCCTTCCGTTTTTCTTTTTTTAATAGTCTACATGAAGGTGAAATGACACGGCAATTTTCTTACTCTGTCTGGCTTATTTCACTGAGCATAATACCCTCTACATCCACCCGTGTTGTTAAAAATGACAGGATTTCTTTCCTTTTAATGGCGGAATAACATTCTATTGTGTATATGTACCACCTCTTTATCCATTCATCTAATGATGGGCACTTACATTCCTTCCATACTGCCTACTGCAAATACAGCACCAATAAACACAGGGGTGCATGCATCTTCCTGAACCATGGATTTTGTTTTCTTCAGGTAAATTCCTAGGAGATTACGGGGTCAAATGTATTTCTATTTTCAGTTGTTTGAGGAACCTCCATAGTGCTTTACACAGCATTTGCACCAATTTACACTCCCACTAGCACTGTTGGAGTGTTCCCATTTCTCCGCATCTTTGCCACCATTTGTTATTTCTTATGTTTTGGATAGTGGCCATTCTAATTGGTATGAGGTGATATCTCATTGCAGTTTTGATTTGCATTTCCCTGATGATTAGTGATGTGAAGCATCTTTTCATGTGCCTGTTGACCATTTTATTCTTTGGAGAAGTGTCTGCTCAGGTCCTCTGCTCATTTTTTAATTAGGTTATTTGTTTTTTACATGTTGAGGTAAATGAGTGCGTTGGATATTTTGGATGTTAACCCTTTATCAGCTAAGTAGTTTATGAATATATTCTCCCATCCTGCTGGATTTCTTTTTGTTCTGCTGGTGGTGTCCTTTGCTGTACACATGTTCTTTAGTTTGATGTAGTCCCACCTGTTCATTTCTCATTTTGTTTTCTTTTAAAAAGATTCTCAAAAACTTCTTAGCATATAAATAAATTAACTTAGAGCTGTCCTGTTAGAAAATGATAAAATAGGTATGCAATATTTAAGAAAATTGACAAATGTCTAAAACTGATAAGTACAAAGAGATGCTACAGACAAACACACACACACACACTGCACATTGTGAAATGGCCACTATGGATAATTTACATGTCCATCAACACAACTAGGCAACATTTTCTTTATTTTGTATGTTTGTTTACAGTACACAGTTCACTCTTGGGGACCACAGTATTGGATAAAATGATCAACTATACAGGTATCACTGAGTTCCTCCTCCTAGATTCTCTGAGGACCCAAGGATGCACACCCTCCATGGCTGCCTGTTCCCCGTGGCTTACCTGGCAGCCCTTTTAGAAAATGGACTCATCATCATGCTCATTACTTGGGATCCTCAACTTCACACACCCATGTACTTCTTCCTGAAGAACCTGTCATTCGTAGATCTCTGCTTCATTTCTGATACTGTCCCAAAATTTGCTTTCAACTCCTTGATAAATAGGAAAAAGATATCCTTCCTTGGATGTGTTTTCCAGCTGCTGTTCTTTGTGACTTTTGCTGCTGCTGAATTAATCATCCTTATAGTGATGTCCTATGACCTCTATGTGGCCATCTGCCGTCCGCTGAACTATAAGACCATTATGACCAAGGGGGCCTGTGGGTGGATGGTGGTGGCTTCATATGTCACCTCAGGGATGATTGGAGCCATGTACATGGCAGCAACTTTTTCCATAATGTTTAGTTCCAATAAGATCCATCATTTCTTCTGTGATATCCCTCAGATTATTTTGATCTCAGATTCTAAAATGAACATAAGTGAAATATCAGTGACTGCATTCATTGCAAGTATCTCACTAGCTTGTTTCATCTCTATTTTATATTCCTATGTGCACATCTTCTTTGCTGTCTCAAGGATCTCCTCCCTGGAGGGCAGGTCCAAAGCCCTCTCTACCTGCCTCTGTCATCTGGCTGTTGTGACTTTGTTTCTTTCAACAGGTGCCTTGGCCTACATGAAACCAGCCTCTGAATTGAAGTCCATTGTAGACATGGTTCTGTCTTTATTTTACACAGTGGTTCCTCCATCAGTGAACCCCATCATATACAGCCTTAGAAACAAGGACATAAAGGTAACTCTAGGAAAACTCCTTGCAGTTGTAGTAATTAAGTCAAATTAAATATATTTGACTAGATTAGATAGAGTATTCTCCTTAGTTCAAACACATATCCCTTTCAAATTTTACCAATCATGTAAAGGGTATGTATCATATTATTAATGTTCTCTCTTAGTCATTTGGGAATAGCAATAGAGTAGTCAGTGCAGAATGTTCTTCAGACAAATGGAAGAAAACAAAGATGTCAGTGGAACACTATTACTGTGGTATATTTTGGGCGGTGGCTAGCAAAATTTCTTTAGCAATATAAATACATAGGTTTTTAAAAAAAATCTAGACTTCCTCATTGCAAAATTAGTTTAGGAGGATATGAGTAATAACATAATATTACTCATTTTTAAAAGAAAATTTAATTGGCAGTGTTCTTTATTAAAAAAAATCCAATATAGTTGATATAACCTGGCCATTCACAAAAATGATCCTATGGCTTAGAAAATATGTTACTTACATTTCCTATATTTTTAGTGCCCTTACTGCTGCATCATTTCATGTCATGTAGATCTACATCCAGTTCTTATTGACCCTAGAAGCTCAGTGTGGATACCCTGGACCAGGTATCAAACAATGGTCCTTACTGTTCACATGATCAGAATGAAGATCATTTATCTTTACAGTGGAGAAATGCAGTATTTGTTTCTCTTTTAAGCTCACAATTAAATAGAAAATAAAGGAGTATGTGGGTAGAGTGAAGACTACTTTCTCCTAGTGTTTTTACCTTCTTCCTCCTGACAAGAGATTTCCCAGGTATGTCCCTCTCCAGGACAATGTGGTGAGACCACCTGTACACCACACTGTCCCAGAGCAACCATATGTTTACTACACACATTCAGTAAGTGCCTTATGTCAACAATCCTATTTCCTGGGTTCATCATGGCACTTGGCCATTACAAAAAAGCCTCCATTACAACTGTTAAAGAACATGTGATTATGTTCTAGGCAGTGTCAGAGGTGAAGTGACATGTAAGTCAAGGGAGATGTCCTCATGGTCAGGAGCCCCGTCCTCCTTCCCCCCGTGGTGCTCATGGGAATGTGTCTGTGGTGTGGAGGCATTTAGGGGCATGCCATGGATATCCACTTACTCAGGACAGAGCCATCCATGAGATTCCAGCAGAAATGCCTACCTACATTCATGAAAAGACATGTCCAGTAATTTATGTTGCCCACACTGGAAACTAACATTATGCTACAGCCTATTTAAACAGTTATATTATGTTACTGATGGTGACACGGAGGAAAACAATATTGATTCAGAAAATCACAAACATAATAAAAATGAGATTTACACAAAGAAAACCTCATAGAATGATTCCATTACTAACAGACGTAAAGTCATGCATATTAACTGACAGTTTGAAGTCATTCAGTTGTTTCACCTTGAAAGGTCAATGAATGAAAGTGCACAAAAACTATACTGTTCAAGTGGTAGTAATTTCTAGTGTTTATTTGTTGGTCTGTTTCAATCCCATAGTAAGTTTATAAAAATGATCAAGCTGTATGCTTTATTTTTTGTTAATTACTCATATTGTTACACTTTTATATACAGTAAAAACATAACACAATATCCACAAATCAAGAGATAAGATAAAATATGATATGTAGTACAAATATTCTATAATCTTTCTCATAGATATACTTAATTCATGATTAAGGAGCAATAGTCATGTTTAACTTTATATATTGAAATTTTTAAAGGATGTGGAGAAAGGGCAACCCTCCTACCCTGATGGTGGAAATGTAAATTGGTGCAGCCACTATGGAGAGCAGAATGTAGGTTCCTCAAACTCTAAAGTAGAAATGCCACACAACCCAGTAATTACTCTTCCAGGAATTTACCAAAGGAAAAAAATCTGATTTGAAAAGCTATATGCACCCTTATGTTTATTGTTGCATTATTTACAAGAGTTGTTCATCAATAGATGAAACCATAGAGCACTCGTAACCACATTTGGTCTGGTGCTACATGCACACCCAAAGAAACCCTTGAAAATTAAAAAAATAATAGATGAATGAATGAGGTGGAGGAAGAACATATATACAATGGAAAAGTATTTAGCCATAAAAAAGAAATGCTGCTATTTGCAAAAACATGGATAAGCTTAATGGGCATTATGTTAAGTGAAATAAGTCATTCAGAGAAAGACAAATGAAATATGATTTCACTTAGAAGAGGAATATAAATATAAAACAAAACAAAATGAACAAAACTGTAATAGTTACAGACACTGATAAGAGACTGGTGATCTGGGAAAGGGATGTGATGGGTGGGTGAAACTGATGGAGAGGATAAGAGGCACAAATTGGAACAAATAGTTCAAAAATACATATGGAAACACCAAAGACCCTGAATAGCCAAAGCAATCCTGAGAAAGAAAAATAAAGTGGGGGGGATCTCACTCCCCAACTTCAAGCTCCACTACAAAGCCATAGTAATCAAGACAATTTGGTACTGGCACAAGAACAGAGCCACAGACTAGTGGAACAGATTAGAGACTCCAGACATTAGCCCAAACATATATGGTCAATTAATATTTGATAAAGGAGCCATGGACATACAATGGCAAAATGACAGTCTCTTCAACAGACGGTGCTGGCAAAACTGGACAGCTACATGTAAGAGAATGAAACTGGCATTGTCTAACCCCATACACATATGTAAATTCGAAATGGATCAAAGACCTGAAACTAAGTTATGAAATCATAAAATTAGAAAAAAACATAGGCAAAAATCTCTTAGACATAAACATGAGTGAACTCTTCTTGAACATATCTCCCTGGGCAAGGAAAACAAAAGCAAAAATGAACAAGTGGTACTATATTAAGCTGAAAATCTTCTGTACAGCAAAAGGCACCATCAATAGAACAAAAAGGTACCCGACAGTATTGGAGAATATATTTGTAAATGACAGATGCAATAAAGGCTTGACATCCAAAATATATAAAGAGCTAGCACACCTCAAAAAACAAAAAACAAATAATCTGATTAACAATGGGCAGAAGAAGTGAATGGACAGTTCTCCAAAAAATAAACTCAGATGGCCAACAGACACATGAAAAGATGCTCCACATCGCTAGTTATCAGAGAAATGCAAATTAAAACCACAATGAGATATCACCTCACACCAGTAAGGATGGCTACCACCCAAAAGACAAACAACAACAAATGATGGCAAAGTTTTGGAGAAAGGGGAACCCTCCTACACTGCTGGTGGGAATGTAAATTAGTTCAACCATTTTGGAAAGCAATATGGAGGTTCCTCAAAATGCTCAAAATAGACTTACCATTTGACACAGGAATTCCACTTCTAGGAATTTACCCTAAGAATGCAGCGCTCCAGTTTGAAAAAGAAAGGTGCACCCCTATGTTTATCGCACCACTATTTACAATAGCGAAGAATTGGAAGCAACCTAAGTGTCTATCATATATGAATGGATAAAGAAGATGTGGTACATATACACAATGGAATATTATTCAGCCATAAGAAGAAAACAAATCCTACCATTTGCAACAACATGGATGGAGCTAGAGGTTATTATGCTCAGTGAAATAAGCCTGGTGGATAAAGACAAATTACAGATGATTTCACTCATATGTGGAGCATAAGAATAAAGAAAAACTGAAGGAAAATAACAGTAGAAGAATCACAGAACCCAAGAATGGACTAACAGTTACCAAAGAGAAAAAGACTGGGGAGAATGGGAGGGTAGGGATAGATAAGGGTGGGGAAGAAGAAAGGAGGTATTATGATTAGCTTGTATAATGTTGGGGGTGGGGGAAAAGGGAGAGCTGTGCAACACAGAGAAGACAAGTAGTGATTCTACAACATTTTGCTATGTTGATGGACAGTGACTGTAATGGGGTTTGTGGGGGGGACCTGTTGTAGGGGAGAGCCCAGTAAACATAATATTCTTCATGTAATTGTAGATCAATGATAACAAAAGAAAAGAGAAAGAAAAGGGGGATTACTCCCTGATAGGATAAAACAAACTGCAAATCAATGATTAATGTATGCTTTACATAACCTTAATTTTGATCTTTTAAAGGGTGTAAGATGATCAGCTATGGAAGTATATTTTCCTGATAATATTCCTTTCTCTTAAAAAAAAGCAGTTCCTGTGTGGTGATCTCCAATAGGTTCTTCACAATGGTATAAAGGTCACATGAAAGTGTGGGCAAAAGGTTTGTTTGTGTTTATACAGAGGATCAATGCCTTATTTGGCTACCGAGAAAATAAATGAAGATACTATATGAAGAAGAACTTTCAACATCAACATCCTCTGGAAAAGTCATTCCAGAAGATGATCATCAAAAAACTTCAACAATATCCTGGCACTGTTGCAGTTGTAGCTTCATTCATCCCACCGGTTCCTGGACTTGCCATTAGAATGAAGAAGGAGATATCTAAGCTGGCCTGTGGATACAGTAAAACAACAAATTTGACTGGATCTATACTGTTGGAACACAACCAAGAATTAGGAGAAGTGCAAGTTGCAGTGCTCCAAAATTGTGCGACTATATACTGTTAAAAGAACATATAGGATGTGAACAGATTCCAGGAATGTGTTGTTTTAATTTGTCTAGTTTTTCTCAAACTATTCAAACTCAGTTAGACAATATCCATCATATCACTGATAAGTTTTCACAAATGCCAAGGGTACCTAACTGGTTTTCTTGGTTTCACTGGATATGGCTGGTAATTGTAGGTCTGCTTTTGTTATGTAGCTGTATTCATATAATGTTAATGTGTGTAAGCAATTTAATTAGTAGTTTGTTTGTCAAGAAAATATGTCAAAGAAATAATCAACCTTCCCATGTTTTCTTCCATCTGCTACTTCTATAGCTTTTCTTCTTCCTTACTAATACAACCCTTTAGTAGAATTTGTGCCTTATATCAAAAATTACCGAGTATCATAATTCCTCCAAGTGGTAAAGATACCTCAAGGCAAATGCTGGGCATAGAAGCCACAGGGTACAAATCTGCAAAGAAGTAAAAAGCTAATCTTTTCAAAGAATATTGCTTCTCTCTCACTTACTAACTTTACATTTCCCTGTATAGCCCTGGAAGATGACTGTTTAGCCAGAGATGGGTAAGATTCCTCAAGGGAGGAACAACCTAAGACAGGCACAGTCGCACGGGGGCCATCAGGTGAGAAATTGGGGATCAACAGAGGTGAGGCTTAGAACCTCACCCCCATGTTTTGAGAGAAATCTTCTGCATCCGTGGATGTTTTGTTGCCCTTGTCTAGCTTGGATTAGTACTTAGTCTATAGGCACACACCTGATCATCTATATTTGCCCTCTTACAGCACTAAATTATGTTTTCTACCTTTATCTTGCATCTACCTACCACTTCAGCATTTTATTAAAATAATAATAATAATAATAATAATAATAATAATAATAACGGAGAAATATGGGATTCACATATAAATCAAGTATAAAAATCAAACTTGATTGTTTATAGTTCATGATGAGTGATCTAAACTGTAAGTTTCTGTGATATGACTGCCCTTGCACTGTTAACCATGTAAAAACTTATTCACTATATAAGAACTTGTTCGTTATGCTTCAGAAGATTCGAAACTGTTGAGAATTAGGCTTGGGGTTGATTAATGATTGTACATTGAGTCACCTATACAGAATTTTATTGTTGTTAACAACTATTTGATCAATAAATATGAGAGATGCCTTCTCAAAAAAACAAAAAAAGGAAACTAAGAATACAATTTAGTGCTAAACACTGATATAAAATATTTCAAAGACATAATTTCTGGAAAATAAAATAAGTTAAAATTTTTGATATATTGAAAAATATTCATTCATATGCTTTATTGAACAAATATTAATGGTTACCTTCTTTGTGGCTAGCTCTGTCTAGTTACTGATAACACATCAAAGAGTAAACATTGCACTCTATTTGAAGGGATGAACGATAGACTAAATAAGTAAATAAAATGTTTAGTGAATTGCATATTGATAACTGTTAAAAATGCAAATGTAATACAAATAAGTGCGTTATGGAGGGTGTCCTGGAAAAACATTTTTTATTTAAATTTAAATACTAGGATCTTGTGGCAGTATCTGTACCCCCATGTTTACATTCCTATTATTCACAAAAGCCAAGAAATGGAAATGACCTAAATATCCACTAATGTCTAGATGAATAAAGAAAATGTATCATACACACACAATGAAATGTTACTCAGTCTTTAAAGGAAATGAAATCCTGCCATTTGCAATAACATGGAAGATAATATGCAAAGTGAAATATGCCTATCACAGAAGGAAAAATATTATGTGATTCCACTTACATAAAGTATCTGAATTGTCATTCATAGAAGCAGGGAATATAATGATGATTGCTAGGAGCTGATGGAAGGAAAAATGGGTACTTGCATCTCCATGGATATAGTTTCAGTTAGGCAAGATGAATAAGTTCTAGAGACCCACTGCACAGTATCATGCCTGTAGTGATTGTCCCTGTGATGTGCACCTAAAAATCTTTTAGGAGGTAAGAGTGTTAGGTGTTCATACTACCATAATATAAAAGAAACACTCTAAAGGCATCACTGGAAACAGTTTTGTGAGCAGACATGGGAAAACAGTGAGGGATGAGCACACAGCAGAGTGGGGAAGAGCAGATGCCCCCAGACATCCTGGCCCCGAGGGTGGGGTGAGCTGTGTGTGACTCTGGGAGAGAAAACACAGTGTGAGAAGGCTGAGAAGGCCGAGGGGGTGGGTGAATTAGGTCTGGGTCTGTGAAGTGCCTGCGTTTATAGGCCATGTGGATTTGATTTTAAATTGTTATTCCCATCATTTATGAATATTAATATATCTTATTCGTATTTATAACTTTGCCAAGACTTTACAACACATGTAAAATATACAAATTCTTATTATTTGGAGGCATCGTTTAAACAAAAAGATCAAATTGAAAGTTCCCATCACCCACAAACTCAGAGCAAAATTATTTATTGAGGAAAAGAAAGTAAAAAATATTTAAAACTGTTTTATTACATAATTATGCACAAAGAAGAAAATGACATTGCTACTGATATTTCCAGCAGAGTTCATCAAGATATTATCCATATTTCTAAGTTCCTCCTACTGCCCATTGGTGTTTTAGAAATTCTGTCTTTACAGAGCAAAATTGGTTTTCTAAAATAATTATTACATACACACTGTAAAGCTGAATGATATTCTATCATATAGCAAGTCATGATAGCTTTGATCTTTAAATGCATGTAGCCATTAAATTCTGCAGATTAATAATTGTTAAATATTCATGTTATATATTTCTATATGTTTAACATGTTCTATGGTTGATTTTTTTTTTTTTTGCTGAAACACCAAGAAATATTGTGGCACTTGTCTTTAAGCCTCATGTATAGGTAATTTTAAAGCTACAGAATGAGCAACAACTGTTATTAACAAATTATACCATGTGATTACACCTACATGTGGAATCTAAAAGCAAAATAAATTTTAAAAAAGCAGTAGACTCATTGACACTGAGAAGTCACTAGGTGTTACCTTGAGGGAGGAAATTGGGTGTGTGGGTGGGGAAGGTGAGGGGGATAAAGGGACACAAAAATCTCAATTGTAATGTAAGTTGTTTACGGGGCTGGTAGTGTAGCATGGAGAATATATGCAGTGGTTCTGTATGATCTTTCTACGTTGACAGACAATATCTGCACTACAGGGGGTAAGGATTTAATAATGTGTGTAACTGTGGAACCACTGTGTTGTGTATTTGAAACCAATATTATACATCAACTAGTGCAAATGGACTGATAATGCACAAGAAAGAGAAAAACAGATTTCACTGTGAACAGCTATCCCTGGCAATCAGCAAGTTGGTTGTGGGGTTCCCAGACAAATGCAGCTTTACAGGATACTAAAAATTAACAGTCCAGGTCATTCATCTCTATAATAGAACACCCAAAAGTAAGAAGAGTTTATAAACTAGAGTGTTATGTCCCTCCAGGGCCAGTTTAGCTAAACTGGATTATGGGAGGCTGAATAAAAATGGCCCAAATACTTCCCATCCCACTATCTATACCTTTTGAAACAGATTCTCAGACTGACCTTCTGATTGGTTTTAGCCAAAGTGACATTCATTACAGGTATAACATGGGGTTTTGAAAAGCACTTTTGCTCTTTGGGACTTGCCTTCTTCCAGTGCTTTGAACGCTGAGACGACCAGGTGAACAAGCCTTGGAGAGGGAGCGCACTTATGACAGTCACAATACCAGTCACCACCATTACCCCACAAGGATAGAAATTCATTTCTAGATGGAATATTGAGCATCCAAAATTACCCATCACTCAACAGGTTCCAGCTATCACATGCAGTAAATACATGCACAAGCTCATGTGAGATCACTCAGACTATAAGAACCACCTGCCCAAATATACAATATACTAAATAATGGCTAAATGATGGCTATTTACACTACAGAGCTCTTAGCAGCCTTGTTATGCTATAAAGCTAGTTGATGCATGATGTTAATATTTTCCTAAAGTTATGTAATTATATTCCAGTTTGCATAAGTACTGCACATATCTATGCTGACTTTGCATCACAAAATTTAATATCATTTTTTGTATTTCTCTATGGTCAAATTCACTAGATGAGCTAAGTTTAGCCCAATTCACTTTTTGTAGGAATATAATATTCTCCCATTGTGTGAATACTTTTTAATATCTTTTAAGTGGATGCATACATTTCTTTAAAAGAAATAAAAGATTGAATGAAAATGAAAATGGGAATAAATTTTATAACCTTGTGGCCAGCTAACAAATACTTTCAGAATAATTGTTGAAAAGTTTTCTCATAGAAATAATTAACAACTCTTTATCTAATATCAGAGTATCTTTGACCTATATGCAATGTAGTTCATGAGAGAAATTATTTAAACCAGAAGAGAAGCCCCTTCTTATTGCACGGCCGCCCAAACCCAACTACTGACAAGCATGTTTCAGTCAACAAAGTAGAAATTTTTATGGGATCCATTTTGATTGTCACAAAGCAGCTTCAAACAGTGTTAACTGGGTCAGAGAGACAATACTGAGGAAATAAAAGTATATTTTACAGGCAATTCCTCCAGTGCTCTGAGTACTATCTACCAAACTCAGAATCACACACTCAGCTCTCCCTTTGTGACCACAGATGAAGTGTCAGTCCTCTTATATAAACCCAATTCCTCTCTTTGAGCTTTAGCTCACAGCCGCTTTCCCAGACTCTAAGAAAACAGTTCAGTAATTGCTCTTTTTATCTCTCTTTTATCATCATAATTTTTGTCAAGTATAGAAGGCAAATACTAAGAGACAAAAAGGAATAAAGAAACACTAATACATTAATAGTAGGGGATTATAGTACCTCACTTCAATGGATAGATCACCCAGTAATATCAATAAGGAAATGTGGGCCTTAAATGACATGTTGCAATGAATGGACTTACTGATGTACACAGAACATTCCATATGAACAGGAAAACACATTCTTTTCAAGTGCACATGGGAACATACTTGACAAGACATCAATGATAAGCCACAAAACAAGTCTCAATAAACAAGAAGCCTAAAGTAAAATCAAGCATCTTTTCTGACCACAATGGAATAAATATAGAAATCAATTACAAAAGTAAAATGGAGAGGTGGAGCCAGGATGGCGGCATGAGTAGAGCAGTGGAAATCTCCTCCCAAAAACACATAGAGCTATGAAAATATAACAAAGAAAAATCTTCCTAAAATAGAGACCACAGGACACAGGACAACATCCAGACCACATTCACACCTGCAAAAACCCAGCGCCTTGCAAAGGAGGTAAGATACAGGCCCCAGCGCGGCGGGACCCGAGCGCCCCTCCCCCCGGCTCCCGGTGGGTGGAAAGAAACCGCAGCGGTTTTTTTTTTGGCGAGTGCTTTTTGGAAGCCTTAAAAGGACAGGGACCCCGGTGCTAGGGAGGCAGGGTGGCGGGACTGGTGAGCAGGTGCCTGGGACCGGCGCCTGAGGACGGAGGTAATCGCACAATTTTCCCCTTTTGTTTTCTCTTTTTAGCAAGTGCTTTTTGGAAGCCTTAAAGGGACAGGGATCCCGGTGCTAGGGAGGTAGGGCGGCAGGACTGGTGAGCGGGTGCCTGGGACCGGCGCCCGAGGACAAAGAATATCCCGCGATTTTCCCTGCAGGACCAGTGAGCAGGTGCCTGAGACCGGCACCTGAGGAAGGAGGAAATCGCAGGTCTTTCCCCTTTTTTTTTCTCTTTTTGGCAAGTGCTTTTTGGAAGCCTTAAAGGGACAGGGACCCCGGTGCTAGGGAGGCAGGGCGGTGGGACTGGTGAGAGGGTGCTGGGACCGGCACCTGAGGACAAAGAAAATCCCGTGTTTTTCACTGCGGGACCGGAGGGCGGGTGCTTTTTGGAAGCCTTGAAGGGACAGGGACCCTGGTGCTAGGGAGACAGGGCAGCATGACCAGTGAGCGGGTGCCTAGGAACGGCGCCTGAAGACAAAAAAAAAAAAATCCTGTGCTTTTTCCTTTTTTTTTTTTTTTCTTTCTTTCTGTTCCCTCTCTCATTGTTGCTGTTGTTGTTTTGGTTTGGAGTGCTTTTTTGAAGTCTTAAAGGGGCAGGACAGGTCACTTAGACCAGAGGCAGGGAATCTGAGGATCTCTGGGCACTCTAACCCCCTGGGCAGCAGGGAGCACAGAGGCCCCTTACGGAGATAAATAGCCTCCTGGCCGTTCCCCCTCCAATGGGGCTCCACCATTTTGGAGGAGCTGCCCCAGCCAAGCCACACCCACAGCAACAGTGGAGATAAACCCCATAGCAACTGGGAAGGAAGCAGAAGCCCTGTCTGCACACAGCTGACCACCACAAGCCACTAGAGGTCGCTATTCTCGCAGGAGAGGAAGGCCACAAACCAACAAGAAGGAAAGCTATCCCAGCTGTCACTTGTATCAGCTCTGCAAACTATATCACCATGAAAAGGCAAAACTACAGGCAGACAAAGATCACAGAGACAACACCTGAGAAGGAGACAGACCTAACCAGTCCTCCTGAAAAAGAAATAAAAATAAAAATCATGAATATGCTGATAGAGATGCAGAGAAAAATGCAAGAGCAGTGGGATGAAGTCCGGAAGGAGATCACAGATGTCAGGAAGGAGATCACAGAAGTGAAACAATCCCTGGGAGGATTTATAAGCAGAATGGATAAGATGCAAGAGGCCATTGAAGGAATAGAAGCCAGAGAACAGGAACATATAGAAGCTGACAGAGAGAGAGATAAAAGGATCTCCAGGAATGAAACAACACTAAGAGAACTATGTGACCAATACAAAAGGAATAATATTCGTATTATAGGGATACCAGAAGAAGAAGAAAGGGGAAAAGGGATAGAAAGTCTCTTTGAAGAAATAATTGCTGAAAATTTCCCCAAACTGGGGGAGGAAATAATCGAACAGACCATGGAATTACACAGAACCCCCAACAGAAAGGATCCAAGGATGACAACACCAAGACACATAGTAATTAAAATGGCAAGGATCAAGGACAAGGAAAGAGTTTTAAAGGCAGCTAGAGGGAAAAAGGTCACCTATAAAGGAAAACCCATCAGGCTAACAACAGACTTCTCGACAGAAACTCTACAGGCCAGAAGAGAATGGCATGATATACTTAATGCAATGAAACAGAAGGGCCTTGAACCAAGGATACTGTATCCAGCACGACTAACATTTAAATATGATGGCGGGATTAAACAATTCCCAGACAAGCAAAAGCTGAGGGAATTTGCTACCCACAAACCACCTCTTCAGGGCATCCTACAGGGACTGCTCTAGATGGGAACACCCCTAAAAAGAGCACAGAACGAAACACCCAACATATGAAGAAGGGAGGAGGAGGAATAAGAAGGGAGAGAAGAAAAGAATCTCCAGACAGTGTATATAACAGCTCAATAAACAAGCTAAATTAGGCAGTAAGATACTAAAGAAGCTAACCTTGAACACTTGGTAACCACGAATCTAAAGCCTGCAATGGCAATAAGTACATATCTCTCAATAGCCACCCTAAATGTAAATGGATTTAATACATCAATCAAAAGACATAAAGTAATAGAATGGATAAAAAAGTAAGACCCATCTATATGCTGCTTACAAGAAACTTACCTTAAACCCAAAGACAAGCATAAACTAAAAGTCAAGGGATGGAAAAATATATTTCAGGCGAACAACAGGGAGAACAAAGCAGGGGTTGCAGTACTAATATCAGACAAAATAGACTTCAAAACAAAGAAAGTAACAAGAGATAAAGAAGGATACTACATAATGATAAAGGGCTCAGTCCAACAAGAGGATATAACCATTCTAAATGTATATGCACCCACTACAGGAGCAGCAGAATATGTGAAGCAAATACTAACAGAACTAAAGAGGGAAATAGACTGCAATGCATTCATTCTAGGAGACTTCAACACACCACTCACTCCAAAGGATAGATCCACCGGGCAGAAAATAAGTAAGGACACACAGGCACTGAACAACACACTAGAACAGATGGACCTAATAGACATCTATAGAACTCTACATCCAAAAGCAACAGGATATACATTCTTCTCAAGTGCACATGGAACATTCTCCAGAATAGACCACATACTAGCTCACAAAAAGAGCCTCAGTAAATTCCAAAATATTGAAATTCTACCAACCAATTTTTCAGACCACAAAGGTGTAAAAGTAGAAATAAATTCTACAAAGAAAACAAAAAGGCTCACAAACACATGGAGGCTTAACAACATGCTACTAAATAATCAATGGATCAATGAACAAATAAAAATAGAGATCAAGGAATATATACAAACAAATGACAACAAGAACAATAAGCCCCAACTTCTGTGGGATGCAGCGAAAGTAGTCTTAAGGGGAAAGTATATAGCTATCCAGGCACACTTGAAGAAGGAAGAACAATCCCAAATGAATAGTCTAACATCACAATTATCAAAACTGGAAAAAGAAGAACAAATGAGGCCTAAAGTCACCAGAAGGAGGGACATAATAAAGATCAGAGAAGAAATAAACAAAATTGAGAAGAATAAAACAATAGCAAAAATCAACGAAACCAAGAGCTCGTTCTTCGAGAAAATAAACAAAATAGATAAGCATCTAGCCCAACTTGTTAAGAGAAAAAGAGAATCAACACAAATCAACATAATCAGAAATGAGAATGGAAAAATCACAACAGACTCCACACAAATACAAAGAATTATTAAAGACTACTATGAAAACCTATATGTCAACAAGCTGGAAAACCTGGAAGAAATGGACAACTTCCTAGAAAAATACAACCTCCCAAGACTGACCAAGGAAGAAACACAAAAGTTAAACAAACCAATTACGAGCAAAGAAATTGAAACAGTAATCAAAAAACTACCCAAGAACAAAACCCCGGAGCCGGATGGATTTACCTCGGAATTTTATCAGACACACAGAGAAGATATAATACCCATTCTCCTTAAAGTGTTCCAAAAAATAGAAGAAGAGGGAATGCTCCCAAACTCATTCTATGAAGTCAACATCACCCTAGTACCAAAACCAGGCAAAGACCCCACCAAAAAAGAAAATTACAGACCAATATCCCTGATGAATGTAGATGCAAAAATACTCAATAAAATATTAGTAAACAGAATTCAACAGTATATCAAAAGGATCATACACCATGACCAAGTGGGGTTCATCCCAGGGATGCAAGGATGGTACAATATTCGAATATCCATCAACATCATCCACCACATCAACAAAAAGAAAGAGAAAAACCACATGATCATCTCCATAGATGCTGAAAAAGCATTTGACAAAATTCAACATCCATTCATGATAAAAATTCTCAGCAAAATAGGAATAGAGGGCAAGCACCTCAACATAATAAAGGACATATATGATAAACCCGCAGCCAGCATTATACTGAAGAGCGAGAAGCTGAAAGAATTTCCTCTGAGATCGGGAACCAGACAGGGATGTTCACTCTCCCCACTGTTATTTAACATAGTACTGGAGGTCCTAGCCACGGCAATCAGACAAAACAAAGAAATACAAGGAATCCAGATTTGTAAAGAAGAAGTTGAACTGTCACTATTTGCAGATGATATGATACTGTACATAAAAAACCCTAAAGACTCCACTCCAAAACTACTAGAACTGATATCGGAATACAGCAAATTTGCAGTATACAAAATTAACACAGAGAAATATGTAGCTTTCCTATACACTAACAATGAATCAATAGAAAGAGAAATCAGGAAAATAATTCCATTCACCATTGCATCAAAAAGAATAAAATACCTAGGAATAAACCTAACAAAGAAGTGAAAGACTTTCACTCTGAAAACTACAAGTCACTCTTAAGAGAAATTAAAGGGGACACTAATAAATGGAAACTCATCCCATGCTCATGGCTAGGAAGAATTAATATCGTCAAAATGGCCATCCTGCCCAAAGCAATATACAGATTTGATGCAATCCCTCTCAAATTACCAGCAACATTCTTCAATGAATTGGAACAAATAATTCAAAAATTCATATGGAAACACCAAAGACCCCGAATAGCCAAAGCAATCCTGAAAAAGAAGAATAAAGTAGGGGGGATCTCACTCCCCAACTTCAAGCTCTACTACAAAGCCACAGTAATCAAGACAATTTGGTACTGGCACAAGAACAGAGCCACAGACCAGTGGAACAGATTAGAGACTCCAGAAATTAACCCAAACATATATGGTCAATTAATATTTGATAAAGGAGCCATGGACATACAATGGCAAAATGACAGTCTCTTCAACAGATGGTGCTGCAAAACTGGACACCTACATGCAGGAGAATGAAACTGGACCATTGTCTAACCCCATATACAAAGGTAAACTCAAAATGGATCAAAGACCTGAATGTAAGTCATGAAACCATTAAACTCTTGGAAAAAAACATAGGCAAAAACCTCTTAGACATAAACATGAGTGACCTCTTCTTGAACATATCTCCCCAGGCAAGGAAAACAACAGCAAAAATGAGCAAGTGGGACTACATTAAGCTGAAAAGCTTCTGTACAGCGAAAGACACCATCAATAGAACAAAAAGGAACCCTACAGTATGGGACAATATATTTGAAAATGACAGATCCGATAAAAGCATGATGTCCAGAATATATAAAGAGCTCACACACCTCAACAAACAAAAAACAAATAACCCAATTAAAAAATGGGCAGAGGAACTGAACAGACAGTTCTCTAAAAAAGAAATACAGATGGCCAAGACACACATGAAAAGATGCTCCACATAGCTAATTATCAGAGAAATGCAAATTGAAACTACAATGAGGTATTACCTCACAGCAGTAAGGATAGCTGCCATCCAAAAGACAAACAACAACAAATGTTGGCGAGGCTGTGGAGAAAGGGGAACCCTCCTACACTGCTGGTGGGAATGTAAATTAGTTCAACCATTGTGGAAAGCAGTATGGAGGTTTCTTCAAAATGCTCAAAACAGACCTACCATTTGACCCAGGAATTCCACTCCTAGGAATTTACCCTAAGAATGCAGGAATCAAGTTTGAGAAAGACAGATGCAACCCTATGTTTATCGCAGCACTATTTACAATAGCCAAGAATTGGAAGCAACCTAAATGCCCATCGGGAGATGAATGGATAAAGAAGATGTGGTACATATACACAATGGAATACTACTCAGCCATAAGAAGTGGAAAAATCCAACCATTTGCAGCAACATGGATGGAGCTGGAGAGTATTATGCTCAGTGAAATAAGCCAAGTGGAGAAAGAGAAATACCAAATGATTTCACTCATCTGAGGAGTATAGGAACAAAGGAAAAACTGAAGGAACAAAACAGCAGCGGAATTACAGAACCCAAAAATGGACTAACAGGTACCAAAGGGAAAGGAACTAGGGAGGATGGGTGGACAGGGAGGGATAAGGGTGGGGGAAGAAGAAGGGTGTTATTAAGATTAGCATGTATTGGGGGGAGGGAGAAAGGGGAGTGTGGGCTGCAAAACACAGAGAGGACAAGTAGTGACTCTACAACATTTTGCAAAGGTGATGGACAGTAACTGTAATGTGGTTGTGAGGGGGGACCTGATATATGGGAGAGCATAGTAAACTTAGTTTTCTTCCTGTAAGTGTAGATTAAAAATTAAAAAAAGAAAGAAAGAAAGAAAGAAAAGGGAGATTACTCCTTGATAGGATAAAACTATTGGTAAATCAAAGATCAACGCATGCTTTAAATATCCTTAATGTTGATCACTTAAAGGGTGTCAGATGATCAGCTGTGGAGGTACTCTTTTCTGATAATATTCCTTTCTCTTAATAAAAAAAAAAAAAGGAGTTACTGTGTGCTGACCTCCAATGAGTTCTACACAGTGGTATAGAGGGCATGTCAAAGTGTGGGCAAAGGGCCTGTTTGTTTCTATGCAGATCAAGGCCTAGCTTGGATACCCAGAAAATGAACTAAGATACGATATGAGGAGGAGCTTCCGGCATCAGCTCTCTCTGGAGGACTTGTGCCAGGGGGTGATCATCAAAAAGCCTCCACAGGGATCCGGACGATGATGCGGTTGTGGCTGCATCCAGCCCACTGTCTCCTGGACTTGCTATAGGAATGAGGAGGGAGATGTCTAGGCTGGCATGTGCATACAATGAGACAATGAATTTGACCTGATCTGTACTGTTGGAACTCAACCAGGAGTTGGGAGGGGTGCAACTTGTAGCACTCCAAAATCTCATGACTATAGACTATCTTCGGTTAAAAGAACATATGGGATGTGAACAGATCCCAGAAATGGGCTGCTTTAATTTGTCTGATGGTTCAAGTACAGTTGGACAATATCCATCATAGCATAGATAAATTTTCGCAAATGCCTAGGGTGCCTAAATGGTTTTCTTGGCTTCACTGGAGATGGATGGTAATTATAGATTTGCTTTGTTTATGTCACCGTATTCCTATTACGTTAATATGTGTGTGCAAATTAGTTAGTAGTTTAAAACCTATACATACTTAAGGTACTATACAAGAAGATATGTCAAAGAAATAATCAATCCTCCCATGTTTCCTTTCATATCCTACCTCTATAGCTTTTCTTCTTCCTTCCTAATTACAACCCTTAAATAGAATTCGTGCCTCATATCGAATTTACCGAGTATCATAATTCCTCGAGGTGGTAAAGATACCTCGAGACAAGTGCTGGGCATAGAAGCCACAGGGCATAAATCTGCAAAGAAGTAAAAAGCTAACCTTTGCAAACAATATGGCTTCTCTCTCACTTATCAACTTTACATTTCCCTGTATGGCCCCGGAAGATGACTGGTTAGCCAGAGACGGGTAAGATTCCTCAAGGGAGGAACAACCTAAGACAGGCACAGTAGCAGGGGGGCCATCAGGTGAGAATTTGGCGATCAACAGAGGTGAGGCTCAGAACCTCACCCCCCTGCTTTGAGAGAAATCTTCTGCATCCGTGGATGTCTTGCTGCCCTTGTCCAGCCTGGATTAATACTTAGTCCATAGGCACACACCTGATCATCTGATCATCTACATTTGCCCTCTTACAGCACTAAACTATGTTTTCTACCTTTATCTTGCATCTACCTACCACTTCAGCATTTTATTAAAAATAAAAATAATAATAATAATAGAGGGAGAAATGTGGGATCAACATATAAATCAAGTACAAAAATGAAACGAATATTCATATTTGACCTGATTGTTTATGGGTCATAATGCGTGATCAAAACCGAAAGTTTCTGTGATGAATGCCCTTGTACTGTTCACCATGTAAGAATTTATTCACCATTTAAGAACTTGTTCGTTATGCTTCAGAAGATTGGAGACTGACGAGAATTAGGCTTGAGATGGATTAATGATTGTACATTGAGCATTGACCCCCCTATACTGAATTTTATTGTTGTTAACAACCATTTGATCAATAAATATGAGAGATGCCCTCTCAAAAAAGAAAAAACACTTTAATCACAAGATGACTACGAGGTTTAAAATTTTGACATTCCAAAAAAAAAAAAAAAAGTAAAATGGAAAAATACAAACACATGGAAACTAAACAACATTGTATTAAACAATCAATGTGTCACCAAACAAGCAAACAAAAAATACCTTGACACAAATGCAAATTGCAACACAGTGTTTCAAAGTATTTGGGATGCAGCACTTATGGGTATTTATGAAGAAAACAAAAAGACCAACAAAATCATAGATGACCCTGAGTTTGGTGATAAACTTTTAATACAACAAAGGCATGATGCAAAAAGATAAATAATCAATAGTCAGAATTTCACTAAAATATCAAATTTCTTCTTGTGAGCATCACTCTCAAGAGAATGAAAAGCCAAGCCACGGACTAGGAAAAAATATTGGCAAAAACCACATCTACTAAAAGACTAATATCCCATATGTGCAAAGAACTCTTAAAAATATCCAATACAATCTGACTTAAAAATGTTCCAAAGACTTTCACAGATGCCTCACCAAAGATGTCACAGAGATACCAAATAAGCACATGAATAAATATCGCACATCCTATGTTATCAAAGAAATGCAAATTAAAGCAACAAGGAGATAACCATTGAACACAGAGAAAGTCAAAATCCCAGAAAATTGACATCAAATGTTGCCAAGGATGTTGAGCCACAGAAACATTTAAACTTTTCTTGTGAGAAAACAAAATGATAGTCACTTTGGAATAAAGTATGGCATTTTCTTACTAAACTAAACATGGTCACACCATAAACCCCTGGGGGTCTGCTTGTCCCAGAGGAGGGGGAGGGTTCCCACCACCAAGACTCAGGTGTTAGAAGACAAAGCTCCTACCTGCAAGGAGGTTTCCAAAGTTGTAGCTTTGCTCATGTCCATGCCAACGAGAGTGCCTCATCCCAACCAAAGGCTGTGGCAGAGCAAGGTCTGCATGGGCAAGGTCTCCAGTGAAGGCTCCCACTCCCCTGGAAACTGCTTTACCTTCCCTTCAAGGAGGGGAGCTGATCACAGGTGGCATCACGGCTGAGTATAGCTCCTGGTCCTGCCACCAGGATGCCCTGTTGGAGCACCTGGAAGTTGTATAAATCAGCAGGGCTCGAACAGACAGCACGTTTATCACACCGATCATCTGTACAGCAAAGGCAGGGGCACCATTTATGCAGAGAACGTGGGAGTAGGTGGGCTTGATCGAAGCAAATATCTTGATTAGAATTGTGGCCCATGCTGCCCAAGCAGAAGAGCTTATTTAAACCCCACCTGCTGAATGGAGCTCCAGGCCCATGTGGTTATTATAAGGCAATAGCAGGAGCATCTATAGGAAACTGGGACCAGCCCTCTAATTCTTCATGGGTGGGACTCTGATAGCAGCTCCACTGAATTCAGCATAGATACCTCAGCCTGACTGAATAAGGAGCCAGATCAGAGTAAAAGAGAAGCTGCATAGCAAAGCAACAGTCCTCCTTCCAGTGGCACTTAAACAGAGAACACAGCCCATGGATTACCACCTGCAAAGGAAACCTGCAGCTCTGTCCCACCAGGGAATCCAGTGCCCAGTCCTACCTAATTTGGGTCCACAGACAATGAGCAATGCAGGCCGTGGGGCCAGTTTTGTTATCCAACGAGGTAGATAAACTCATTAATAGAGCTGCACATTGCTAAGAATATTAACAGTCCCAATCATTTAGGAAGCCTGCCAGCAAGCCAAGGCAAACACAGAGCACATTCTACACCCTTGTTGGTCAGGACACCGAGTCAGGTGTCTCTTTCAATATTTCATACAGGGGACCCCCACCCCTGATAGTAAATCTCAGTTCAGAGCCTCCCCTGATATCAAACACTGATAGGAAGCCCCATGTGCCTTATGACACACCCAGGAAAAAACCTGGGCTGACTGGTGTGCACTGTCCCTGACTGAGACCTAAAGCCTGGACTAAGGGCCCACTCACTGAAATGTGCTGTCACCCACCCAGGGCATCTATGGAAAACCAGGGAAACATGGCACCAGTTAAAGAAATCAACAAACCTCCAATAACTGACTCTAAAGAAATGGAGATCTCTGAAATATCAGAGGGAATAATCCAGAAAATCCCTCTGAAAATGTTAGTGAAATACAAGAACACAGAGACAACCAAATGAAACTAGGAAAACAAGGCAGGTACACACAAATAAATTCAAAAAGAAACAAACATATTAACAATATCTTAGAGCTGAGACATTCAATGAGCTGCAGAATTCAATTGAAGTTCAACTTATAACTTAACCATGTCAAAGAATTAATCTTTCCCTTAGAACACAAGATGGTTGAAATTAACCGGAGAAAGAAATGAAAAAGGCTGTTAAAAAGCCAGCCTGTGGGAATTACAGACATAATCAAAAGTAACAGCATCCCCATTATGGGAATTCCATCAAGAGAAGAGAAGAGTCTGAACAAAATGTATATTCTAAGAAATAGGGTCTGAAAATTCCCAAACATAAGGAGAAAAATCCATTAGGATCCACAAGAACACAGAACACAAAAATGTTGAGCTCAGTTAGGACTGCACCAAAGACACATTAGAAGAAAATGGTCCAAACTCAGTGACAAATGGAATTTCATGAGTGATTACAAAGGACAAGTAAATCTTTAGGTAGGAAACACTATAATATTGCCAGGGTATTAGTCAACAAAAATTTCCAGGCTGGGAGAGAAAAAGATTGTATAATCAAATAAGGAGAGAAAAACATCCTGGCAAGCAGGATTCCCATAAGCAGCAGAGCTGTAGTTTAGAAATGAATGAGAGATAAAGACTTTCCAAAAAGAAATCTGAGGAAGTTCATCACCACTGGACGAGCTTTACAAAAAATGCTAAAGTGAGTTATCTGAGTAGAAGTTAAATGAGTGTAATTATCATCATAATATAAGAAGATAGGGTAAAATTCACTGGTAATAGTTAAAATATATTCAAAGTTTGTCTAATACAGTAAAACTGTACCTTAAAACTTACATTGATATCTCTAGATCAAAAGTTAAAAACACAGTAAATATAACCATAATAAAAATAATATGCTGGATAGAAAATATTTTTAAAAGTATAAAAACTGTAGCATCCATTACCAATATGTGAGGGGAAGGAGAAGTAAAAGTATAAAGATCAGGAATGCTATTGAACCTCAGTTGTTAGCTTAAAGTGTTACATATTAAGATATGTCATTTAAGTTGCATGATAACTACAAGGAAAGTGGGTATTATTACACAAAAGTACATGACAGAAACATCAAAGCATAATGATATCAGAATACATAAAAACATATGTAAGACTGCAAGATAGGAAGCAAAGAATAATGGACCATCCAGATTGAATATTGACATAAAAACAGAACTTGAACAATGTAGACAAAATGGGCTAACAGAAGTATATAGAACTTATCAGTGGACAAGAGCAGAATCTTTCCAGGCAAACATATGACATATTCTGGGACAGATCATCCATTAGGCCTCAAAAAAAATCTGAACAAATTCAATAAGATTGAACCCATACAAAGTATCTTCTCTAACAATTATGTGAAACTAAAATCAATAAGGATGAAAAATAGAAAAAGCTAATGGTGTAAGAAAATCAAAACTGTCCTGAAAAAAACAAACTGTGGAACAAAGAAGAAATCAAAGTGGAAAAACAGTATTTTTAGACAAATGAAAGTGGAAATGCAACATACTGAAAATCATATGATGCAGAAAAATTTCCATATGGGAAGTACATGGCAATAAACACCTACATTAAGAAACAAGAAACCTCTCAAATAAACAACCTAAATCTATGCTCCCAGAAACTAGGGGAAAAAAAACCAGAGTCAAAAGTTAGAAGAAAAACAATAGAAAAGTTTAACCAATGCAAGTGCTGGCTTATGATGAGAAAACATACATTTCAAATTGCTGCCTAGGCACTTTATAGTATGACAAACTTGCTCACTATCAGAGTCTGAACATTTAGACAAAGACCTGAGCTTCATAGTCCCACAATTCCCACTGTGCTTTTCCTAGGCCACCATTTAAAATAATCACTCAGAGTTGAGGCTGCAAAACGTTAGAGTCTCTCCCACAGTCACTAATAAGTTTTAGGTGCTCCTCACCCCACTCTCTACCTTTTGCTCAGTCATGACCTGGGAGGCAGGAGTTCCCTTACTTGGGGTATAGAAGCAATAAATTATAACTTTTCTTGCTTTTTGTGGGTATATTAAAATTTTGCTTCAATCTGGAGGTTTTCATGTCATCAAAATGAGACCTTGGATGTGGAGGGTTATTTCTGACAATGTACTATGTGACCATAGTGTCTCCTTACTCAGCGTCCCATAATATCCATATATTTAATTAACAAATAATTTACAGGCTACATGACATATGGGGCTTATTTGAAAAGATCAACAATATTAACAAACACCTAAAAAATAAAAGAAAACAAGAAGACACAATACAACGTTATAAATGAAACAGGAGGTATCATTTACAACTGACACCACCGAAATAAAAAGATCATAATAATATACTATGAAAAATCATATACCAGTGAGGAGTCAGGAGAGGAGGAGGTCACTGTGAAAACCTTTTCCAATGTGCACACCAAGGAAGGAACTACATTAAGCATCAACAAATCTCAAAGTGACCTGAAGACTGCAGAAGAGACTTTCTACACATGGCAAAGATAAAGGGGCAGAACCATGATCAACTGGGATTCATGTTGTTCCCCCATCCCAGCCTAGAAGCAGGAGGGAGAGTAATGGGGTGGAAAACAGGTAAATGCTGAAGAGCATGGCCAAACTGGTACTGGGGATCTGCTCTGGGAATACAAGTTCACATTTCATTGGGCTCTTATGATTAATGAGGCTGGACAGCAGGGAGAACAGGGGCACTATTGGGGACTGAGCCTCTGTCACTTATAAAGACAGTCATTTCCTGTTGGTTCCAATAAGACCCAACACAGAAGCAGAATTTTGAAAAATATGCTAGCCTTGGGAAGTGTGCAGCAGGGATGGGGATATGAGAGAGCTCCCTCCAGAGGAGAAAGAGCAGAAGTATGATGCTTCTCCAGGCCTCCTTCAGCGCAACTAGTCAGCACAAGCAGGAGCCAGCTCCAAATTCTCTGCCTACCTCACTGGCAGCACAAAACTTAAAAACTAAAGGAAAAGGCACTAGACAAAGAAGAATAAACAAAGCCAATAGGTAGTAGTAGGAGGGACATAATAAAGATCAGAAAATAAATAAATAAAACAGAGACTAATGAAATGACAGAAAAAATCAATAACAACATGACCTTGTTCTTTGAGAAGGTAAAGAAAACAGACAAATAGTCATACTTACCAGATTAAAGATGGCAGCGTGAGAGGAGAGACAGAGGCTTCCTCCTAAAACTGGATACAATTAGAAAATGTAATTGGTGCAACTAATCCTGAGAGAGCAACAGGAAAGAGGACAGTGTCAGACTGCACAAACCTAGAGAAAAGAGCAGACCTCACCGAACGGGGTAACATACCAGAGCTGTGGCTCCACGGAACCCAAGCCCTTCCCCCACCCCAGCTCACTGGCAGGAGGAAGAGAAACGGAGCAGGGAGGGAGTGGAAGGCTTAGGACTGCTGAATACCTAGCTCCGGAGATCTGCTCTGGAAGCACGAACCTACATTTCATGGTGCTTTCATGAGACTCGCATGACTACAGGGTTGGAAAGTTAATACAGGCAGAGTTCCAGGGAAGACTGGGATTCTGGCTGCTTGTGGATATCAGGGATTCATATCTGGCTGCTCTGGGACAAAAACTTATACCTATGTGACCAGTCCACTGGCTCAGGCAGTGGAGACAGGCAGAGCAGCTGGAAGGCAGGGAACAGCTCTTTCCTACCCCTAGGAACCAGTACCGCTCCCCTGCAACCCCCGACACAGCTTCAGGGGCTGAGCAGCTTCAGAAGAGAGTTTCTGGACACTAGAGGGCATGATATACAAACATGAAATGCCAAAGGAACCTTGTCCAGAGTAAAATTGTTAATACAACTTCCAAGAATGATTTAAATGATATGGACCTTGTGACTGTTCCTGAAAGGGAGTTCAAAATAAAAATCATCACCATCCTAATGGAGATACAGAAAGACATCCAAGACCTCAGGAATGAATTCAGGTCAGAGATCCAATTGTTGAAGAACATGATGGAGTGTATTAAAAGGAGGTTGGATATGGTGGAGGAGACAATAAATGAAACAGAAACTAGAGAAGAGGAATACAACGAAGCTGAGGCACAGAGAGAAAAAAGGATCTCTAAAAATGAAAGAATATTGAGAGAACTGTGTGACCAATCCAAGTGGATCAATTATCACATTATAGGGATACCAGAAGAAGAAAAAGAGAGAGAGAAAGGGCTAGAAAGTGTCTTTGAGGAGGTAGTTCCTGAAAACTTCCCCAATCTGGGGAAGGAGATAGTCTCTCAGGCCATGGAGATCCACAGATCCCCCTACACAAGGGACCCAAGGAAGACAACACCAAGACACATAGTAATTAAAATGGGAAAGTGCCAGAGTCCAGCTCCAGCAGGGGGTTGTGAAGCCCAAAAGGATGAGATGGAGTCAGCGCGTGGAGAGACAGGACATGGAGTCAGATGGAGGTGGTCTCTCGACAAAGTGCCAATGACAGCTTTATTTATACCATTTTGCACAAGGATATGATTATTTTTTATTATTTTGATGAATACCTAGAATACACAGTTGGTTAATAAGTATAGGCAAGCTTTTTTCTTTCTTTTACTTTCTAATTTATTCTTGGTTGGTCAAGCGTTAGACAGGTGATTGTTCTTCTGTTCTTTGACTGAAACTTTTCTTATAACATGTACTCTATTGTGTTTTACATTTTTATGCAACGCAGTTTCTAAGTAGTGCATGTGACTGTAGGAGTGTGCAATATGTAGCAGCGACTATGGAGTCTATCATCTCAGGGTGAAATACAGGTCACCTAGTGCCACAGTTAGCTAGGATTCTTTTCCACAAAAATTTTTCTTAGAGGCTTTAATAAATTTATAATCAATCTAAAATCATAAACTCATATCTTCACTTTATACTCCTTTATAGGGCACAATAGGCAGCAAACAAAATATCTCCTTCTTATCTACATTTCTCTTTCTTCTGTGTAGATACCAAAATCTCCTTGACATATGCTACACAGGTCTCCAAGACTCCACTACTGCAGGGACTAAACAAGTTTTTACATGGTGAACAATGCAAGGGCATTCATATCATAGAAACTGTTTCTGTTTTAACTATAAACTTTAAACTATAAACAATCAAGTCAAATATGATGTATGATTATTCATTTGATTTTTATACTTTATATGTGAATCTAATAAAATGTTAATGTGTTAGGTAAATGCAAGATATAGATAGAAAGCATGATTTAGAACTGTAAGAAGGCAGATGTAGATGATCAGGTGTGTGCCTACAGACCAGGTCTTAATCCAAGCTGAACAAGGGCAACAAAACATCCACAGGTGTAGAAGATTTCTCTCAAAACTGGGGGGGGGGGGTGAGGTTCTAAGCCTCACCTCTGTTGGCCCACTTTTTCACACCTGATGGCCCCCCTGTGACTGTGCCTGTCTTAAGTTGTTCCTTCCTTGAGGAATCTTACCTGTCTCTGGCTAACAAGTCATCTTATGGGGCCATACAGGGGGATGTAAAGCTGGTAAGTGAGAGAGAAGTAATATTCTTTGAAAAGGTTAGTTTTTCACTTCTTTGCAGATTTATGCAGATTATGCTCCATAGCATTGTAAACAAGGGGGGCATTCTCAGTGGAAATGGGGTGGACAATGTTTGACTAACAGCAGGTTTCAGTACATTATGCTAAGATAGCCATTTGGCCCTGTGTGTTCTATTCTTCAGGAGCACTGTCCTGAAAAGCTTTTGGGAAGTTTATGTTCTCATCTTTTCCGTGCTGCTTAGCAAAGGTTAGCTTAGTCTTTGGCAAAAATGCAAGTAAAAACAAAGCCAATAGTATAATGGAAAGTAACAAAATCAAGGTGGGTAATAGAGGGAGCCAGCTGCATAGGCCCCTGCCTTATGGGGGTCTTCTTCCAGCCTGAGCTTTGCTACACAGCTTGAGTAGCATGGCTCCCAGCAGGAAAGATCAAGGATAAGGACAGACTGTTAAAAGCAGCCAGAAGCAGTAGTAAGATCACATACAAAGGAAAGTCCATCATGCTAACATCAGACTTCTCAACAGAAAACTTACAGGCCAGAAGGGAATGGCATGATGTATTTAATGCCATAAATCAGAAGTGCCTGGAACAAAGATTACTTTATCTGGCAAGTTTATCATTTAAATTTGAAGGAGGGATTAAACAATTTCCAGATAAGCAAAAGCTGAGAGAGTTTACTTCCCACAAACCATCTCTGCAGTCTATTTTGGAGGGACTGCTACAGATGGAAGTGTTCCTAGCATTGGATAGCTGTCGCCAGAGATAGTAAAACCATGGTAGGGAGGGTGGAGCAGCTGATTGTGAGACAAATGCAAAATTAAATTGACTATCCCCAAAGTCAATCAAGGGATAGACAGAATTTGATAACTAATACATAAAGAATGAAGGAGGAAGAAAAAGGAGGAGAAATAGAATAGAAACTTTAGATTGTGTTTGTAACAGCATACTAAGTGAGTTAAGGTAGACAGATAGTAAGGAAAGAAATATGGAACCTTTGGTAACCATGAATCTAAAGCCTGAAATGGCAAGAAGTACAAACCTATAGATAACCACCCTAATTGTAAATGGACTGAATGCACCAATCAAAAGACATAGAGTCACTGAATGGATAAAAAAAAAAAAGACCCATCTATATGCGGCTTATGAGAGACTCATCTTAAACCCAAAGACATGCACAGACTAAAAGTCAAGGGATGGAAAAAGATATTTCATGCAAACAACAGGGAGAAAAAGGTAGATGTTGTAGTACTAGTATCAGACAAAATAGACTTCAAAACAAAGAAAGCAAAAGATAAAGAATGACATTATATAATGACAAAGGGTACAGTCAAACAAGAGGATATAACCATTATAAATATATATGCACCCAATACAGGAACACCAGCATATGTGAAACAAATACTAACAGAACTAAAGGAGGAAATAGATGGCAAGGCATTCATTTTAGGAGACTTGAACATACCATTCACTCCAAAGGACAGATCCACCAGACAGAAAATAAGTAAGGGCACAGAGGCACTGAACAACACACTAGAACAGATGGACTTAATAGATATCTAAAGAACTTTACAGCCAAAAGCAACAGGATATATATTCTTCTCAAGTGCACATGGGACATTCTCCAGAATAGACCACATGCTAGGCCACAAACAGAGCCTCAGTAAATTAAAAAGATTGAAATTCTACCAACCAACGTTTCAGACCACAAAGGAATAAAACTAGAAATAAATTGTACAAGGAAAGCAAAAAAGCTCACAAACACATGGAGGCTTAACAACACTCTTCTAAATATTCAATGAATCTATGAGCAAATTAAAATGGAGATCCAGCAATATATGGAAATAAATAACAACAACAAAGAGCCCCAACTTCTGTGGGATGCAGCAAGAGCAGTCTTAAGAGGAAAGTATATTGCAATCCAGGCATATTTAAAGAAGGAAGAACAAACCCAAATGAATAGTTTAACATCACAATTATCAAAATTGGAAAAAGAAGAACAAATGAGGCCTAAAGTCAGCAGAAGGAGGGACAAAATAAAGATCAGAGAGAAGTAAGCAAAATTGAGAAGAATAAAACAATAGAAAAAATCAATGAAACCAAGAGATGGTACTTTGAGAAAATAAACAGAAAAGATGAGCCTCTAACCAGACTTATTAAGAGAAAAATAGAATCAAAACACATCAACAGAATCAGAAATGAAAAAGGAAAGATCATGACAGACCCAACAGAAATACAAAGAATTATTAGAGACTACTATGAAAACCTATATGCTAAGAAGCTGGAAAACCTAGAAGAAACGGACAACTTCCTAGAAAGATACAACCTTCCAAGACTGACCAAGGAAGAAACACAGAATCTAAACAAACCAATTTCCAGCAAAGAAATTGAAGTGGTAATCAAAAAAACTACTCAAGAACAAAACCCCTGGGCCAGACGGATTTATCAGACATGCAGAGAAGATATAATACACATTCTCCTTAAAGTTTTCCAAAAGATAGAAGAAAAGGTAGTACTCCCAAACTCATCTGATGAACATACATGCAAAAATACTCAATAAAATATTAGCAAACCAAAATCAAAAATATATCAAAAGGATCATACACCATGACCAAGTGGGATTCATCCCAGAGATGCAAGGATGATACAACATTCTAAAATCCATCAACATCATCCACCACATCAACAAAAAGAAAGACAAAAACCACATGATCATCTCCAAAGATGCTTAAAAAGCATTCGACAAAATTCAACATCCATTTATGATAAAGTCTCTCAGCAAAATGGGTATAAAGGGCAAGTAGCTCAACATAATAAAGGTCATATAAGAGAAAACCATAGCCAACATCATACTAAACAGTGAGAAGCTGAAAGATTTTCCTCTGAGACTGGGAACAAGACAGGGATGCCCACTCTCCCCAGTTATTTAACATAGTACTAGAGGTCCTAGCCATGGCAATTAGACAAAACAAAGAAATACAAGGAATTCAGATTGGTAAAGAAGAAGTCAAACTGTCACTATTTGGAGATGACATGTTGTTGTACATAAAAATACCCTAAAGACTCCACTCCCAAACTACTGGAACTGATATCGGAATACAAGAAAGTTGCAGGATACAAAATTAACACACAGAAATCTGTAGCTTTCCTATACACTAACAATGAGCCAATAGAAAGAGAAATCAGGAAAACAATTCCATTCACAACTGCATCAAAAAGAATAAAATAGATAGGAATAAACCTAACCAAAGAAGTGAAAGACCTATACCCTGAAAACTATAAGAAACTCTTAAGAGAAATTAAAAAGGACACTAACAAATCTAATCTCATCCCATGCTCTTGGCTACAAAGAATTAATATTATCAAAATGGCAATCCTACCCAAAGCAATCCCTATAAAATTACCAACAACATTCTTCAATGAACTGGAACAATAGTTCAAAAATTTATATGGAAACACCAAAGACCCCGAAAATCCAAAGCAATCATGAGAAAGAAGAATAAAGTAGGGGGGATCTCATTCCCCAACTTCAAGCTCTACTACAAAGCCATACTAATCAAGACAATTTGGTACTGGCACAAGAACAGAGCCACACACCAGTGGAGCAGATTAGAGACTCCAGACATTAACCCAAACATATATGGTCAATTAATATTTGATAAAGGAGCCATGGACTTACAATGGGGAAATGATAGTCTCTTCAACAGATGGTGCTGGCAAAACTGGACAGCTACATGTAAGAGAATAAAACTGGATCACTGTCTCACCCCATACACAAATGTAAACTCCAAATGGATCAAAGACCAGAATGTAAGTCATGAAACCAAGAAACTCTTATAAAAAAACATATGCAAAAATCTCTTGGACATAAACATTCATGTCTTCTTCCTGAACATATCTCCACGGGCAAGGAAAACAAAAGCAAAAATGAACAAGTGGGACTATATCAAGCTGAAAGCTTCTGTACAGCAAAGGACACCATCAATAGAACAAAAAGGTACCTTACAGAATTGGAGAATATATTTGTAAATGACAGATACGGTAACGGCTTTACATCCAAAATATATAAAGAGCTCATAAAAGCTCAACAAACAAAAAGCAAATAATCCAATTAAAAAATGAGCAGAGGAGCTGAACAGACAGTTCTCCAAGAAAAAATTCTGATGGCCAACAGACACATGAACAGATGCTCCACATCACTAGTTATCAGAGAAATGCAAATAAAAACAACAATGAGATATCACCTCACACCAGTAAAGATGGCTACCATCCAAAAGACAAACAACAATAAATGTTGGCGAGATTGTGGAGAAAGGGGAATCCTCCTACACTGCTGGTGGGAATGTAAATTAGTTCAACCATTGTGGAAAGCAATATAGAGATTCCTCAAAATGCTCAAAATAGACTTACCATATGACCCAGGAATTCTACTTCTAGGAATTTACCCTAAGGATGCAGCACTCCAGTTTGAAAAATACAGATGCGCCCCTATGTTTATCGCAGCACTCTTTACAATAGACAAGAAATGGAAGCAACCAACTGTCCATCAGTATATGAATGGATAAAGAAAGAGTGGTACATATACACAATGAAATATTATACAGCCATAAGAAGAAAATAAACCCTACAATTTATAACAACATGGATGGAGCTAGAGGTTATTGTGCTCAGTGAAATAAGCCAAGTGGAGAAAGAAATACAAAATGATTTCACTCATCTGTGGAGTGTAAGAACAAAAGAAAAACTAAAGGAACAAAACAGCAGCAGAATCACAGAACCCAGGGATGGATGAACAGTTACTAAAGTGTAAGAGACTGGGGAGAATGGGAGGGTAGGTAGGGATTAGGGTGGGGAAGAAGAAATAGCGTATTATGATTAGCATGTATAATGGGGGAGGGGAGGGCTGTGCAACACAGAGCAGACAAGTAGTGAATCTACAACATCTTACTATGCTGATGGACAGTGACTGTAATGGGGTTTGTGGGGGGTACTTGGGGTAGGGGAGAGCCTAGTAAATATAATGTTATTCATATAATTGTAGATTAATGATAAAAAATAATAAATAGATAAATAAACAAATAGGCCATGAATAAGAAATTACATATCTCATAAATTTAAAAAGTTGTATGAAAATTATACAAACTATATCGCAGTAAATTAGACAGCCTAGAAAAATGGGATAAATTTCTAGAAATGTACAATTATCCAAGCTGACCCAGGAACAAATAGAAAATTTGAACAAATTAGCAGTAATGACATAGAATAGGTAATAATAATTTTAAAAAACTCCCCAGAAGGAAAATACCAGAACCAGATTGGGGAAGTTTTCAGAAATTACTTCCTCAGAGACCATTTCTATCCCTTTTTCTCTCTTGTCTTCTGGTACCCCTAAAAGGCGAGTAGTATTCCATTTCGATTGGTCACACAGTTCTCTTAATATTTTTTCACTCCTAGAGATCCTTTTTTCTCTCTTTGCTCAGCTTCTTTGTATTCCTCTTTTCTAATTTCAATTCCATATATCATCACCTCTACATCTAATCTGCTTTTAAATTCTTCCATTATGTTTCATTTCAGATATTGTATTCCTTAATGGTTGAATCTCAGTCCTAAATTCTTCCAAGAGTTCTTGAATATTTTTGTACCTGCATGAGCATGTTTATGATTTTTATTTTGAAGTCTCTTCCAGGAATATTGAAGAGTTCAGTTTCACTTGTTCCTGTTTCTAGTGTTTGGGGGATTTTTGGTTGAACAAGGTTCCTTTGACATTTCATATTTTTATGTGGCACTTTCTAGTGCCCAGAAGCTCTACTCTCTGGAACAATGTTGCAGGTCACAGTGTCATGGCGCTGGTGCCTGGTGTTTGGAAATAACTTTTTCCTGTTTCCCAGATGCTGTGCCTGTCTCCACTACCAGAACCAGTGAGCCGAGCACATAGGTGTAAGCTTCTATGCTTTGCAGTTTTAGCTGTTGTAGGAGGGGCCTTCCTCTAGCTGGCCTGACTCCACAGCTGCTGCTTTGTGAGCCTGTGCTGGCCAGGAGGAAGGTGCAACAGGTTGCATATCATGGTGGGGTGCCTCGTAGTTGTGTAGCCAGCCAGGGGGATGGAGCACCTGAAGCTCCTAAAACTTCCCAACCTGTTGGGCAGTGTACACTCGACAATTTTGTCCACATGTCCTTTCTCCTGAGCAGCAAGCTCTGTGAAATCCTTGCTCCTTTAGCAGCCCTCTCACTGTTAGGAAGTCTCCCAGACTACCCCCTTTTCTTTTCTCCCTGAGCAGTAAGAAATGGATCCCTGTTTTCCACAAGCAGCTGGAATCTGTCTCTCCAAGTATTTCTCATATTTTAGCTTTCCAACCCTAGTAATCTCCAGAACAACATGCAATGTAGGTTCATGCTCCCAGAGGAGATCTCCAGCATCCCTAGGCTTCCACCTCCTCCTGGCACTATTTCTCTTCCTCCTGAGAGTGAGCTGTGGTGGGGGAAGGGCTTGGGTCCAGCTGGATCACGGCTTTGGTATGTTACCCTCTTCTGTGAGGTCTGTTCTTTTCTCAAGGTTTATGCAGTCTGGCACAGCCTTCTTTACTGTTGTTCTTTTAGGATTAGTTGAATTAACTATATTTTTGTATTATATGTGATTTTGGGAGGAGGCCTCTCTCTCACCTCTCACACTGCCACCATTAATCCACTCTCATCTTTTCCATCTTAAATACAGTTGGGGTTCGTCTCCCCAGACAAGTGTTGCACACCAAGCATCTCAGATAGTTTTGTCCCAGATTTACTCTCTAACAATTCTCCAAGTCCCTCACCCCCAGTGGGGATCCCACCACTTCTGAGGCCACCATCACTGCTTTTCCTCATAGATGTTATCTCGTAACTATGAGTGTTCAGGTCTCAGTTTGTGTGAAAACTAAATCAAATCTGGAGGGGACTCCTGATCCCTGAGCTCTGAAAATATGACCCTGCCCTTTACCTGGGGGTGAAGAGCAGGAATAAAAAGGCCCCGTGGGAAAGGCTGGACCTTGAACCTGAGGTTAGCAAGTATTTCCCTGATGATTTATTTCGTCAGCTCCTTGAGCTTCCTCCCAGTGGATAGAGGCGCCAAACTACTTGAGAATTTCCCACAGAAGAGAATTTCCTACTGATAGAAAGAAGGGCTTCTCTCTAATTCTTTGTCCATGATTTCAGCCCTCTTGTCAGTGTTATATGTCTGAAATGTGTATCACCTACTTCTACACACATTGGGAAGCTACATCTGGATTTTTAAGCAGTGCATAGCCTCCTCAAAAATTTTTCTCTCAACTTGAATGTTATGTTCTTTATGTGCCTGAGGCAGTATTTTAGGCACTTCCTACTCATTATATATTTGCAATTATTACTCCTGCTTTCAGCATTTAAGGAAACAGAGGATAGATAACAGGTAAAATAAGAATAATCACATCTATTTCAGCATGAGGAAATAATAATTCATGAAATTGATAATCCCTACAGAATATATGTTAATTTTTATAGATTCCTGAAATCACTTCTTATAACTAGCAATAGATACTAATTTTAAAATATTAATACCTGGCACTGAAACATAAATAATATAGACACTCTTTTAAAAACCCCTAGGTAATATAATTTTAATATAAACCCAAGAAGCATACACAATGAAGGCAGAAATTAGCTCAAATGATTTCTTTAGTATATTCCACATATTATGAACACTCGATTAAAGATATGTCTGTGTAAGATGTAGAGACACTGTAAAGAACTAATATTTAACTTTTCCTTATAAAAACTGTTGTTCAGGACAACAGCTTTTTTATAATGGCTCATAGAAAACATTTACACTTCTAGGTACTGAAAGAATTAATTTGGTAGATCAGCATCAAGGTTTTAACTCTCTCTGAGATTTCCTAACTTAATGCTGAGCTACTTTGTTAAGCCTGTCCTTTTTCCACACAAACAACATCAAAAAAGAAATGCTTTTCCCTGAAGCAGACCTGTGGGTTTATTCTCTGGTTTGATTCCCCAGGTCCCTGACTGGCAACTGCCCCTCCTGGTCTGCTCCCTCCTCCTCCCCTCCTGGGAGTTCTTGGAAGGACTCAGGGGAGACTCCAGAGCCTCAGAGCTGCAACCATGTGCCTTTTCTTAGGGATCCATGAAATGGTCTTTCGTCAGTGAGAGGATAAGTGATTTCCCCCTGTTCCGGGTGGGATGGAGGCCTAATACTACTTCCTATTACAATAGATTAGAACAAATCTTCCTGTATGAAGAGAATCTTCACATCACATGCAAAATTTTTGTAATAAGGAAACAGTCTTTCGTTGCAAAGCTTTTCAGAAATTAAAGCATGATCAAAATGTAAGTAAGCTTTATTTAACACTTTTGGATAGAAAAAAATATGTCTTTTCTATACAAAGGATTATTTTTCTGATATATTAACAAATTTTACTGGTAAGTTCAATCCTTTCATCTGATATGTAGATATGTAGACCCTGATTCAAAACCTATATTTACTCTAAAATGATCATGAGTTTCATTAAAAATTTCAATTAATCCTAAATACGATTAAAAGAGGAAAATCCCATAGTTAAAAAAAGATAGTAGTGAGCATAGGTAAAAGCAGACACACATGCATACACATGTAGGCATGCAAAAGCACACTCATATATATGCGAATAGGAGAGTATAAGAATATGGTTTGGATAAAGCCATTTGTCAAAACATACACAGAAATACACTAAGTAGCATTTGTTCCTGTCCCAATGAATTCCAAAATATAACAAAAAGTCACACAGTAAAGTTAAAAATCAAAACACCTCTCTCGTATCCTTCAAGAACGTGTAATTTTGGATACTTTGCCTATGTATTCTAAAACCACCTCCCAATTTCATTTTTTAGAATAAATTCTGTCAATATATAGTATTTAATTTATGAAATAGATAGTGAACATTTTAATTAATGCTATATATTAAAGATATATTCCAATAAGTATGTTTTTATTTACATATAAATTAACCCTACAGATCATTCTGTAAGCCAGAAAGGACAATGACTCATGAGCCCTTGCCAATTAAACAATGATTAGAAACATTTATCAAAATTATAATACAGGAAAAAGGGTTTCTCTGTGGTTATTTCTTTTTCCAAAGCTCTCATTAAAATAGATTTGAGAGAAATATCTCACTATTCTAGAATTTTGTTATAAAAGAATTTATCTGCAAAATGTATCCACATCTCAGGGCTTTTCATATGTGTGTTTTACAGCACCATCATCATTACCAGAATATGCTTTATCCTCATCAGAGAATGAGCTGTTCTGAGTATTTCAGCTCTGAAATTAGTTTTATGTGTAGAATTGCAGTGTGGCCACTCAAACCCAGTGGTTTTCTGTAGAGGTGCCTCCATATTTCTTCTGCTACCAAGAGAAGTGGTGTCCAGGATCCACAAAAAGGACACCAGCCTTTCCTGTCTCAGTGCTCATGTGCTCTGGGTCAGGGAGCTTCCAATCCCAGGAGACTGCATAGACCGGGAGAGGCTCGACCTGGGAATGAGCCTGCTCACTATCTTGACAAATTCTGCATCACTGGACAGTCATGATCCAGACTCCAGTCACAGTAGTTTTCTAAGCCAGAGCAATACTTGATGCTGACATATCCTAGGAGACTGAGTTATATTTGCTGATTCATATACACATGCAATCCAGGTTCAGGTCAGATTTGGAAATCTATAAATGTACTCGGGCATTATCAGAAATGTTTACATCACTTTTTCATGTGCTCCATTTCACGGTTGAATCCTTTGTTATTTGTTTGGACTTTATAATAGTCATTTGAAGATGAGGAAAAAAATGCTGTTTTGTATCTTAGATAACTGAGACAGAGACACTGAACAAAAGTCAGGAACATTTGAATAATAGGCAATTGTATTTAAGGTCATGGCCAGAGGAGGAGGAAATGTAACTTTTGGTGACCCATGGAATTTTAGTTAGAAGTTTTGCTATTCTTCCTAGTGAATTCAGAAAATTTCTTAGAAATTTGAAAAAGCTGATACTAGAGGTGGAGGGTCTTGTCATCCAGGGTGGAGTACACAAATAAACTGGAAAGAATATATTCTGAAAGTGTAAACACAAGCAGTAAGTGATACATAATTAATTCTTATTAAAAAACAGAACTAGAAGGACTCACACATGCTTTGAATTGAGATAACATTCTCTTTTTCCTGCCGTTTATACACAAATATTTAAGTGCAGTAGCTGCACACTTCCTTAAACACCCTTTCCATTGGTGAGAATGGCAGGATCTACTGAGATGAAGTTGTTGGCACCAATCAATGGTCTGGTTCTAGTTTCCTATAATTTAACATTCATGTTGGATTAAAATTGAATGTATTTTATTATTTTCTAATCTACATCTATTGCTTACAGCCTGCCAAGATCTCCCTATGCTGTGTGTCTCTTCAGAGAACAGGGAGACATAGAAGTCAGTGAAAAAGCATCCTCTCCCATCTCTGCCATTTACTGGTTATGTCCCTTTACACTGGGGCTGGAGGTGGGGGAACAGTCACCCTCTGTCTGTCTTACTATCCTCAATTCTGAAATCATTGCAATAGTGGCACCTTACTCTCTGTTCACTGTGCAGACTAAAATTATTGATAAGTAACAACTTCAAGATCTTCAACAATTCATTAATGATGATGACCATCACCAATTCCAAAATCATCTTATTAGTAAAGTGCTTCAGGGACTTCTAAATATGTTCATTAATTTAGTGCCTAGAAGAGTCCTGCATCAAATTGATGATTTAGGAAGAGAGTTTAAGTAACTTGATGAAAGTCTATTACTAGTAAGGAACAATAAGGAATATACACAAAAATGTGGGTAGCCTTGCTTTTAACCACAGCATTCAACTTTGCATGATGCACAATAAATACTAAATGCCTATTATCAATGTTTAATAATAATGAAAATAAATAATAAATTCTTATTTTAACTGTCTTATTTTGTACCTGCTTATAGACATTGATGTTTACTACATTCCACATGTTATATAAAAATATGCCTATTGCCCTTGATAAACTCTCATTGGACTACATATATAATCTCTTGTTAACTGTCATAACACTTAGCCATCTACAACATCAATCAAATACCACAAGTATTTGATGTAGTAATCCATAACATTAATCAAAAACCACAAGTTAACTCACCCACGACAACAGAGATTCAAACTGAAACAAGAATTTTTCTAATCCCTGATCTTCCCTTTCTCCTAAATTACGTGAATCTCAGAGTCTTTAAAAGCCTGTAAAAATTCCACTTTTTCCCAAGTGAACTGGCTAAAATTCAGAAAGGAATTAAATTATTTGAAAACTTTCTGCACAAAATAGGAATATTCCAAAATGTATTTGACAAATGTTGAAAATTAGGCATTTTTTGGCTATGACTTTAAAATGTATACTACCATTTATTATTTTTCAAATATTCACATCACAGGGATCCTTTCAGAGTGTGAAACATTCTGACTTCTCAATGTTAAAGTATTTTTTTAACTGTGGCAAAATACAGGTAACACAAATTTTCCATCTAACCATTGTTAAGTGTGCAGTCACGTGGTGGTAAACAGTCCCGTCGTTGGGCAAGCCTCCCACCCCAACCTCCAGACGGTCTCCTTTTGTAAGACTGGAGCCCTGCATCCATTACACAATAGCTCCGAGCTGCTTCACCCCCTCAACCCTTCCCGTCACAGTTTAGTCTCTGGATATATGAGTTTATTCCAGGAACCCCATATTAATGGAATCATACTGCATTTTCCATTTCGTGACTAGGTTATTTTAATAACCACATTGTACTCAAGGCTAATACATGTTTAAAGATAACAAATAACACCAAGAAACAGTATTAAATACCTATGCACATAATGACAATGTGTTTGTAAGTTTCCAGGAAGACCGTGGTTTCACCTTCTGCTTAGGTTTTCTTGGAACTGTTTTTACACTGTGAGGTAGTTTCCTGTATCAGCTTGAAGGGAACTTTGGTGCATTTCTTCCTAACTCAGTGTTAGGTAAAACACGTTGGGGGGTTGGTGCAGCCATAATGGTGAACAAAATCCCACTGAATCCGACAAACATTAAATGGTCACCTCATCCATCCATCCCAGCCCCTTTTAACTTTTGTGCATCCATCACTATAACAGAAAACCAATGCATCACTGCAGCTTGGACTCTAAAGTTAATTACGCTGCTGGAATTACAACTTTAACATCTTAATTTATTTCTAGTAACGGTTCTCCTTTTTTATTTTCACATTTTTTAGTTTAATTGGACAATACCGATATTTGTGCCTATTGTCAGTATTTAATATTTAACTTAATACAAAGATACACATATACATTTTAAAATATGATTACATACACATTGTGAAATAATCAACACAGTTGAGATAATGGTACATATAGATACCATTTTCATTTATTTCTATGATTTCAATTACAGAAAACAGCTCACTCTAGGGGACCACACCACTGGATGAGATGACCAACAATACAGGGGTCACTGAGTTCCTCCTCCTGGGATTCTCTGAGGACCCGAGGATGCAAACCCTGCAGGGTGTCCTGTTCCTCATGGCTTACCTGGCAGCTCTGTTAGGAAATGGACTTATCATCATGCTCATCACTTGGGATCCTCAGCTTCACACACCCATGTACTTCTTCCTGAAGAACCTGTCACTCATAGACCTCTGCTACATCTCTGTCACTGTTCCTAAATTTGCTCTCAACTCCCTGATGAACAGGAACACAATATCCTTCATTGGATGCATCTTCCAGGTGCTGTTCTTTGTGAGTTTTTGTTCTGCTGAATTTGCCATCCTCACAGTGATGTCCTATGACCGCTACGTGGCCGTCTGCCGTCCGCTGCACTATGAGACCATCATGACCAAGGGGGCCTGTGGGTGGATGGTGGTGGCCTCATACATCAGTGCAGGCATCTCTGGAGCCATGCACACTGCAGCAACCTTTTCCACTACTTTTACTTCCAACAAAATGCATCATTTCTTCTGTGATATCCCTCAGATTATTTTGATATCAGACTCCAAAATGAGCATAAATGAAGCATCAGTGACAGCATTTGTTACAAGTATCTCACTAGTTTGTTTCCTCTCTATTTTATCTTCCTATGTGCACATCTTCTCTGCTGTCTCAAGGATCTCCTCCCTGGAGGGCAGGTCCAAAGCCCTCACCACCTGCCTCCCTCATCTGGTCGTTGTGACTGTGTTTCTTTCAACAGGTGCCCTGGCCTACCTGAAGCCAGCCTCTGAGTTGAGGTCAGACCTAGATATCACTCTGTCTGTGTTTTACACAGTGATCCCTCCATCCCTGAATCCCATCATTTACAGTCTTAGAAACAAGGACATAAAACTGACTCTGGAGAAAGTCCTTGGAATTGTAGCATTTAAGTCAAATTAAACATATTCAGGTAGATTATTAAGAAGTTTCTCTTTAGTACCAAGGTATATTATTTTAACATTTTAGAATTTATGTGATGGGGACGTATCTTAAAATTAATGTATAACTTTAGTCTCTTGGGATAAGGGATAGAGGTGACATTGAAGAATGTTCTTCAGACACATGGAGAAAATACAGATATCAGTGGAACATGATTATTGTGGTATGTTTTTGGCAGTGGCTAACAAAGTCACTTTAGCAATATTAATAAAAAGATTTAAAAGAAATCTAGACTTCCTAGTAGAAAGGCCAACAATGAAGGTATTAATAATATTTTTATTTGGTGCAATAACTTCAGAAACTATTGCATCAGCAGTGTTCTTTATATACACAATTCAATGAAATTGGAACATGGGCTTCCACAAATAAGAGTGATTCTACAATTTAGAAAACAAAATTTTCCTATATATTTCCTAGATTTGGTTGATCTTACTGCTGTATCATTTCCTCACCAATGAAGCATGTCCTTCTGTTCCCAAAATCTCAGTGTGCACAGATTGGCCCAGATATGAGCCCCTGCTTCTTGGTATATAACCTTTTAGACTGAGAAATTTCATCTTTATTGTATAAAAGTGATGTTTTTCTACCCTTGCAGGCTTATGTGTAAGTAGAAACCGCAGGGGTGGGAGGGTGGAGGGAAGGCTCCTTCCTCCTGTAACACTGCTTGCTTCCTCCTGACAACACCCTGGTGCCCAGGGAGGCTCCTGCACATGGTGATGAGGCTGCAGGCCACTGTGTGCTGTGCTCACTCGCTGCTCCACGTGCTGCTGACACTGCACGTTCTGATCTGCCTCTCGGGCCAACACTGCTGTGATTCCCTGTGCTCTTCATGCTTTGTATTTTCAAAACCCTCCATCGCACCTAGTTGTGAATATGCAATTAAGTTCTGTGCAATGTCTGAGATGATGTGACATGAAACTTAAGGGACATGTCCTCATGGTCATGGGCCCCCCTCCCCCTTACCCCATGGTGCTCATGGGATGCAGCTCTGGTGTGGGGAACTGGGGAGGAAGCCCATGAGCCTGGCATCCTGGATATTCACTTAACCAGTGACCTAGCCATTTAGGAATTTCCAACAAGTACCTGATGCTATAACCTACTTGTACTTAGGATTTCCTCATTAATGCAATAAAATATATAAAATAATTTTAGTATAATAAACACTAGGTAGTAATAAAGAAATGCATTCTTATTGTGTATATTATGTTATGAAGAATACCTTTCTACATATAAAATGTAGGAAAACCTGCCTACAGAGGTAGAATTTCCACTGTGACTGCGGGTGTCAGGGCTTGGGTGCTAGGAAAGCCAGTCAAATCCAGGTTGCCCCAGATGCCTGCCCCCGGAGAGTGTGGCTCAGCTCCTTCCTTGGGTTTATGATGACTCACACGATCCCATACTATTTCTGGGACTCTGTGACCTGTGCATGGATCAGACGATAAAAGGGTCACTTGGTAAAGCCTGGAACTTCAACCCAATGCTAAGTAGTATTTGCTGGATGTGGTCATTTTCTTTTCTAAGCTCCTTGATCTTTCTCTCAGTTTACAAAGCTGTCCTCCAACTTTCCTGAGCTCTTTTCCTATAGAAAATTATTCCTTCTGAGAGAAAGAAATGATCCATTCCAATCCATTCTCCAAGACTTGAGTCTTCTTACAGCTGTTACATTTCTGGTACGTGAAGCTCAAATTTCCACACACTTTGGCAAATACTGGATTTCTAAACTGGGTATATCCTGCTCAAACAAGTTTTCTCTGGAGTTGTTTTATATGTTCTTTATGAGAAGCAGGGATTATTTTAAGCAGTTTCTACACTGCACATATACAATTATTATTTTTTTCTAATTTTAAAGAAAAATATTACAGTATCATAAGTAATAGAAGGATAATTATATCTATTTCAGTGGGCAGAAGTAAGTTATTATTGCATGAAATTAATCATCGTGGAAGAAAACATGTTACTCTTGCTACATTTTCAAAAGTAGTTGTTGTAACTAACCACTAGATTGTAATTTAAAATATTAACATCTGTAAATGAAATATAAATAAAGTGAGTAATTTTTAAAGAACACCTAATCAATATATTTTTTCATTTAAAACCAAGGAAGCATGAACCATGATGTCAGAAATGGGCTTAAATGGATTCTTTACGATATTTCACATAATATGAATATTCATGTAATGTACATGCCTGTGAAAGTAGACATATAATTACTTGTACATATAATTAATATTTTATTAACAATAATTATATATATTAAAGATCTACTATTTAACTTCTTATACAAATTATTGTTCTAGCTGAACAAGTGTTTTAGATCACTCATAAGCAATGTTTGTATGTTTATATACTCAAATGATTAATTTGGTAGCCCAGCATCAGGGATATTTGAGATTTCTTAGCTTAATGTTCAGTTGCTCTGTTGAGCCCATCACGTTCTCCCCAACCAATATCACAACAGGAACACTTTCCCCTCGATAGACCTCTGTGTTTATTCTCAGTTTTAGTTTCCCAGGGCACCAGACTACAACCACCTCCGTTTGATCACTCCTGTCCCAACTCTAACCCTCCTGGGTGTTCTTGAAAGGAGTTAAGGGACACACCACCACCTCCTATATGGAACAATTCACCTTTTTCTTAGAATACCTTGAGGATATTCTCTCAGTGAGAGGATAACAGTTCTCCCAGTTCCTGCTGGGATACAACCTGCTACTAATTTCTATTACATTAGATGAGAACAAATCTTCCTGGATGAAGAAAATCTGTGAAGACTGAAGAGCTTAAAACACATGTGTAATTCCTGTAGTGACGTAATAGTTTATTTTACAGCGTGGATTTTCAGAACTAAACACGCAACACCATGTAAGTAACAACTATTTGATATTTGAGGGTGGATGAAATTTTCCTTGTCTGTATTCAAAACATTATTTTTCTAATATATTATCCAATTAAATTACTGTGATCCTTTCTTTGTACATGCATACACCCTAATGCAAAAGTTGCATTTATCCTCAAATGAACATGAATATTATTGAATATTTCAACTTTTGCCTCAGATACAATAAAAGAAAAAGCAACCAGAGTTAAAAAAGACAATTGAAAACATAAGGGAAAATCAGACAGGCACATATACACACAAAAAGGAAAACAGAATTAGGAATATGATATAGATAAAATCATTTTGTAAATATAATCACTTCACAGAAACACAGTAAGTTCGGTTTTTTTCCTGCATTAATATGTTACTGAATATAACTAAAAGTTTGTCAGTAAAGTTAAAATCAAAATGTATACATCATATATGGGACCCTGTAGCCTCTACATTATTAAGCCTATCCTACAGATGGATAAAATAAATTCTGACACATGCATTTCATTTATGAGAATGTTGTATACATTTTAAATAATGTTATGTATTCATAATACATCCTGATTAGAAGTTTCTTATTTACACATAAATTATTTCCACATAGCATTCTACAAGCTAGGAAAGGAAATGACTCACAAGGTCTCACCAATCATATTAAGTAATTATTAGAAGCAGTGTTTCTCAAAATTATAATACAAATTAAATGGGTATGTCTTTCTTTATACCTTTGTTCATGGCTCTCTCTAAATCAGAGGATTTATGGAGAACTCTTTCTTTTCCATTTTTCCCTTACAAAAGAAACTGACAAACGTATACACAGCTTAGGGCCTTATAAATGTGTGCTTTACAGCATTATCCCCAATACATTGCTGTGCTTTACTCTTGTCAGAAAATAAAAAATTGTGAGTTTTTAGCACTTAAATTAGTTTGATGGGCAGAACTGCAATATGGCCACTAACACATGGCACTTTTATAAAGAGATGCTTCAGCATTTCAACTACTTCCATAAACGTGGTGCTCAGGATCCATGAAAATGACAACAGCATTTTCATGCCTCATATTGAGGAGTGTCAGACTTCAGGAGGCTGAGCAGGCCTGGAGGAGCCAGACTGAGAAGGAGCCTGCCCACTACCTCTAGCAAAAGCTGCCCATTAGGCCACAGTTAACAAAGCCCTCAGACATGTAAGAGTTTTTAGAGCCACAGAAATCGTTGACACTCTGACAGAGTATACTGGGAAACGAGCTATATTTGCTATTTCATTAACATACATACACAATCCAGGTGCATGTGGAATCTGGAAATGTATTAACATAATTAGGCATTATCAGAGATGTTTAAATCCCTATCTTCATGGACTCCATTTCATAGATGAACCCTTTGGTAAATGTTTGCACTTTATAAAACCACTTAGAGATAAGGAAGAATTAGCTGTGCTATATCTCTGATAACTAAGGTGTAGGCAATGAACAGAAGCCAGGAACTAAGTGTTTCATTAATGCTAAGGGTGTTTAAGTCCACCAGGAGAGAGGAGGAGGAAATGTACTTTTTGGTGAGGTCTATAATTTTTTTTATTAGTTTTATTCTGGTATCACTAATCTACAATTACATTAAGGACATTATGTTTACTAGGCTCCCCCCTTCACCAAGTCCCCCCAACATACTCGTTCACAGTCACTGTCCATCAACATAGTATGATGCTATAAAATCACTACCTGTCTTCTCTGTGTTGCACAGACCTCCCCGTGGCCCGCCACACTATACATGTTAATCATAATGCCCCCTTTCATTTTTCCCACCCTTATCCCTCCCTTCCCACCCATCCTCCTCAGTCCCTTTCCCTTTGGTAACTGTTAGTCCATTCTTGGGTTCTATGATTCTGCTGCTGTTTTGTTCCTTCAGTTTTCTTTTGTTCTTATACTCCACATATGAGTGAAATCATTTGGTACTTGTCTTTCTCCACCTGGCTAATTTCACTGAGCATAATACCCTCCAGCTCCATCTATGTTGTTGCAAATTGTAGGGTCTGTTTTTTTCTTATAGCTGAGTAATATTCCATTGTGTATATGTACCATATCTTCTTTATCCATTCATCTACAGATGGACATTTAGGTTCCTACCATATCTTGGCTATTGTAAATAGTGCAGCGATAAACATAGGCATGCATCTGTCTTTTTCAAACTGGAGTGCTGCATTCTTGGGGTGAATTCCTAGAAGTGGAATTCCTGGGTCAAATGGTATTTCTATTTTGAGTATTTTGAGGAACCTCCATACTTCTTTCCACAATGGTTGAACTAATTTACGTTCCCACCAGCAGTGTAGGAGGGTTTCCCTTTCTCCATAACCTTGTCAACATTTGTTGTTGTTTGTCTTTTGGGTGGTAGCCATCCTTACTGGTGTGGGATGATATCTCATTGTGGTTTTAATTTGCATTTCTCTGATGACAAGCGATGTGGAGCATATTTTCATTTGTCTGTTGGCCATCTGAATTTCTTCTTTAGAGAACTGTCTATTCAACTAATCTGCCCATTTTTTAATTGGATTATTTGCTTTTTGTTTGTTCAGGTGTGTGAGCTCTTCATATATTTTGGAAGTCAACCCTTTAACGGATCTGTCATTTATGAATATATTCTCCCATACTGTAGGATACCTTTTTGTTCTATTGATGGTGTCCTTTCTGTACAGAAGCTTTTCAGCATGACATAGTCCCATTTGTTCATTTTTTTTTTTGAGAGGGCATCTCTCATATTTATAGATCAAATGGTTGTTAACAACAATACAATTCAGTATAGGGGGGTCAATGCTCAATGTAAAATCATTAATCCATCTCAAGCCTAATTCTCATCAGTCTCCAATCTTCTGAAGCATAACGAACAAGTTCTTACATGGTGAACGAATTCTTACATAGTGAATAAATTCTTACATGGTAAACAGTACAAGGGCATTCATCACAGAAACTTTCGGTTTTGATCATGCATTATGAACTATAAACAATTAGGTCAAATATGAATATTCGTTTGATTTTTATACTTGATTTATATGTTGATCCCACATTTTTCCCTTTATTATTATTATTATTTTTATTTTTAATGAAATGCTGAAGTGGTAGGTAGATGCAAGATAAAGGTAGAAAACATAGTTTAGTGCTGTAAGAGGCCAAATGTAGATGATCATGTGTGTGCCTATGGGCTAAGTATTAATCCAAGATAGACAAGGGCAGCAAAACATCCACGGATGCAGAAGATTTCTCTCAAAGCAGGGGGGATGAGGTTCTGAGCCTCACCTCTGTTGATCCCCAATTTCTCACCTGACGGCCCCCCTGTGACTGTGCATGTCTTAGGTTGCTCCTCCCTTGAGGTATCTTACTCGTCTCTGGCTAACCAGTCATCTTCCGGGGCCATACAGGGAAATGTAAAGTTGGTAAGTGAGAGAGAAGCCATATTGTTTGAAAAGGTAAGCTTTTTACTTCTTTGCATATTTACGCCCTGTGGCTTCTATGCCCAGCACTTGTCTCGAGGTATCTTTACCACCTGGAGGAATTATGATACTTGGTAAATTCGATATGAGGCACGAATTCTATTTAAGTGTTATAATTAGGAAGGAAGAAGAAAAGCTATAGAGGTAGCATATGGAAGAAAACATGGGAGGATTGATTATTTCTTTGACATATCTTCCTGTAGAGTACCTTAAGCATGTATAGATTTTAAACTACTAACTAATTTGCACACACGTATTAACATAATAGGAATACGGTGACATAAACATAGCAAATCTATAATTACCATCCATTTCCAGTGAAGCCAAGAAAACCATTTAGGCACCCTAGGCATTTGTGAAAATTTGTCTATGATATGATGGATATTGTCCAACTGTACTTGAACAGTGTGAGAAAAATCACACAGATTAAAGCAGCCCATTTCTGGGTTCTGTTCACATCCCATATGTTCTTTTAACCGTAGATAGTCTATAGTCATAAGATTTTGGAGTGCTACAACTTGCACACCTCCCAACTCCTGGTTGAGTTCCAACAGTACAGATCCGGTCAAATTCGTTGTCTCACTATATGCACATGCCATCCTAGACATCTCCCTCCTCATTCCAATGGCAAGTCCAGGAAACGGTGGGGTGGATGCAGCCACAACCGCAGCATCACCCAGATCCCTGTGGAAGCTTTTTGATGCTCATCCCATGGCACAAGTCCTCCAGAGAGTGCTGCTGCCGGAAGATCCTCCTCATATCGTATGTTAGTTCATTTTCTGGGTACCCAAGCTAGGCCTTGATCTTCTGCATGGAAACAAGCAGACCCTTTGCCCACACTTTGACATGCCCTCTATACCACTGTGCAGAACTCATTGGAGGTCACCATACTGGCACTGCTTTTTTTTTTTTATTAAGAGAAAGGAATATTATCAGAAAAGAGTACCTCCATAGCTGATCATCTGACACCCTTTAAGTGATCAACATTAAGGATATTTAAAGCATGCGTTGATCTTTGATTTACTAATAGTTTTATCCTATCAAGGAGTAATCCCTCTTTTCTATCTTTCTTTTTTTTTTAATCTTTAATCTACACTTACATGAAGAGTACTATGTTTATTATGCTCTCCCCTATATCGGGTTCCCCCTAACAACCACATTACAGTTACTGTCCATCAGCTTAGCAAAATGTTGTAGAATCCCTACTTGTCCTCTCTGTGATGTGCAGCCCACCCTCCCCTTTCTCCTTCCCACCAATGCATGCTAATCTTAATACCCCCCTTCTTCTTCTCCCCCCTTATCCCTCCCTGCCCACCCATCCTCCCCAGTTCCTTTCCCTTTGGTACCTGTTAGTCCACTTTTGGGTTCTCTAATTCCGCTGCTGTTTTGTTCCTTCAGTTTTTCCTTTGTTCTTATACTCCTCAGATGAGTGAAATCATTTGGCATTTCTCTGTCTCCGCTTGGCTTATTTCACTGAGCATAATACTCTCTAGCTCCATCCAAGTTGCTGCAAAAGGTTGGATTTTTCCACTTCTTATAGCTGAGTAGTATTCCATTGTGTATATGTACCACATCTTCTTTATCCATTCATCTCCCGATGGGCATTTAGATTGCTTCCAATTCTTGGCTATTGTAAATAGTGCTGCAATAAACATAGGGGTGCATCTGTCTTTCTCAAACTAGATTACTGCGTTCTTAGGGTAAATTCCTAGGAGTGGAATTCCTGGGTCAAATGGTAGGTCTGTTTTGAGCATTTTGATGAATTTCTATACTGCTTTCCACAATGGTTGAACTAATTTACATTCACACCAGCAGTGTAGGAGGGTTCCCCTTTCTCCACAGCCTCGCCAACATTTGTTGTTGTTTGTCTTTTGGATGGCAGCTGTCCTTACTGCTGTAAGGTGATACCTCATTGTAGTTTTAATTTGCATTTCTCTGATAATTAGCGATGTGGAGCATCTTTTCATGTGTCTCTTGGCCATCTGTATTTCTTTTTTAGAGAACTGTCTGTTCAGTTCCTCTGCCCATTTTTTAATTGGGTTATTTGTTTTTTGTTTGTTGAGGCGTGTGAGCTCTTTATATATTCTGGACGTCAAGCCTTTATCAGATCTGTCATTTTCAAATATATTCTCCCATACTGTAGGGTTCCTTTTTGTTCTATTGATGGTGTCTTTTGCTGTACAGAAGCTTTTCAGCTTAATGTAGTCCCACTTGCTCATTTTTGCTGTTGTTTTCCTTGCCTGGGGAGATATGTTCAAGAAGAGGTCACTCATGTTTATGTCTAAGAGGTTTTTGCCTATGTTTTTCTCCAAGAGTTTAATGGTTTCATCACTTACATTCAGGTCTTTGATCCATTTTGAGTTTACCTTTGTATATGGGGTGAGCCAATGGTCCAGTTTCATTCTCCTACATGTAGCTGTCCAGTTTTGCCAGCACCATCTGTTGAAGAGACTGTCATTTTGCCATTGTATGTCCATGGCTCCTTTATCAAATATTAATTGACCATATATGTTTGGGTTAATTTCTGGAGTCTCTATTCTGCTCCACTGGTCTGTCGCTCTGTTCTTGTGCCAGTACCAAATTGTCTTGATTACTATGGATTTGTAGTAGAGCTTGAAGTTGGGGAGTGAGATCCCCCCTACTTTATTCTTCTTTTTCAGGATTGCTTTGGCTATTCGGGGTCTTTGGTGTTTCCATATGAATTTTTGAATTATTTGTTCCAATTCATTGAAGAATGTTGCTGGTAATTTGAGAGGGATTGCATCAAATCTGTATATTGCTTTGGGCAGTATGGCCATTTTGACGATATTAATTCTTCCTAGCCATGAGCATGGGATGAGTTTCCATTTATTAGTGTCCCCTTTAATTTCTCTTAAGAGTGACTTGTAGTTTTCAGAGTATAAGTCTTTCACTTCTTTGGTTAAGTTTATTTCTAGGTATTTTATTCTTTTTGATGCAATTGTGAGTGGAATTGTTTTCCTGATTTCTCTTTCTATTGATTCATTGTTAGCATATAGGAAAGCTACAGATTTCTGTGTGTTAATTTTGTATCCTGCAACTTTGCTGTATTCCGATATCAATTCTAGTAGTTTTGGAGTGTAGTCTTTAGGGTTTTTTATGTACAGTATCATATCATCTGCAAATAGTGACAGTTCAACTTCTTCTTTACCAATCTGGATTCCTTGTATTTCTTTGTTTTGTCTGACTGCCGTGGCTAGGACCTCCAGTACTATGTTAAATAACAGTGGGGAGAGTGAGCATCCCTGTCTGGTTCCCAATCTCCGAGGAAATGCTTTCAGCTTCTCGCTGTTCAGTATAATGCTGGCTGTAGGTTTATCATATATGGCCTTTATTATGTTGAGGTACTTGCCCTCTATTTCCATTTTGCTGAGAGTTTTTATCATGAATGGATGTTGAATTTTGTCAAATGCTTTTACAGCATCTATGGAGATGATCATGTGTTTTTTGTCTTTCTTTTTGTTGATGTGGTGGATGATGTTGATGGATTTTCGAATGTTGTACCATCCTTGCATCTCTGGGATGAATCCCACTTGGTCATGGTGTATGATCCTTTTAATATACTGTTGAATTCTGTTTTCTAATATTTTATTGAGTATTTTTGCAGCTACATTCATCAGGGATATTGGTCTGTAATTTTCTTTTTTGGTGGGGTCTTTGCCTGGTTTTGGTACTAGGGTGATGTTGGCTTCATAGAATGAGTTTGGGAGTATTCCCTCTTCTTCTATTTTTTGGAACACTTTAAGGGGAATGGGTATTATGTCTTCTCTGTGTGTCTGATAAAATTCTGAGGTAAATCCGTCCGGCCCCGGGGTTTTGTTCTTGGGTAGTTTTTTGATTACCGTTTCAATTTCTTTGCTCGTAATTGGTTTGTTTTACTTTTGTGTTTCTTCCTTGGTCAGTCTTGGGAGGTTGTATTTTTCTAGGAAGTTGTCCATTTCTTCTAGGTTTTCCAGCTTGTTGGCATATAGGTTTACATAATAGTCTTTAATAATTCTTTGTATTTCTGTGGAGTCTGTCGTGATTTTTCCATTCTCATTTCTGATTATGTTGATTTTTTGTTGATTCTCTTTTTCTCTTAATAAGTTTGGCTGGAGGCTTATCTATTTTGTTTATTTTATCATAGAACCAGCTATTGGTTTCGTTGATTTTTGCTTTTATTTTATTCTTCTCAATTTTGTTTGTTTCTTCTCTGATCTTTATTATGTCCCTCCTTCTGCTGACTTTAGGCCTCATTTGTTCTTCTTTTTCCAGTTTCGATAATTGTGATGTTAGACTATTCATTTGAGATTGTTCTTCCTTCTTCAAGTGTGCCTGGATTGCTATATACTTTCCTCCTAAGACTGCTTTCGCTGCGTCCCACAGAAGTTGGGGCTTAGTGTTGTTGTTGTCATTTGTTTCTATATATTCTTTGATCTCTACTTTGATTTGTTCATTGATCCATTGATTATTTAGTAGCATCTTGTTAAGCCTCCATGTGTTTGTGAGCATTTTTGTGTTCTTTGTAGAATTTATTTCTACTTTTATACCTTTGTGGTCTGAAAAACTGGTTGGTAGAATTTCAATATTTTGGAATTTACTGAGGCTCTTTTTGTGAGCTAGTATGTGGTCTATTCTGGAGAATGTTCCATGTGTACTTGAGAAGAATGTATATCCTGTTGCTTTTGGATGTAGAGTTCTATAGATGTCTATTAGGTCCATCTGTTCTAGTGTGTTGTTCAGTGCCTGTGTGTCTTTACTTATTTTCTGCCCAGTGGATCTATCCTTTGGGGTGAGTGGTGTGTTGAAGTCTCCTAAAATGAATGCATTGCAGTCTATTTCCCTCCTTAGTTCTGTTAGTATTTGCTTCACATATTCTGCTGCTCCTGTCTTGGGTGCATATATATTTAGAATGGTTATATCCTCTTGTTGGACTGAGCCCTTTATCATTTTGTAGTATCCTTCTTTATCTCTTGTTACTTTCTTTGTTTTGAAGAATATTTTGTCTGATATTAGTACTGCAACCCCTGCTTTCTTCTCGCTCTTGCTTGCCTGAAATATGTTTTTCCGTCCCTTGACTTTTAGTCTATGCTTGTCTTTGGGTTTAAGGTGAATTTCTTGTAAGCAGCATATAGATGGGTCTTGCTTTTTATCCATTCTATTACTCTGTGTCTTTTGATTGGTGCATTAAGTCCATTTACATTTAGGGTGACTATTGAGAGATATGTACTTATTGCCATTGCAGGCTTTAGATTCGTGGTTACCAAAGGTTCAAGGTTAGCTTCTTTAATATCTTACTGCCTAACTTAGCTCACTTACTGAGCTGTTATATACACTGTCTGGAGATTCTTTTCTTCTCTCCCTTCTTATTCCTCCTCCTCCATTCTTCATATGTTGTGTGTTTTGTTCTGTGCTCTTTTTAGGAGTGCTCCCATCTAGAGCAGTCCCTGTAGGATGCCCTGTAGAGGTGGTTTGTGGGAAGCAAAATCCCTCAGCTTTTGCTTGTCTGGTAATTGTTTAATTCCGCCATCATATTTAAATGATAGTCATGCTGGATACAGTGTCCTTGGTTCAAGGCCCTTCTGTTTCATTGCATTAAGTATATCATGCCATTCTCTTCTGGCCTGTAGTGTTTCTGTTGAGAAGTCTGATGTTAGCCTGATGGGTTTTCCTTTATAGGTGACCTTTTTCTCTCTATCTGCCTTTAAAACTCTTTCCTTGTCCTTGATCCTTACCATTTTAATTACTATGTGTCTTGGTGTTGTCCTCCTTGGATCCTTTCTGTTGGGGGTTCTGTGTAATTCCATGGTCTGTTCGATTATTTCCTCCCCCAGTTTGGGGAAGTTTTCAGCAATTATTTCTTCAAAGAGACTTTCTATCCCTTTTCCTCTTTCTTCTTCTTCTGCTACCCCTATAATATGAATGTTATTCCTTTTGGCTTGGTCACATAGTTCTCTTAGTTTCATTCAGTATGTTTCATTCCTGGATATCCTTTTATCTCTCTCTATGTCAGCTTCTATATTTTCCTGTTCTCTCACTTCTATTCCTTCAATGGCCTCTTGCATCTTATCCATTCTGCTTATAAATCCTTCCAGGGATTGTTTCACTTCAGTGATCTCCTTCCTGACATCTGTGATCTCCCTCCGGACGTCATCCCATTGCTCTTGCATTTTTCTCTGCATCTTATCCCATTGCTCTTGCATTCTTCTCTGCATCTCTGTCACCATGTTCATGATTTTTATTTTGAATTCTTTTTCAGGAGGACTGGTTAGGTCTGTCTCCTTCTCAGGTGTTGTCTCTGTGATCTTTGTCTGCCTGTAGTTTTGCCTTTTCATGGTGATAGAGATAGTTTGCAGAGCTGGTACGAGTGACCGCTGGAAGAGCTTTCCTTCTTGTTGGTTTGTGGCCTTCCTCTCTGCGTTAGCAAGACGCTGGGTTCTTGCAGGTGTGGATGTGATCTGGATGTTGTCCTGTGTCCTCTGGTCTCTATTTTAGGAAGAATTTTCTTTGTTATATTTTCATAGCTCTATGTGTTTTTGGGAGGAGATTTCCACTGCTCTACTCACGCCACCATCCTGGCTCTGCCCCCCACCCCCGTCATTTGTTCATTTTTGCTTTTGTTTCCCTTGCCCAGGGAAATATATTCAAGAAGAGGTTTATGTCTAAAAGAATTCTGCCTATGTTTTTTTCTTAAATTTTATGGTTTCATGACTTACATTCAAGTCTTTGATCCATTTCGAATTTACTTTTGTGTATGGGGTTAGACAGTGATCCAATTTCATTCTCTTACATGTAGCTGTCCAGTTTTGCCAGCACCATCTGTTGAAGAGACTGTCATTTCACCATTGTATGTCCATGGCCCCTTTATTGAATATTAGTTCACGACATATGTTTGGGTTAATGTTTGGAGTCTCTATTCTCTTCCATTGGTCTGTGGCTCTGTTCTTGTACCAGTACCAAATTGTCTTGATCACTGTGACTTTGTAGTACAGCTTGAAGTTTGGGAGCAGGATCCCGCCCCCCCTCTTTATTCTTCCTTCTCAGGATTGCGTTGGTTCTTCAGGGTCTTTGACTATTCCATATGAATTTTTGAACTATTCCAGTTCATTGAAGAATGCTATTGGTAGTATGATAGAGATTGCATCAAATCTGTATATTGCTTTGGGCAGGATGGCCATTTTGATGATATTAATTCTTCCTAGCCAGGAGCATGGGATGAGTTTCCATTTGTTAGTGTCCTCTTTAATTTCTCTTACGAGTGTCTTATAGTTTTCATGGTAAAGGTCTTTCACTTCCTTGGTTAGGTTTATTCCTAGGAATTTTATTCCTTTTGATGCAATTGTGAGTGAAAATATCTTCCTGATTTCTCTTTCTATTAATTTATTGTTAGTGTATAGGAAAGCCACAGATTTCTGTGTGTTAATTTTGTATCCTGCAACTTTGCTGAATGCTGATATTAGCTCTAGTAGTTTCGGAGTGGAGACTTTAGAGTTTTTTATGTACAATATCACATCATCTGAAAATAGTGACAGTTTATCTTCTTTTTTACCAATCTGGATTCCTTGTATCTCTTTGTTTTGTCTAACTGCCATGGCTAGAACCTCCAGTACTATGTTGAATAACAGTGAGGAGAGTGGGCACCCCTGTCTTGTTCCCGTTGGCAGAGGAAAAGCTTTCACCTTCTTGCTCTTCAGTATGCTGTTGGCTGTGGGATTATCATATATGGCCTTTATTATGTTGAGGTACTTGCCCTCTATACCCATTTTGTTGAGAGTTTTTATCATGAATGGATGTTGAATATTGTCGAATGCTTTTTCAGCTTCTATGGAGATGATCGTGTGGTTTTTGTCTTTCTTTTTGTTGATGTGGTATATGATGTTGATGGATTTTCAAATGTTGTACCATCCTTGCATTCCTGGGATGAATCCCACTTGCTCATGTTGTATGATCCTTTTGATGTATTTTTGAACTCGTTTTGCTAATATTTTGTTGAGTGTTTTCGCATCTACATTCATCAGGGATATTGGTCTGTAGTTTTCTTTTTTGGTGGGGTCTTTGCCTGGATTTGGTATTAGGGTGATGTTGGTTTCATAGAATGAGTCTGGGAGTATTCCCTCCTCTTCTATTTTTTGGAAAACTTTAAGGAGAATGGGTATTATGTCTTCTCTGTGTGTCTGATAAAATTCCGAGGTAAATCCATCTGGCCCAGGGGTTTTGTTCTTTGGCAGTTTTTTGATTACCGCTTCAATTTCGTTACTGGTAATTGGTCTGTTTAGATTTTCTGTTTCTTTCTGGGTCAGACTTGGAAGGTTGTATTTTTCTAGGAAGTTGTCCATTTCTGCTGGGTTTCCCAGCTTGTTAGCATATAGGTTTTTATAGTACTCTCTATTAATTCTTTGTATTTCTGTGTGGTCTGTCATGATTTTTCCTTTCTCATTTCTGCTACTGTTGATGTGTGTTGACACTCTTTTCCTCTTAATAAGTCTGGCTAGAGGCTCATCTATTTTGTTTATTTTCTCAAAGAATGAGCTCTTGGTTTCATTAATTTTTGCTATTGTTTTATTCTTTTCAATTTTATTTATTTCTTCTCTGATCTGTATAATGTCCCTCCTTCTCCTGTCTTTAGGCCTCATTTGTTCTTCTTTTTCCAATTTTGATAATTGTGACATTAAACCATTCATTTGGGATTGTTCTTCCTTCTTTATATATGCCTGGATTGCTATATACTTTCCTCTAAAGTTGCTTTTGCTGTATCCCACAGTAGTTGGGGTTTTGTGTTGTTGTTGTCGTTTGTTTACATATTTTGCTGTATCTCCATTTTAATTTTGTCATTGAGCCATTGATTATTTAGGATCATGTTGTTAAGCCTCCATGTGTTTGTGAGCCTTTTTGCTTTCTTTGTACAATTTATTTCTAGGTTTATGCCTTTGTGGTCTGAAATGTTGGTTGGTAGGATTTCAATCTTTTGGAATATACTGAGGCTCTTTTTGTGTCCTAATAGGTGGTCTATTCTGGAGAATGTTCCATGTGCACTTGAGAAGAATGTGTATCTTGTTGATTTTGACTGTAAAGTTCTGTAGATGTCTATTAGATCCATCTATTCTAGTGTGTTCTTCAGTGCCTCTGTGCCCTTACTTATTTTCTGTCTGGTGGATCTGTTCTTTGGAGTTAGTGGTGTGTTGAAGTCTCCTAAAATGAATGCATTGGATTCTATTTCCTCCTTTAATTCTGTTAGTATATGTTTCACATATGTTGGTGCTCCTGTATTGGGTACATATATATTTATAATGGTTATATCCTCTTGTTGTAGTGAGCCCTTTATCATTATGTAATATCCTTCTTTATCTTTTGTTACTTTCCTTATTTTGAAGTCTATTTTTTTGTGATACTAGTATTGAAACACCTGCTTTTTTCTCTCTTTAGTTTGCATGAAATATCTTTTTCCATCCCTTGACTTTAAGTCTGTGCATGTCTTTGGGTTTGAGCTGAGTCTCTTGTAAGCAGCATATGGATAGGTCTTGCTTTTTTAGCCATTCTATTACTCTGTGTCTTTTGATTGGTGCATTCAGTCCATTTACATTTAGGGTGATTATTGAAAGGTATGCACTTATTGCCATTGCAGGCTTTAAGGTTCTGTAACCTTTAACCAAATGTTAAAGGTTAGCTTCTTTACTATCTTACTGTCTAACTTAACTCGCTTATTGAGCTATTATAAACACAGTCTGATGATTCTTTATTTCTCTCCCTTCTTATTCCTTCTCCTCCCTTCTTCATATGTTTGGTGTTTTGTTCTGTGCTCTTCTTAGGAGTGCTCCCATCTAGAGCAGTTCCTGTAAGATGCCCTGAAAACGTGGTTTGTGGAAGGCAAATTCCCTCAACTTTTGCTTGTCTAGGAATTGTTTAATCCCTTCTTCATATTTAAATGATAATCGTGCTGGATACAGTATTCTTGGTTCGAGGACCTTCTGTTTCATTGCATTAAGTATATCATGCCATTCTCTTCTGGAGGTCTGTAATTTTGAGATAGAATTTTTGCCATCCCTCCTACCTAGGACAGGAAGTTTCCTATGTGTTATGAAACAGCTGCAACTGTAAGTGATGGAACAATGACGTCTAAAGTAAGCAAATAGTCTTGCAAGTTATCCTAAAAATGTAGAAGACACATAGTATGTGATACTTAATTAACTCAATTAAAAAACACAACTAGGAGTATTTAAACATGCCTGTAATTGAGATAATGTTCTCTCCTTTCCCTTCACTCATCAATATTTAAAGGAACAAGCTGCACACATATAAACACACCATGTCTGTCCTGAGCAAATGGTGATAACTACTGCAGTGACGTTGTTAGCAGTAACCAGATGGACCGATCCTATATTTCTATTATCTAACATATATTTTGGGCTATATAAACAACTTTTATTTAGGTTATACACACATTGCCCCCTTCCTGCCAAGAACTCTCCGTGCTGTGCTTTGTGTTTTTGCAGAGGACAGGCAGGAATGGAAACCAGAAGAACCACTTTCCAGTATCATCTCTGCCATTTACATGCCATGCCCCACAACACTGGGGGAGTTCAGGGAGCTGTTGGCCTCCCTTTGTATTACTGTCCTCAGCTGTGAAATGACAGTAGTATTTAAATCTTCTGTTTACTGAGAAAATTAAAATTAATAATAAATAACATATTCAACATCAACAACAGTTCAGTGTTGATGATGACCATCACCATTGCCAAAATCTTTTAGTCAACAAAGGGTTTCAGTCACTTCTTTACATTAACTAATTTAGTGCCTAGAACAGTCCTGCGAGAAGTGAGAAAACAAACACAAGGGTTTACACAACTTGGCAACTGCCTATGTGTGGTAAGCTGCAGTGAGAAGTGCACCCTTTCTGGCTTCTGTAGCTTTGCTTTTTCAATCACTATACTTAACTTTCTGAGGCACAATAAATACTAAGCAAATGTTACCTGTTATTTGTCTTATTTAGTATCTGTTTATAGTGAATGTTTACCTTGTGGCAAATACTGTGTACACAGTACTCCTATTGCTCAATAAATTTCTATAGGACTTCACTTATAACCTATTGTTAATTAGTTGTAAAATTTAGTCACTTAAAATATTCACAAAGTTTCACAAAGTAATTCACCCAGTTCAAGGCAGACAGATTGAAAACCAAAATATTTCTAACCCCTGGTCCTTTCTTCTATGTTCTACTGATTCTCAGACTCTTTATTATGAATCAATACAGAATTCCCCCTTTATTTCCAATGAAGCTGACTAAAATTTAGAAGTTCATGGAATTAATATATTTTGTACAAATTAGAAGTGTTCTGTTAATGGGAATATTTATCTGGCTATTATTTTAGAATGTATCTTACAATTTATGTTTCATATTTCATTCATTTCAGAGATATCATTGTTGAAAATTAGAAGTTTTTTAAACCAATTTATTTTGGGAAATGGCAGGAACAATAAGAACTCTTAACTATTTTTAACTGTATTTCTGTGCTGGTGACTACACTCACATTGCTGGGCATCCATTCACCATCCATCTCCAGAACTATTTCACACTGAGAAGCTGAAACTCTAACCCCATAAAGCGTAACTGCACATTCCATTCTCCGCAAGACCTCAACAATCATCATGTGCTTTCTGTGTAGAGACACTTACTGTAGCTCCCACACTTCAATGGAATCACAGTGTTAATCATTTCTAACTAGATTATTTGATGGATTCAAAGCTCACTCATTTTCAAAGGCAATAAAACCAAGAAGCAAAATAAACAACTATGAACAAATAAATAACTTTCCGGGAACACCTTGGTCTTTGCTTTCTACTTTGGTTTTCTTTGAAACTCTTTTATACAGATGTACTGGAGTTTCTTCTAACAGCTAGAAGTGTATTTTGAGCATAACTTACTTCGTGTTAGTGGATATCACATTGGTAATTTGATAAAGTCACAAATGGGAACACATCACACAAATTTGCAAATGCTGAAAGATCAGCTCATTCATCCATCACAGATATTATCACACATACATGAGCCAGTCACAATAACACAAAACCAATAAATAGATCAGTGCAATTGGGAATTTGAAAGATTATTCTCCATCCTTAGACATACAAATTAATGCCTTAATTTTGAAAGAACCCACTACATGTATTTTATTTTTCCTGCTTTTTCAGGTATAAGAAAATAAAAATATTGTATATATTTATAGGGTTCAACTTGATACATAGGCATACATATACTTTATATATATATATAAATAGACACACATGGTTTGTGAGATTTTGACCACAGGTAAGATAATCAACACATCCATTAGCACAAGCAGGCAGCATATTGTTTTCTTTCTGTGTGTTGGTTGCAGTACACAGCTCACTCTTTGGGAGCCACTGGATGTCAATCAACCACACAGGTGTCACGGAGGTTTTTCTTCTGGGATTGTCTGATGATCCAAGAATTCAAACCCTACATGGTGTCCTGTTCCTCATGGCTTACCTGGCGGCCCTGTTTGGAAATGGATTAATCATTACCCTTATTACTTGGGATCCTCAACTTCACACACCCATGTACTTCTTCCTGAAGAACCTGTCATTCATAGATCTCTGCTACATTTCTGTCACTGTTCCAAAATTTGTTCTTAACTCTCTGATGAAGAGGAACAAAATATCTCTCCTGGGATGTGTTTTCCAAGTCCTTTTTTTTCTGAGTTTTGCTTTGGCTGAAGTAGCTATTATCACAGTAATGTTCTATGACGGCTAGGTGGCCATCTGCCATCCACTGCGCTATGAGAACATCATGAACAAGGGGGCCTGTGGATGGATGGTGGTGGCTTCATACATCAGTGGAGGGGTCTCTGGAGCCATGCACATGGCAGCAACATTTTCTACAACTTTTACTTCCAACAAAATGCATCATTTCTTCTGTGATATCCCTCAGATTATTTTGATCTCAGACTCCAAAATGAGCATAAATGAAGCATCAGTTTTAGCATTCACTGCAACTATCTCACTAGCTTGTTTCATCTTCATTTTATATTCCTATGTGCACATATTCTCTTCTGTCTTAAGGATCTCCTCCGTGGAGGGCAGATACAAAGCCCTCTCCACCTGCCCCCCTCATTTGTTTGTTGTGACTGTGTTTGTTTCAACAGGTGCCTTGGCCTATCTGAAGCCAGCTTCTGAGTCAAGGACCATTCTCGATAATATTTTGTCTATATTTTACACACTGGTGCCTCTGTCTTTGAATCCCATCATATACAGCCTAAGAAACAAGGATATAAAAGTAATTCTGGGAAAAGTCCTAGGAATTGTTGCATTTAAGTTAAATTAATTATATTTGGGTAGATTAAAAAGAGTTTCTTCATCCCTAAGACACATTTTTTTTTTCAAATTTTTCCGTTTATCCAGGTTAGATGTATTTAACAATAATGTGGTATGTTAGCTGTTTGGGATTAGTGATAGAGCTCCCATTGCAGAATATTATTCAGACAAACAGAAGGAAACAAATATCAGTGAAGCACAATTAGTGTAGTATGTTTGGACAGTGGTTAACAACATTACTTAGCAATATATATAGAATTTTAAAACTTAGATTTTCTAATTGATAACACAGAAGTTACTAATATACTTTTTAATTCAATGTTTTTTATAGTATTGCCTTGACTATTTTCTTTACTAGATATAATCCAATGTAATTTGTACAACCTGGGTCTCCACAAGCCAGAATGATGCTACATTTTAGAAAGATATGTATTTCCTCAGTGTTGAGTGGCCTTCCTGCTGTATCATTTCCTGGCAAGTGGGAGCGCATCCATCAGGTCCTGGGATCTCTGTGCTCAGCACAGACCAGGTATAAAATGCTTGCCATTGGTATTTTTATCATCAGCCTGAGAAATATCCTTTTATCGTTATAATGCATAAGTGAAGCCTCCCTACACCTCCTATGCACATAAAGAGAAATTGCTAGGAAGGGAGGCCGGAGGAAAGGCTCCTTTTTCCTAGTGTTTCACTTCCTTCCTCTTGACAACAGCCAGCTGCCTATATGTGAGCCTCCACAAGGTGATGAGGCTGAGGCCGCCTGCGCACCACGCTGTCCCACTGCACCCCCACGCTGCTCAAAGTGCACATTCAGCAAGCGCTACGAGTCAGGAGTGCTTTGATTTGCCTGTGCTGCTCATGAAATTCTGTTACTACACAAGGCCTCCATTGCAGCTCTTTGTGTACATTTTATTAAGGTCAGGGAACTGTCTGAGGCAAAGGGATATGGAAGCTGAGAGAGCTGTCCTCACAGCTCAGGGTCCTCTCCTTACCCCTATGATACTAACAGGAATACAGCTGTGGAGCCCTGGGAGCATGCATATGAAACTGGTATCTACCGGCCCATGACAACAGAAGCGCCCGTCTAAATGAACCAAATGACATGTACAGGAATCTCACATTGCACAAATGAAACTCGCATAATGCTAAAAACTAGTATTATGATTTACTGATGGCAACATTGAGGAAAAAATTATTCAGATAATTACCACCATAAGCAAAAAGAAACTGACATAAAGTAAAACTCATAGAATGGTTTTACTTATTAAAAAACAATGTTCCTTGTTTGGAGACAGTTTACGTGTAGTTTGAAGCAGGGGATATGCTATTTATCAGTCCATCAGTCAGGGTGTCCGGGGTACATCTGGTCACTGTCTTACATGCCTGTGTACTTCCTGGTGCCATTTATGCATGAGAAGAGGCAACATCTGAGATTATCACTCACTCTCCAAAGGAATTCTGGCAAGGACATGGGAATGAAGTTCCATTTTACACTTTGCTATAAAGAAAAAATTAAGAGTGTGGACATAATTCAAAGTCAAATATAGAAAAGTCTCTGTACATACACTGATCTGAGATATATTGAAAATACACTATAATGTTTCTCATAGGTTACACCTAAGTCATGATTAAAGAAAAATGCTCAGGGAAATAAGCCAGGTGGAGAAAGACAAGTACCAAATGATTTCACTCATATGTGGAGTATAAGAACAAAGGAAAAGTGAAGGAACAAAACAGCAGCAGAATCACAGAACCCAAGAATGGACTAAGTTACCAAAGGGAAAGGGACTGGGGAGGATGCGTGGGAAGGGAGAGAGGGATAAGGGAGGGGGGAGAAAGGAGGCATTACGATTAGTATGTATAATGTGGGGGGAGGCACGGGGAGGGCTGTGCAACACAGAGAAGACAAGAAGTGATTTTACAGCATCTTACTAAGCTGGTGGATAATACCTTGAAGGGGTATGTGGGGGGTCTTGGTGAAGGGGGAAGCCTAGTAAACATAATGTACTTCATGTAATTATACATTAATGATACAAAACTAAAAAAAAGAAAAATGGTCATGTTTATCCTTACATATAACAAATTTTAAAAGAATCAATATCAAAGGTCACATCATTATCTGAAAATTTAAAGAAACACAGGTAACTTATCACAAAGAAAAGAGAATAAACAATATAGAACAGATAATATTAGTAACAAGTAAATTAAAAAATACAACACATTACAAATGCTTATGATGGAAGAATGCAGGAACTTTGAAAACACTAATAAAATTAATAAAACCATTTTGAAACTGATTTTGTAGTGATAAAGAGTCAAAGGAGGCTTCTACTCTTTCGATGTGTTTTGTTGCTTTTCTTGTGTGGTCAATAAAGGGGTATATTTATTTCATATTTTATTTACATATGCATTTATGAATTTACAATTTTATGGGAAAATCAACCAAGATCAAAATAAGTTTTATGTCAAAACATAAAAAATTGGATAAATGAAACATTATTCTAATATACAACTTTACCAAAATAGGCATAAGAAAAATAATCTTTTTGTATTTATTAAATTAATTTTCAATTAAAAACATTCTAAATGATAAAACTCAAGATGTCATTATTGAATTGACCCTTGCTCCTTCCTTGGGGACCTGATGACCCTGGGATTCCATGACAGCCCCTGGGCCCCTGTGAGCTGTGCAGAGAACTTGACCTTGATGTCAACAAGTATTTCCCTGATGGGATCATTGTCTTTTCTCAGCTCCTTGAGATTCCTTCCAGTGGAGAGAAATGACTTCCAGTTTCTCGAGCTCCTTCTCAGAAAAGATAATCTCCTTTAGATATAATAAGAGGTTCTCTGCAATTCTTTCTACACTTCTTAAGATTTCTTCTTGTAGAAGCTGCATATCTGTTAAGTGCACCTCATATTTCTACACACTTTGGGGGCTATTTCTGGATTTCTAAGCAGAGTATTTCCATCTCAAACAATTTTCTCTAGATATGAATTTTATATTCTTTATGTGATTCGGGCAGTAATTTAAGCAGCTACTCACACATTGTACATTTGCAATGATTACTTTACATCAGTGTAAAGAGAAAAGATGCCAGAGTATAACTAATATAGTAGGGGTAAGTTCATCACTTTCAGAAAGAGGAAATAGTAATTATATGACATTATTTCTGTCTGCAGAAAACACGTTAATCATGTTATATAATTAAAATTAGTTGTGTCTGGTCATTAGATCATAATTTAAAAATATTAATATCTGTAACTGAAATATAAATAAAAAGATACATGCACCCCTATGATTACTGTAGCATTGTTTATAATACTCAACACAAGACAACACACAAACTGTCCGTCAAGGTGAGTGCATAAAGAAGAGGTGGTACATATCCATAATGGAATGTTATTCAGTTATAGAGAATATGGAAATCCTGCCATTTGTGAAAACATGGGTGGACCTAGAGGGTATTATGTTATGTGAAATAAGTTGGGCAGAGACCGAGAAATGCCATAGATTTCACTTATTTGTGGAATATAAAAACTAAACAAAATGAAGAAAACAGCAGTAATTTATTGACACTGAGAAGTAACTAGTGGTTCCCATGGGGGAGGGTATGAGGTCTGTGGGTGAAATAGGTAAATAGTTTAAAGAGGCACAAAATCTTAATCATTATAAAATTAGTCATGGTGATGAAAGTACAGCATAGAGAATATAGGCCGTAATCATGTAACACCTTCCCATGTTGACACAAAGCAACTACTCTAGTTGGGGTGAGCATTAGTAATATATATAATGGTCAAATCACTGTTTTAAAACGTGAAACCAATATAATATTGTATATAAACTATAATTTTCAAAAAAGGAAGGAAGGAAAGAAACTTTTAAAGAAATACTAGGTTATATAATTTTGATATAAAACCAAAGACACATGCACTGTAAAGTCAGGAATAAGCTTAAATGGACTCTAATATATCGCATATATTATGAATATTCAGTTAAGGGTATATGTCTGTGTAAGTACACATATAGAAACATATAAGAGACCTAATACTTAGCATCTATTTATAAAAATTACAGTTCTAGGTAACAGATTTTTATAATGGTTCATAGGCAAACTATTTTTTTTAGCTCACCATCAGGGATTTAACTCTCTTGGAGGCTTCTTAGCTTAACGATGGGCTTTTATTAAGCCAGTCTCTTTCTCAGAAACCAACATCATAAAAGAAATACTTTCCCCTAAGGTGACCTGGGGATTCACTCTCTGCTTTAATTCCCCAGGATGCCAAACTACAGCTCCCTCTCCTGTCCCATCTCCCCACTCCTGGGTGTTCTTGAATGGACTTAGGGGACACATCACCACCTTATAGTTACAACAATTCACCTTTTCCTCAGAGAACATAGAAATGGTTCTTCTCACAGGAGGGTAACTGAGTTCACCCTGTTCCTGTTGAGACACAATCCACCAGCTCTTTCTACTACACTGGATGAGAGCGAATCTTCCTGGATGAAGAGAATCTCTGAAGATCAGAGCATTCAAGTCACATGTGAAATTGCTGGAATAAGGATGTTAGCCCCTTCTATATCCCATATTGTCAGAGATTGATCCATTGTCACCATGTAAGTAACATCTATATGGCACTTTTGAAGAGATAAAATACTCTTATCTAGAGAAGAAAAATTACTATTTTGTTAACATATTTTGCAATTAAATGGCTGTATGTGCTCCTTTTCCTTGTAGATATTTAGACTTTGATTTAACAACTATGTTTATTCTGAAATGAACTTGATTATTATTGAAAACTACAATTATTTTATCTCAGATACAACTAAAAGAGAAAATCCTTAGAGTTACAACAAAAGTGTGAGCTTATGGAAAAAGACACACACAAAAGCTCATGCTTGCATGCCTATACATGCACACAAACACACACACACACACACACACACAAATAGTAAAATTGGCTTAGGAAAGTGATATGAATTGATTTTGCCCAATTATAATGAACTCACTAAAATTTAGTACATGGAAAATTTTTCTGTCTAAATGTACTCCTAAGTATAACACATAAAATGTTGAAAATCAAATATTCTCACTTCTAACCCACAATAACCTGTAGACAATGTTACCTCTGCTCGCACATTCTTAAAATTCATCTACCCCCAAATATATTATTAAAATAAATTCTGGGAATGTTTTACTTTTAATATAAGAACAAATTAGTGTACATTTTAAGTTAATATTACATATTCAAAATACATTCCCATTAGAATGCTTTGTATTTACACATAAATTAATCCTATGTGTCATTCTGCAAGCCAGGAAGGGAAATTATTTGCTATCACCAATCATTTTTAAACAATTAATAGATACAGCATTTACTGAAATTATAATTCAGAAACAAATGGGTTTGCTCTCTCATTTTCCCTGTGACCATGGCTCTCTCTAAAACAGCAGATTTAGAGAGAACTCTGTCACTCTTGCAGCCTCCTCTTACAAAAGAAATTACCTGACAAGTGTATTCCCATCTCAGGGCTCTTTCAATATATTTTTAGAGTACTACCTCCTTTATAGGACTATGCTTCCTCCTTGTCAGAAAACAGGGAATTGTATGTTTTCAGCCCTGAAATTATTGTAAAATTGCAGTGTGGACACTAAAACACAGCGCTTTTATGTAGAGATGCTTCAGTTCAATCTACCACCGGGATAGGTGTGTCCAGCGTCCACAAACACGACAATTAGTATTTCTCATCTCAGCACTCGGATGCTCTGGCTCAGGGAGCCTCAGAGCCCAGGAGACTGGAAAAGTGGAAGGGGCTGACCTGAGATTGAGCCAGCCTTGTCTTTGGCAAATACTGCACTGTTGGGACAGTGTGGATCCAGCCTTTGGACATGCTACAGTTTTCTCAGTCACAGCTACCATTGACACTGTGACTCATAATGTGGGAAGACTGAGCTATATTTGCTGATTCGCCCACATATGCAATCCAGCTGCACATGGGATTGGGAAATCCATACAGTCAGGGAGTAACAGAGATGTTTCCACCCCAGCTACATGGGCTGCATTTCGTTAATGGATCCTTTGTTATTCATGAAATTGTTTGGTCCTTATGAAACCATTTTGAAATGAGGAAGAATTGGTTGTATTATATCACTGACAATTAAGGCACAAGAACTGAACAAATGTCAGGAATTGTTTCTTCCAATAAAAGGTGATGGTACTCAATATGATGGCCAGAGAAAGAGGACATACAATTTTTGCTGAGAACTGTAATTTTGAGTTAGAATTCTTACCATTCCTCCTACTTAAGACAATATATTTTTTATTAGTTAAGAAGTAGTAGGACTATAGGTGGCAAAACTATGTCATCTAGACCCAGAATGAAGTAAGCAGACTTTGAGAAGAAAATATTCTGAACATGTTAACATGAATAACATGTGATCTACAAAAAAATGCTTATTTTTAAACACAAGAATTTAATATGCCTCTAATTGAGATGAGGTTTCCCTTCCTCCCCATCACTCGCCAATATTTAAGTGCACCAGCTGCTCAGATGACCACACCCTCTGCCCCAGTGAGAATGGCAGGAACTGAAGTGGAGCTGCAGCAGCGATCCACTGGCCAGGTCTCATTTTCCAATCATTAAAATGTATTTTGTGTTAAAAAAAAGTAACCTTTTTATTCGTTACTAAACTACATTTAGAGCCTCCAGGTTGCCAACAGCTCTTTATACTGTGCAACTTTGCAGAGAACAGGCAGGCACAGAAGTAAAAAAAAAAAAAAAACACTTCACCACCCACTCTGGCATTTACTGGCTTTGCCCCTTGACATTGGGGCAGGAGGCGGGGAAGCTGTCCACCTACCTATGTATTACTATCCTCACCTGTGACGTGACAATAATATTGGTGCCTTACATTCTTGTTTGCTGAGCAGATTAAAATTAATAATAAGCAATCTTCAACAACTCAAAGTTTATACTATCCCCATTGCCAAATCATGTTTTCATATTGTACTTCAAAAACTTTTGAGTATCTATTAACAAATTCAGTACCTAGAATAGTCCTGAAATAAAACGATTACTTAGGAACAGAAGGTTTATGTAACTTAGCAAATGTCCGTAGTCTGTGAGGAACAGTGGGAAGTCACACACCTAAAAAGTTTGGCTTCAGCAGCCTTGCTTTTTGCCGCTATATTTTACATTCCATCAGAAACAATAAATATTAAATGATTGTTACCTATTATACAAATTATCTTATTTAGTAGCTTTTTATACACTGAATTTTTACCTGTGTCAGATAGTGAATACAGATTATGCCCCTTCTTGTTCATAAACCCATGGGACTTCACATTATAATCTCTTACTAACTAGATCTAAAACTAAGTCACCTAACATATTAGGCAAGTTTTACAAGGTAACTCGTGAGTAGAATGCACTCAGATTGTAAACTAGACTCTTTCTAATCCCTGGTCCGTGTTCTTTCTGCTACATTAAACTAATTGTCAGAGACTTCATTATAAGCCTGAAAAGGATTTCCCCCTTTTCTCCAAATGACCTGTCTGAAATTCAGAGGTTTCTTAAAATTTAAAAATATCTCCTGCACAAATCAGGAAACCTCTGAAAAATATCTGACATGTAGGAAAACAGCATGATTTTTCAGGGTGTTTTCTTAAAAATACACCCTAACTTTTACCCTTCCTGACCCATTCATTTTAGAGGGAATGCATTCTGAAAGTATCAAAAAAAAAAACACTTTTACACATCTAGGCTAAATTATTTGTAACTATGGCAAAATACCAATGACATATGATTTCCATCATAAATAGTTTTATGTGTACAGCCTGGTGGTCAGCAACCATGTTCACTGTCCATCTCTGGAACTGTTTACCTTTGCAAGACTGAAACTCTGTACCCATTAAACAAGATTTCCAAGTTCTTTTACCATCTCCTCACCTTCCAATCACCATTTAATCTGTGTCCACAGGAATTTAACTACACTAGGTACCTCATACAAGAGGGATCACACATTTGTCATTTTGTGATGCAATTTTTTAATTAGTATAAGGTTCTCATGGCTCATTAATCAATAAAGTTATAAATAAAACCAACAAGAAAATTAATTATTATGCACATAATGAAAATATTTAAATAAGTTTCCAGAAATTCCTTGGTTTTAGCTTGCTGTGTTGCTTTTATTTGAAATTATAATGATGCACTGGAGTTTCTGGTAACAGCTGAAGAAAGATTCCGAGCATGTTACTCACTGTTGTGAGTCATGTTGGTGAAGTGACACAACCATGATGGAAACATTAACACCACAGAAACTGATAAACACTGAAAAATCAGCTCATCCTATTATCCCAGCACTTGCTAAACATGGATGAGCCCATTACGGTAACATAAAACCAATCTCTCTCTGCAACTGGGATGTGGAAATATTAATATCCTCAATTAGAAACAACCAAATAGCTAAAATTTCTTAGAAGCTGTTCCATTTATTTTTTGTGGCTTTTGAGAGTCTAATAGACAAACAAAATTTTATGTATTTTAAGTGTAACTTGATATGTAGATATACATATATATATATACATACTTATATGTGTACTTATACACAAGCATATGGTGAAATAATCAATGCAGAGAATGTATGTATTTACACGGGAAGGTAAATTTTTCCTTCATTTCCATGTGTTTGATTGCAATATACAGATCACTCAGAGAACTTGCCATTGAACAAGATGATCATTCACACTGGAGTCACTGAGTTTCACCTTCTGGGATTCTCTGAGGACCCGAGGAGGCAAATCCTCCATGGTGTCCTGTTCCTCATCGCTGTTAGGAAATGGACTCATGATAATGCTCATTACTTGGAATTCTCAGCTTCACACACCCATGTACTTCTTCCTGAAGAACCTGTCACTCATAGATCTCTGCTACATCTCTCACTGTTCCTAAATATGTTCACAACTTCCTGATGAACAGGAACACAATATCCTTCCTTGGATGTATTTCACAGGTGCTTTTTTGTTTGAGTTTTGCTGCTGAAGTAGCCATCCTCACAGTGATGTCCTATGACCGCTATGCAGCCATTTGTTGTCCACTGTACTATGAAACCATCATGAACAAGGGGGCCTGTGGGTGGATGGTGGTGGCTTCATACGTCAGTGCAGTGGTCTCTGGAGCCGTGCACACTGGAGCAACATTTTCCACAACTTTCACTTCCAATACAATCCATACTTTCTTCTGTGATAACCCTCAGATTATTTGGATCTCAGACTCCAAAATCAACATAAGCGAACTGTCAGTGTCAGCATTCACTGCAAGTATATCACTAGCTTGTTTCATCTCTATCTTATATTCCTATTTGAACATCTTCTCTGCTGTCTCAAGGATCTCCTCCCTGGAGGGCAGGTCCAAAGCCCTCTCCACCTGCCTCCCTCATCTGGTTGTTGTGACTGTGTTTGTTTCAACAGGTGCATTGGCCTCCCTGAAGCCATCCTCTGAAGTGAGGTCAGACCTTGATATTACTCTGTCTGTGTTTTACACATTGGTGCCTCCATCATTGAATCCCATCATTTACAGTCTTAGAAACAAAGATTAAAACTGACTCTGAGAATAGTCTTTGGAGTTGTAGTATTTAAGACTATTTAAATACAATTGGGTAGTTCAGGGAGAGGTGCTCTTTAGTTCCACAAACATATTATTTTGAACTTTGCCACTGATATAATGGGTATGTATCACAACATGAAGGTGCTATTTGAAGCATTTCAAATTATCGATAGATCTATCATTGCAAATGTAGATGAGAAATATGGAAAAAATAACATCAGATATGTAAGTGGAACACTATCATTGTGCTGTGCTTTGGGCAGTAGCTAATAATTATCACACATGAATAGTATAAACATTATGACAAAGACGATATCAGTAAAAAGCAAAATAACAAATAAAGCTTGCACATGTTAAACATTGGTAAAAAGATTGGAAGTGTGAAAACACTAATAAAATTTAGAAATTCCTGATGAAATGGATGAAGAAATAGTCTAGTTACTACCTCTTGCAAAGGGTCAAAGTAAGGTTTCTATTCTACTCAAGATGTGTTCTATTGGTTTTCATAAGTGATCCATGTAGGGGTATATTAATTTCATTATCTTTCATAGATTTATACTTATGAGGGGTATAATTTTTTGGGAAAATATATCATGAGGGTATAATTACAAATATTACACTAAACATAAAATTATAAAAATGAAATACCATTCTAATCATCTTCAACAAAGTTAACATAAGAATATTATAGAAGAAATGTTTCTGCATCTTTTAAATAAATCAAATTTTCAAATAACACATTCTACATGACATGATTCAAAACATCATTATTTAATTCTAACAAATATTTGAGAAAAGTAGATCTCATAGATTCCATAGAGAATATACTCATTCAGTGTTGAACATTTTCTATGTTGACAGATAGTAATGACACTAGTTAGGGTGAGGATTTAACAAAGTTTATAACTGTTGAACAACTACATTGCATATTTTAAACAATATTATACTGTACATCAGCTATACTTCATGAAAAATATATCCAAAATGAATCAAAGCTATTTGAGTAAAATTGAATAACCCCTTCTAATTAAAAATATCTCAGAAAAAAGGAATGCTAGGGCCATCTTTTTTCTAATAAAGAATAACTATAGCAACAAACATCAAACTTCAGACATTAATTTGAAATATTCTTTTCTTCTGTTATGAATGCAAGAAAAACATATTGATGTTATTATTTAATCTTACTCTGAATTTCCTGGACAATGTAATAAGATGTAGAAAATAATAATTTTTATAACAAACACTGGGAAAAAAAGAAACAAAATTGTACCTATTGTGTAAATTATCAAAAGTATTCTACCACAAAAGAAGAAGGAAAACCTGCTATTTGCAGCAAAATGGATAAACCGAGAAGATATTGTACTAAATGAAGTAGGCCAGAGAAGGAAAAATAATGTATAAACTCACTTTCACATAGGTGTTAAAATAGACAAACTCGTAGAAGCAGAGGTTTAAGTGGCATTCACCAGGAACTGGGGAGGGAGGATGATGGTCAAACAGACTTAGTTGAAGGCCAAGGACAGAAAACTTTCAGTCATGCACGATGAGTAAGTTTTGGGATGCACTATTCAGCATACAGTCCATAGCTGACAATACCCAATAGGATGGAAGGTTAAGGGAAGACTGTTGTAACAGAGTGCTTGCTGGGAAAATGAATTTGGGCTTATTAATAATCTGTTTCTTTCCCCAATCTAAGACTGGTGGACAACCATGATGTGAAATAGAGATTTTCAGAAGACAGAAATATCCTGATAAATGAAGAAATGGAATAAAATACAGGGGGATGTGAATACAAAGAGTATCTTCCCAAATTGAGCAACCAATGAATGGAATCATGTATTGCTGTTTCTGCAGGTATTTTGGCTTTTCTAAGCACATATGATTGCACGTTGTTGGCAATAGACATAATCAGTGTTTTACAATTACCCTCATATTTTCAGACAGAGAACGTAATGAGTATTTTCCCAATGACATTAATTGTTACACTCTATATAGATTATTCCCAATGTTTTAACATTGTTCCCTTTGACAAAGAGAAGTGTCCAATATAGAGTCAGATTGCATCTCTGAAAGAGTTTCCTTGGGAGGAGGTTTCTACGTTGCCAACACACTCTTCCTCCTTTTTCTCAACTCACCACTTTTATGTATTTTTAAAGCAGTTAGACTTATTCGAATAGATACTCAAAATAATTTTATTGGTTGTTAGTAGCATTCATAAAATAAAGAAATGTTCTGGATTGTACTACAAGTTTATAACAATGACAAGATTTGATGATAGTTTAAGAAAATGAGAACTTTATTTAAATCAGAGTGGAGTACTTATGTAATTTCAGATAATCCAGTGTCATGGGTATGTCTTCATAACAAGTTTATTAAATGAATCTTTATCTGAAGTGGTATCATAAAAAGATAATTTTAATAAAGCTCAATGACAACAATGGTAACACCAATTAAGTAGCAATAACTAAATTAAAAAATTAATAGAAAAGTCTTCAAAGGGAAAAGACATGCATACAAATTCCCTGGTGATTTTCACAGATATGTGAAAGCTAAGTGAAATCTGTAGGTGACCACAGGTCCCTGAGCCCTGACAGCATGAATTTATTCATTGTTCCGATTTCTGATAACCCCAGATTCCATGATAATTCTGAGCCAAAACAGACCTGTATTTTTGAGCATGTTCCCTTTTCCACAGTCATTACCATAAAAGAAATAGTTTACCCTGAAATTACCCAGGAGAAATTAGTTGAAAATCTGTTGAAATTTCCCAGATCCCCAAAGTACAGCAACCTATATTGGTCCCTCCTGTCTCACCTGTTCCTCTCCTGGGTGTTCTTGAAATATTTTGAGACACATCACAGCCTCAGAGCTGAAACCATTTGCCTTTCCTGCGGTTCTCCCTGTTCTGAGGTAGCATGAAGCCTGCTACTTGCTTCTATGACATTAGATGAGAGCAGATAATCCTGGATGAAGAGATTCTATGGAGATTGGAGAGTTCAAGGCACATGTGAAGGTACTATAAAAAGGAAGTATTCTCTTTATATACCACATTTTTAGAGCTTTAAGCATGATCACCATGTGAGTAGTACTTGTTTGTTAGTTTAAAGGACCAAAAAATATTCCTTTCTATGATAGAGAATATGATATTTCTAACATATTATCTAGTAAATGCATGTGTGATACTTTCACCTCTAGATATATAGACCCTGATCTAAAACCTGTATTTTTCTCACTTTAATTTATTGAAAATTTTAAATATTTTTCTGATACAATGAAGTGAAAAAGCCTGGAGTTAAAAACACAGTAAGCATAAGGGAAAACACAGAGACTTATATACATGCATTCACACCGATATACACATATATACATACAAATAGAAAAATAGAATTAGGAATGTGGCACAAAGTCATTTTATCACATCAAAATCAACTCACTGATATATACTTTGCAATTGCATTTTTACTGCCCAATGCTAAATCTGTTATAGTAAACTAAAACCAAAATACAATCTCCTATGTCAAACAGGAACTTCTAGAATCTGGCACTTCTGCCAATACACATATTCTTAAAAATCATCTTCCAAATTAATGGTTAAAAATAAATTCTGATAATATTTTGAATTTGAATTATGAGAAAGTTAGTGTGCATTATAAATTAGTGTTACAGTAAAAAATAGAAGAATGTTTCTTATTCATGCATAAATTAATATTGCAGATCATTCTGAAAGCAAGAAAGTGCAATGATTTACAAGCTCTTGCCAGTCATGACTGAGCAAACGTCAGAAGCAGTGGTTATCAAAATTATAACGAAGAAAAAATGGATTCCTCTTTCATTATCCATTTATCCTTGACTCTCTGTAAAATAGAGGATGTGGAGAAACAATCTCACTCTTACAGTTTCCCTTATAAAATACATTATCTGCCAAATGCAATCACATCATTATCTGCCAAATGCAATCACATCATATTTTGTAAATCTATGTTTTACAGTATTACCTCCATTACAGGACTATGCTTTATACCTGTCAGAAATCAGGAGTTATTAGGCCATTAGACCAAAATTATTTTGATGTGTAATTGCATGTGATAACTAAAACAGTGCTTTTACATAGCAATGCCTCAGCATATCAATCTATCACCAAGACAAAAATGTCCAGGGTTCATAAACAGTACAACAGATTTTTCATTCTTCAACCCTCAGGTGCCCTGGATTAGGAAGTATCAGACAGCAGTAACCTGGACTGCAGTGGCCTCACCTGGGAATAGTCTACCTGTTCTCTTTGGAAAGCTCTGCATCATCAGGTGAGTGTTAATCGAGCCTTCAGATGTTGTGCAGGGGTTTCTAAGGCACAATAGCTACAGGGATATGTCTTACTGGGAAACTGAATTACATTTTTCTGATTTGTACAAACATGAAATTCAGGTTCAGTCAGATTTGGAACTCTACAAATATAGTCAGGGTGAACTGGAGGTGTTTCCAGCCCTAACTACATGGAGTCATTTCCATAGAATGAGTCCCTTGGTATTTGCTCAGAGTTCAAAAAAGAATTTAGAAGTCAGGAAGAGCTTGCTGTATTATATATCTGAGAATCAAATCACAGAAACTAAACAAAGCTAGGAACTATGTCTTTCAACAATGGGTAGTCATATTTAGACCATGACCAGAGGAAATGAATGTGTACATTTTGTCAACTCCTGGAATTTTGAGTTAGAGCTCCCACAGGTTAGGAAATAGCTGAAACCACAGGTGGTGGGTCATTGCCATTTAGACCCAGACTGAAATAAATGAATGAGCTTGGAAGAAATTATTCTTAAAATGTATAAATACTCTGTAATTGATAACATAACAAATACTTAAAAAATGTGGCCAAATTGAGGCAAGCCTTTAATTAAGATAATATTAACCTGTTTTTCCCTTTTACACACCAATGTTTATGTGCACAAGGTGCACATGTATAAACACACCCTTTCCGTCCAGTGGGAATGGCAGGAACTATTGATATGAAGTTAGCAGCAATCCAATGGCCTGGTTTTATTTTCCAATTAACTATAATTCATGTTATGTTAAATTTTATTTATTGTTTCCTAAGTTGCATCCATTCCCTTCTGCTGGCCAGCAACTGTATATACAGGATGTCTTTGCAGAAAACAGAAAACAGGAAGGCATGAAGTCCAAGAAACCACTGCCCAGTCTTATCTGTGCTTCTTGCTGGTTATGCCCCTTGAGCCTCGGTGGGGCAAGGGGGCTGCCAACCTCTTCGTGTCTTACTTCTTTAGCTGTGAAATTATAATAGTATTGGCACTGTACTCTCTTGCTTGTTGTGCTGATTACAATTATTAATAAATAACAACTTCAATATCTTCAACACCCATTGTTGATGATGAACATCGCATTTGCCAAATCATTTTTATCAAATTATTGTCCACATACAATTTTATATTGGTTTCAAATATACAATACAGTGGTTGAACTGTTTACCTGTACTACTAAATCCTCACACCTATACTGTGGTTACATTCAGCTTAGATATTAAAGAATCATTGACTATATTCTCAATGCTGTGACAAATTTATATTGTCATTGAAAATATTGTGCCTCTTTATCCCCTTCCCGCACCCACACTACCTCAACCCTCCCCCATTGTAACCACTCATCCTTTCTCAGTGTCTCTCAGCCCAGTGCTGTTTTGTCCCTTCTGTTTCCTTTGTTTTTATAGTCCACATACAAGTGAAATCATATGGCATTTCTTTTTCTCTCTGGCTTATTTTACTGAGCATAAAACCCTCTAGATCCATCCTTATTGTTGAAAATCACAGGATTTCTTTCCATTTAATGGCTGTATAACATTCCATTGGGTACACGTACCACCTCTTTATCCATTTAGATTCCTTCCATAAGGTTATTGCAAATAGTGTGCCAATAAATATAGGAGTGCTTATATCTTCCTGAATCGGGGATTTTGATTTTTTTCTGGTAAATTCATAGAAGTAGTAATACTGGCTCAAATATATTTGTATTTTTAGTTTTTGAGGAACTTCCATAGTAATTTCCACAGCAGTTGCACCAATTTACATTCCCAAAAATAGTGTAGGAGGGTTTCCATTTCTCTGCACCCTCATCAGAATCTGTTATTTCTTGTGTTTGTGATATCGGTCATCCTAACTGGTGTTAGGTGATATCACACTGTTGTTTTGACTTGCCTTTCTTTTCATGTGCCTGTTGGCCACTTTATTTCTTCTTTGGAGAAGGGTCTTAAGGTCCTCCAACCATTTTTTCAATCAGGTTATTTGAGTTTTGGATGTTGAAGCAAATGAGTTCTTTAGATATTTTGGATGATAACCATTTATCATATAAATCGCTTATGAATATAATCTCCCATAATGTTGGATATCTTTTGTTCTGCTGATGGTACCCTTTGCTGTACAGAAGCTTTTAAGTTTGATGTAGTCCCACTTGTTCATTTCTCATTCTTTTTCTTTTTCAAAAACTTCTAAACATCTGTATTAATTAATTTAGAACAGTCCTGGTAGAAAATGGTGAAACAGGTACACAGGGTTACAGTAACTTAGCAAATGTGTATAGCTGGTAGGAACAATGAGAAGGTATAGACAAACACAAACACATGCTACATGTGAAATGGTCACTACAGGTAATTCTCATGTCCATCAAAACAACTAAGTAACATTTTCTGTTATTGTGTATGTTTGTTTACAGCACACAGTTCACTCTTGAGGTCCACAGTCTTGAATGAAATGATCTGCAATACAAGTGTCACTGAGTTCTTTCTCCTGGGATTCTCTGATGACCGAAGGATGCAAATCCTGAATGGTATCTTGTTCCTCGTGGCTTACCTGGCAGCCCTGTTAGGAAATGGACTCATCATCACGCTCATTACTTGGGATCCTCAGCTTCACACACCCATGTACTTCTTCCTGAAGAACCTGTCACTCATAGATATCGGCTACATTTCTGATACTGTCCCAAAATTTGCTCTCAACTCCCTAGTAAATAAGAACAAAATATCCTTCATTGGATGTGTCTTCCAGGTGCTGTTCTTTGTGACTTTTGGTACTGCTGAAATAGTCATCCTCGCAGTGATGTCCTATGACCGCTATGTGGCCATCTGTCGCCCGCTGCATTATGAGACCATCATGACCAAGGGGGCCTGTGGGCGGATGGTGGTGGCTTCATACATCAGTGTGGGAATCTATGCAGCCATGCACACGGCAGCGACATTTTCCACAACATTTAGTTCCAATAAAATTCATCATTTCTTCTGTGATATCCCTCAGATTATGTTGATCTCAGACTCCAAAATGAACAAAAATGAAGCATCACTGACTGCACTTGGTGCAAGTATCTCACTTCTTTGTTTTCTCTCTATTTTATATTCCTATGTGCACATCTTCTCTGCTGTCTCAAGGATCTCCTCCCTGGAGGCCAGGTCCAAAGCCCTATCCACGTGCCTCCCTCATGTGGTCGTTGTGACTCTGTTTATTTCAACTGGTGCCGTGGTCTTCCTGAAGCCAGCCTCTGAATTGAAGTCCATTGTAGACCTGGTTTTGTCAGTATTTTACACAGTGGTTCCTCCGTCAGTGAACCCCATCATATACAGCCTTAGAAACAAGGACATAAAGGTAACTCTAGGAAAATTCCTTGCGGTTGTAGTAATTAAGTCAAATTAAATACATTTGAGTAGTTTAGAGTTATCTCCTTTGTTCAAACACATATCTCTTTCAAATTACACCATTTATATTAAGGTCATGTATCATTTTATTAATGTACTATCTTAGTAATTTGGGAACAGCAGTAAAGCTGTCAGTGAAGAATGTTCTACAAATGGAAAAAACAAAGATATTGGTGGAACACAATTACTGTGTTATATTTTGGGCAGTGGCTAGCAATATTTATTTTGCAATATGAATATATGTTTTTAAAAAGAAAATATAAGAACTTATTCACTATGTAAGAACTTGTTCACCATGTAAGAATTTGTTCATTATGCTTCAGAATAATGGAGACTGTTGAGAATTAGGCTTAGGGTTGATTAATGATTGTGCATTGAGTCCCCTATACAGAATTTTATTGTTATTAACAACCATTTGATCAATAAATATGAGAGATGCCCCCCCCAAAAAAAAAGTAAATCTTGACTTCCTTATTGCGAAATAGTTTAGGAGGATATGAGTAACACATATTATGTATTCTTTTTTTAAAAAAAAATCATTTGCAATATCCTTTATTAAACAAAATCCAATGTAGTTGATACAACCTGCCCTTCAAAAGAACAATCCTGAAGTTCAGAAAATATGTTGCTTACATTTCCTATATTTTAGTGCCCTTACTGCTATGACTTTTCATGTCATATGGACCCACACCCTGTCTTTAATGTCCCCAGAACCTCAGTATTGACAGCCTGGACCAGGTATGAAACTGGTCCTCAATATTCACACTGTCAGAATGAAAGATCATTTACCCTTATAATAGAAAAATGCAGTTTTCCTTTATTTCTTAGGCTCACAATTAAATAGAAAATACAGGGGTGTGTGGATGGAGGGAAGGCTACTTTCTCCTAGTGTTTTTACCTTCTTCCTCCTGAGAAGAGGCTTCCCAGGTATGTCCCTCTCCAGGACAAGGAGGCAAGACCACCTGTGCACCACACTGTCCCACTGCTACAATATGTTTACGGTACACATTCAGTAAGTGCCTTATGTCAGTGATGATATTTCCCTTTGCTCTTCATGACACTTGACAGTTGGACATTACAAAAAAGTCTCCATTACAACTGTTTAAGAACATGTGATTACGTTCTGGGCAATGTCAGAGGTGATGTCACATGAAACTCAAGGGGCATATCCTCCTGGTCATGAGCCCCCTCCTGCTTCCCCCCTGTGGTGCTCATGGGAATGCAGCTCTGGTGTGGAGGCATTTAGGGGCATGCCATGGACATCCACTTACCCAGGACACAGCCATCTGTGGGATTCCAGCAGAAATGCCTACCTACATTCATGAAAAGACATGTCCAGTAATTCATGGTGCCCACACTGGAAACTAACACAATGCTGAAACCCAGTTAAACAGTTATATTATGATTTACTGATGGTGACATTGAGAAAAATAATATTGATTCAGATAATCAATATCACAATAAAAAGGAGATTTATAAAAGCAAACCTCACTAGATGTTTCCATTAATAAAAGACATAAAGTCATGCATACTAACTGACAGTTTGAAGTCATTCAATTATTTCACTTTGAAAGGTCAATGACTGTACTGTTGCAATGGAAGTAATATTTATTCTTGATTTGTTAGATTGTTTCAATGTCTTAGTAAGTTTACAAAAATGATCAAGCTGTATGCTTTATTTTTTATTAATTACTCATATTGTTACTCTTTTATATATAGTAAAACCAACACAATATCCACAAATTAAGAGATAAGATAAAATATTATGAGATATAGTACAAGTATTCTTCTCATAGATATACCTAATTCATGATTAAGGAACAATTATTATTCTAAATTAAAGAAAAAGAGAGATAATATAATGTAAACTTGCTCTTGATTTTATGGACAACGAAATAATATATGTAAAATAATTATAGGAAATGTTGGAAAAAATCTTTAAAGTGTATTTATTGTGTGCTTAGGAATATTTGTCAAAAATATTCCATCTCTAAAGTGTAGGAATATATGTCCTTCCTGACAAAATTGATAAACCTGGAGGATATTACATAAAGTGGAAAAAGCTACACACATAAAGATAAACCATAAATTATCTAACTTTTATATGGAAGCTAAAATAGTCAAACTCTTAGAAGCAGAGAATAAAGTGGAGGTAACTAGGGAGTAGAAATGGGGAAAAAGGCAGATGATGGCCAAAGGGTGCAAACCTTGAGTTACGCAAGGTCAATGCATCCTGTAGATCCACTGTACAGCACAGTGGCTATAAGTAAAAATACTCTATTGTGTTCTTGAAATTTGCTCAGGGGGATGAAGAAACCTCCAGAGGTGATGGGTGTGTCTGTGGCATCATGGTGATGAATGTTTCATGGGTTATTCTGATCCCCAAGATCATTGAGTTGTATTCATCAACTATTATGTCCATCATACCTCAGTAAAGTGATTTCTTAAAATTCTGTGTACTAACTATTAGAATTAATATAATTCCATATGTAGAAAATATTCTATTATGAAAGAAAATGCCATTAGAAAATGATGATTAAATGTAATTCAAAAGACCAAACTAAAAACTTAGAAGTTCACTACTGAAAATTCCCAAGTCTTTACACAGAAGATACACCACTAAAAAAGCACCTACTTAACTGAAACATAGTTTTTTCTTGGGCTCAAAACTTCAGTTTAAGTACATTCATTCAACAGGATTTAATGTTCACCCGAAAGTTCACACTGAAATTGAAAAGGCCAAGAATAAAGAAGTCTTAAAGAAGTTCACATGGTTGAGAATACTTAAAGATCCTTGAGTAATTAAAAAAAGCTGGAAGATTTATGTCATCAAATATCAAGATTTCTTATGCCCATAGTTAAAGGACTTGGTCAGAGAGACACAGATTAGTTGAAAAAACAGAATTCAAAAACTGACCCACTCAAATACAGGCACTAGGTATATAAGAATTTTGCACAGTAGGTATATAAAAAATTTCCACTACAGAGACATGGGTAAAAAGACCTTCTTAATTATTATGGAAGCAGTTATTCTTGATCTCTATCCCTTGTCATGAGCAAATGAAAGACCATAGTGAAGGAATATAGAAATGTAAAGAGCAAAACAATAAACCATCTAGAAAATAACAAATATATCTTCACAAACTTGTGGTTACAAAAGAATTTTTTTACACTAAACAAAGAAGCAGTTATCATAATATTAGTAATGATAAATTGATATATATTAAATTTGATTAATTTTGAAAGATACCACAAAAATATAAAAAAAATGAGAAGCCACTCAAGGAGAATCTACGAGGAGTTGCATAAATGGCACTGTCTTAAATACTTCCTTGTAGCTCCATGAGCACTACAAATGGACAGACATTTGGGTATTTTCTCTAAACATCTCTTCTACTTCATGACTAGGAACTTACTGTATTAGAACACACACATACACATGCACACATCTATACACACTTACAGATCTACATAATTTATCCACAAACATATCAGAATCGCTTGGCTCTTGTGAGATCTACCTTTTATTTCTCATGTTTAGAATGTCCAGAAAACATACAGCCAAATATTAAATAAAGCAAACATGTTATGTGCATGCAATTTTTCTACCTGAATCACTAGCTTAGTATCAAAAATATAAATTGGATGACTTATGCATGGATTTGTTGATATGTTGTTTCAAGAGCCCCTACAACTTCATACAATTTACAACCTCACATTTATGAATGAGAATCACCCTGTTATGAAAGACAAGGATCAGCTGCCTGCATCATTTTGCTGAAGAAAAAATTTGTAATATTCTCCTGATATATGTAAATTCTACTTCAACCCATTAAGTCCATGTAAATATATTTCCCAACTCTATTCTTAAAGCCATTCTCCTTCAAATAATGGTATTTCATCTCCTTTTCTAGTACTTAGTAAACTGGATAAAAGTATCCAAGTTAACTTGTTTTAGAGCATTGTAATTTAAATTGCATATTGCTTGTTTTAATAAAAAATATTTAGCCTTCTTGTATCAATTTATGAAATAATATGTATTCTCTATTCTTACTTCCTTTATAAGAAGCATTTTAAAATAATTGCATCACCAGTAAAAATGATGTCTCAACACGCAAGTTACACATTCATAAACTGGCAAGAACATTTAGCAACCCTACATTATCCTTTCCAGAGCATCAACATTTACAGAAAATACTTCCTAAGAATTTACCAAGTGACATTAACATTATAATATGCACAACACCCAAAGAAGACAGGACCTTTGTTTAACTGAAATTTAATGCACCAACTGTTGCATTCATTACTCACTATAGAAAATTTTATTTAACCATGGAAATATTACTGTTTAAAATATTCATTCCTGGAGGCATTCCAAGTTTGCAGGGCATAAAGAGCCAGAACACAGTGTCCTGCTACAAACACATACACCAAATCTACTCCTACACACAGAGCAAATCATTCTTAGAAAGAAATGAGGCCTGTCCAGACACCTTCTACACAACGTGGGATAAATGACCAAATAAAAAACGGCAGGAGAGTTGGAGACATTACTAAGGGAGACCCATCTCCATCTTCAAGTCTTCCCTTCAGTAAGGAGGCATATCACTGAGGGACTAGAGCATGCACTGATGTGCCATTGGTCAGAAAAACTCACACTTTATAGGGTTTAAGAGGCTAACACACTATTAGTGAAGGTAACAGATTTTCCAATACAGTACTGGCCAAATGGTGGGGGAACTACTAAAACACGCTTCAGGACCACACACATTATTGTTCTGTCTCCAATCATCCCGTGCTATTTTCTCTTAAGCACACAATGACCAGTCAGTGTCCCAAATACTGCACCCTGCACCTCTATCAAGGCAGTTAATGACCTTCAAATTGTTAATTCTAGTAGTTTTCAGTCCACATCTTACCTGGTCAATCCCCATGAAAATATTAGCACTTCAGTTACTCCTACACTTTGAAATAGCTTCTGAAATTGTCTCCCAGAACAATACACATTAGTGATTTTGTTAGATCTTGAAATCTTTAAAACACCTGCCCTTAAATGCTTGCAACTCAGAGATAGACAAATGACCAAATAAAGGTAGGAAAGGACTGGAAAACTCATCTCACAGTGTAAGATGAAAAAAGCCCAATAAGCACAGATAATAATCCCCCCAAAATTATAATTACATAATTCAAAATAAGATAAAAAATACTGAATTTGATGAGGATATTCTGCAACAAGAACTTTCATTTCCTTTAGGTGGCATTGTGAAAAGGTACAACAATATCTCTTTAAATTAATGGCAGTTACTTATCAAACAAACACATGCAGATCAATTTTATTCCTAGGTATTGTCTAATGGAAATGAACCTCTTTGAATAAAAGGCTTATAAAGGAATTTTCATAAAATGCTTTTTGTAGTAGCCCCAAAATGTAAGCAATCGATGTGTCTGTCAATCAAAGAATCAACAAATTCTGGCACATTCCCTCAGTGTCTTACTACCAGCCACATTATAAAGGAAAACAAAGAAAACTCTACTGACATAGGCAACAAGTAGGTGAGTATCAAAATGTTATTTGGACTGAAAAATTATGTAGTGGAGTCCACATATATGAAGATCAGGTCAAACTATTCTGGAAAAGAATTTCTAATAGTTGCTTCTAATGAAGGGAAGATACAGAGGGTGACTGAATTAGGGCATCAGGAATATTTTGTGAAACAATTTCCTGATATGGATTTGTACTGAAAGTGTGTATGTGTTTTTGAAAACCCATCAAATGATAAATTTCTAATGTATAAATAATAAAGGTTAATACAAAATGGGTGGTATACCAAAAGTAAAACACAAACTATAAATCACTAGATGGTGTTTCACAATGACAGTGTAGGAAGACCCAAAATTCACCTCCTCCCATGAACACAGCAAATTCAATGTTCACATGGAATAATTATCCACTGATAAAAACCTGAGAACTATAAGAACAGCACCTCCACAGCAAAAGACAAAAGAGAGATATCAAAGTTAGGAGAGGCACAAAAAAGGTCTTTCATGGATTCCCACTCAGATGCACTGACCCTGCACAGAAGAAGGATCGCAAAATATGGCACTTTCACTTGAAGGGATTGTGTTCCACATCAGACACCCTGACCCTGGGTTGGCACCAGGAAGACAAGCCCCTCATCTCTCTGGTTTACAAAATCAACAGGGATTGAGTCCAGGAAAATCATAGAATTATAGGGAACAAAGAATCTTGAAGGACTCATGACCAGACTCTGTCACCCTGAGGTCCAATGCCAAAGCAACAGAGTGAAAATTGTCAAGATAAAATGCAAGGGAGATGCACTTTCTCATTTTAAAGGCACTTCCAGAGAGGGAGGAAACTGCAGTCTTCATCCAGGGATGGAAGCCCTGGTTAAAAAGATATTCTCAGGCCCATCCTACCATTCCACGGACGGAGCTGACAGCCACCAAAGCCCATAGTTAGTAAAAGAAATGCGATAATACAGATCAGATTGGAAATAAATGAAATACAGAGTAAAAATGGACAATAGAAAAAACTAATAAATGGTTCCTTGAAAAGTTAAATAAATTCTGTAAATTTCTGCAAAACCAATGAAAAACAGAGACCAAATAAAAACAGAAATATGAAAGTATAAAAGTTATAACTGATGCCACAAAAAGGCAAAGGCTCATATGAAAAATTATGTTCATATAAACATATTATGAATAATTTTTTGTCAATGAATTAGAAAATCTAGAAGAAATGGGTTAAATGTTAGAGATGTAAAATCTTTCAAGAATGAATTGTGAAGAAATAAAAAGTCTGAATAGCCTAATTAAAACAATGAAACTGAATCACTAATTTAAAAACTCCTAAAATAAGGCCCAGCACTGGACAGTTTTACAAGTAAATTATACCAAACATGTAAAGGACAAATATTTATCCTACACAAATTGTTCCTAAAATATTTAAAATTAAGGAACACTTCCAAAATTATTCTATATGGTCAGCATAACACTGACTACAAAATGAATGACTCCTCTGAGCAAATAAAGATAATAATTCTTTCTTGGACTTTGGTATAAAAGGGGAATGACAAATGGAGACGGCATAGGTAGAGGAAAATGAGTAAAGAGAGGGAATTGTTTATGTAAGAAATAACATCATATTTGTAAGCAAATGGAAATGATATAATGGAGAGAATGAAAAATTGATGACCTATCTAAGAAGAACCCAATAATAAAAGACATGATGAACCATTAAAAAAAATGAATGACTCCTCAAAGAAAATTCTAAGACAATATACTGATGAACATTTGGATGTGACAACCCTCCACAAATTAGCAAACTGAAATCAGAAATACATTAAAAAGATCAGACACCACTATCAAATAGGTATTCCAAGGATGCAAGAATTGTTCAGATCTCTAGATCAATCACTGAGGTACATACATGAACAACATGAAGAGTGAAAATCATATGATCATATCAAGATATGCATAAAAATCATCTTTTGACAAATTCAACTTCAATTTCTGTTAAAAACTCTCAACAAACTAGGTATTGAAGAAACATTCCCTACAATTACAGTCTCATATATGAAAAACCTACTAGTAACTTCATTGTCAATGGCAAAGAAAGGCTGATTTTCCCCTTAGATCAGGCATAACACAAAGATATCCAACTTGGCTACTTTTATTTCATATAACATTGAAAGTCCTCTCCACAGCAATCATACAAGAAAAGCAAATAAAATACATCCAAAGTGGAAAGGAAGAAATAAAACTGTTGCAATTTGTACATGACTTTTTACTTTATATGGGAAATCTTAAAGACTCCACCAAAACTCTCTTAGAGTTAATATGAATTAAGTCATAGAATGCAGAACTGACATACAGAAATCAGTTGTTATTATAGAATCATAATTATCAGAAACAGTTAAAAAATGAACTCATTTACAACTGAAGAAAAATAATACAATTTTTAAAATATTTTAACCATAAGGAGAATGACCTGTGTATTAAAAATGAAAATACAGAAATTGAAAAAAGCACAAATAATATTTAAGATACTTCATGATCATAGATTGGAAAAGTTAATATTGTTAAAATGTCCATACTACAGAAACTATCTGCAGATTGAATGCAATCTCTAACAATTCCAATGGCATATTTCACAAAAGTAGGGCAAATGATCCTTACATTTTTATAGAACAAATAAACCCAGATTGTCATAGAAATCTTGAGAAAGAACAAACCTGGATATGGCATGGTCCCTGTGTACAAACTATACTGTAAGGCTATAGTAACCAAAACAGTGTGGTATTTTCCTGAAAGGAAACACATAAATCAATGAAGAAAATAGAAAGCCTGGATATAAGCCCACATGTATAGTTGATTAATATGTGAAAAAAGATCCAAGAATATATACCTGGGATGTGCACAGGGGATACTGAATGAATGAGATTGGGAATACTGAGCAGCCTATAGCAAAATAATGAAACTGTACTGCTGTCTTACACACTATGCAAAAGTGACTCAAAATGATTTCAACACTTTAATGTAAGACCTGAAATCAGTAAACCCATAGGAAAAAACCTTATGCAGTGAGCTGCTTGATACAGGTCTGGAAGATGATTTTTTTTATATGACACCAAAATTAAATAATAAAAATACCTAGTCCACTAGCCTTTTTTTCTTGTTTTATTTTAACAGGTTAAGTATGACTGACATATAATAAATTGCATATATTTTTGTGCACAATTGATAATGTGCATAAACAATTGTACATAACTTTGAAATCTTTACCTCAAGTCCAAGTAAGTATAAACATTTCCCCCTATAGTTTCCGTGGACCCTGTGGTCATCCCTACAGTTGGCTTTCCCTGTCTCCCAAATGCCCAACATCTGATCTGCTTTCTCTGACTATATATGTGTTTGAATTCTCCAGTTACACATAAATGAGGCAGGTAATTGTTTTTGTTATTTATCACAAATCATAATAATTCTACATTTCATTCATGAGGTTGTGTTCATCAATAGTTTATTCATTCATTGCAAAATAATTTTTGAATATAGGACATACCACACTTCATTAACCCATTCTCTATTGATGAACATATGTATTGTTTCTAGTTTCAGCCTAATAAAAATAAACTAGTGGAAAACATTTCTGGTCAGGTGTTTCTGATTACCCTGCACAAATACTTAGGTATGGTAGGCCTATACTATATTATTTGTCAATGTTTCAAGTTTTTTTCTGATTGTGTGATGGGAATTATGTATCCATTCTTCCATACATCTTAGATACAGTCTCTTATTGTATATATTACTTGCAAATATTTTTTCAAAATCTGTGGTTAATGTTGTGATGTGTTGTGTATTTGTACTTTATGTCTTAAGGCTAAACTTGTTTTGACTGGACAAAATTGACGAGTGTTTCAGTGACTAGCAAATAATATCTTACACAAAATAACAAAGGTTTAAGAAAATAACAAAAATGAAACCAACGGCTGAAATTCTGAATTCCCTTAATTATTCAAGGAATTTATGGTTAACCAAATGAAAATATTATAAAGTATGAAGAGGGAAGATACTCATAGATGTTATCTTGTAAGTTTGAGTGTTCAGGTAACAGTTTCAATGAAAGGCAAGTCAAATCTGAAGTGGACCCCAGATCCCCGAGCCCCAAAAATATGACCCTACTTTTACTTGGGAACGTCAAGGCCCTGAGTAATTTCTGATAATTCTGGGATCTGTGACCTGTGCTGCAGCAGCCATAACAAAATGGCCCTGTGGGACAGTTTGGAACTTGAACTTGATGTTAGCAAGTATTTCCATGATTTCTTTTCTCAGCTACTTGTTCTTCCTCACAGTGGACTGAGGTGCCATCCAACTTGAGAATTTCTCACATAAGAGAATCTCCTTCTGATAGAAAGAAGGGTTTCTCTCTTATTCTTTGTCCACAATTTCAGCCTTCTAAATGTTACATATCTGAAATGTGCATCTCATATTTCTACACACTTTTGGAAGGTACTTGTAGGTTTCTTAGCAGTGCATTCCCTCCTCAAAACCTTTCTCTGAAATAGAATTTTATGTTCTTTATGTGATTCAGGCAGAATGTTAAGCATTTCCTACTCATTATACATTTTCAATAATTACTCTTGGTTTTATCATGTTAAAGGAAAAATGTAACAAGATAATATGTCAAATAACAATTAGCACATCTATTTCAGCAGAAGGAAATAGTAATTCATGAAACTGATAATCCTTGCAGAACATACATTAATTTTTCTACATTTTTAAAATCACTTCTCATTACTAGCACTAAACCGTAATTTTAAAAATGAATACCTGTGACTGAAATATAAATGAGATAAATACTCTTTAATATCCCAAGGTAACATAATTTTTAATGTAAAACCAAAGAAACATGTACAGTGAAGGCAGAAATTAGCTTAAATGGTCTCTGCAGTATATTCCGCATATTATGAATATTCAATTAAGGATATGTCTGCAATAGATATGGACATATTGTAAAGACTCAATATTTAACTTTGAGTTATAAAAATTCTGGCTCTAAACAATAGCATTTTGTAGTGGCTCACAGAAAAGGTTTCGCACTTTTAGGTGATGGAAAAGTTAATTTGGTAGATCAGCATCAGGGACTTTAACTCTCTCAGAGATTTCCTAGTTCAATGTTGAGCTACTTTGTAAAGCCTGTCCTTTCCCACCCAACCAGCATCACAAAGAAAGACTTTTCCCTGAGGCAGACCTGTGGGTTTACTCCCTGGCCTGATTCCCCAGGTCCCTGACTGGCAGCTGCCCCTCCTGGTCTGCTCCCTCCTCCTCCTCTCCTGGGTGTTCTGGGAAGGACTCAGGGGAGACCCCACAGCTTCCAAGCTGCAACCATGTGCCTCTTTTTAGAGAGACATGATATGATCTCTCACTGAGAGGACAGCTGTGTTCTCCCAGTTCCTGGTGGGATAGAAGCTGAATATAAGTTCCCATTACAATAGATCAGAACAAATCTTTCTGGATGAAGAGAATCTCTGAAGATTGGGAGTTCAAGTCACATGTAAAATTGTTGTAATAAGGAAATAGTCTCTTCATAGCAAAGCTTTTCAGAGATTCATGCATGGTAAAAATGTAAGTAACCTTGATTTAGCATTTTTGGATAGGATAAAATATTCCTTGACTATAGAAAGTATTATTTTTCTATCATGTTGTCCAATAGAATGGTTAGGTGTGATCCTTTCACCTGTACATCTGTAGACTCTGATTCAATATCCTACATTTATTCTAAAATGATCATGAGCTTTATTGAAAATTTCAATTATTTTGTCTCAGATACAGTTAAAAGAGAAAAAGCTCAGAGTTAAAAAAAAGATAGTTGTGAGTATAAGGAAAAACAGACACACATTCATACACAGGTATGGGTGCTAACGCACACTCATATAAACAAAGTAGGAAAATATACTTAGGATTTGATATGGATAAAGACTTTTCTCAAAACATACACAGAAATACAATAAGTAGTACTTTTTCTGGTCCCACTGTGTTCCCAAATATAAGAAAAAATCATACAGTAAAGTTAAAAATCAAAACACTTTTCATATCCTGCAAGATCATGCAGTTTTGGGTACCTTTGCTTATGTATGCCTAAAACCATCTTTCAATTTCATTGTAAAGAAAAATTATTGCATTTTTTGTGTTTAATTTGTGAGAAAGTGAAAATTTTAATGTTACATATTCAAAATGTATTCTGATATGCATATTTTTATTTACACATAAATTAACCCTCAGATCATCCTGTAAGCCAGAAAGGAAAATAATTCACAAGTTCTCACCCATCATGATTAAACAGTGATAAGAAAAAAACACTTAAAATTAGAATACAGAAAAAAAGGTTTATCTTTGATTATCTCTTTGTACAAGCCTCTAAAATAGATGTGGAGAGAAATATCCCACTATTCTAGTGATTTATTATAAAATAATTTATCTGAAAAATGTATCAACATCTTAGGGCTTTTCATATGTGTTTTAAAGTGCCATATCCATTACCAGAATATGTTTTATCCTTGTCAGAGAATGAGCAATTGTGAATATTTTATCCCTGAAATTAGTTTGATGTGCAGAATTACATTATGGCAATTAAAATACAGTACTTTTATGTCTCAGCATTTCTTCTGCCACCAAGAGAAGTGGTGTCCAGGATCTACAAAAGTGACAATAACATTTTCTGTCTCAGCACTCAGGTGCTCTGGATGAGGGAGCTTCCAACCCCAGTAGACCACATAGACTGGGAGCAGCTCCACCTGGGAATGAGCCTGACAACTATCCTTGGCAAATTCTGCATCACTGGGCAGTCATGATTTGGAATTCAGATACAATACTGTTTTCCAAGCCACAGCAATCGTTAGTGCTGACACATCAGACTAGGGCACTAGTTATATTTGCTGATTCATATACATATGCAATCCAGGTTCAGGTGGGATTTGGAAATCTATAATTGTACTCAGACCATATCAGAAATGTTTCATACATATGCAATCCAGGTTCAGGTGGGATTTGGAAATCTATAATTGTACTCAGACCATATCAGAAATGTTTCCATCACTTTCTTCATGGACTACATTTTATAAATTCATCCTTTGTTATTTGGACTTTATAAAGCCTTTTAGACATGAGGAAAAACTGCTAAATTATATCTTAGATAATTAATACAGAGACACTGAACAGTTAAGAACATCATCTCTCAATAACAGGCAATGGTAATTAAGGTCAGAAGAGGAGAAAACATATTTTTGTTGAGTCCTGGAATTTTCAGTAAGAAGTTTAGCCATTGTTGCTATTGAATTCAGAAAATTTCTTATAAATTGGAAAAAGCTGAAATTAAAGGTGGAGGATCCTGTCATCTAGGCCCAGAAAGAAGTAAACAATTTGGGAAGAATATATTCTGAAAATGTAAATACAAGCAGTATTTGATGCATAATTAATTTTATTAAAAAACTCAAAGATTTAACATGCTCTAATTGAGACAATGGTCTATTATTCCTGTCCATTCACCAATATTTAAGCCCACCAGCTGCATACATATATAAACATGCTTTCCATTCATAAGAATGGCAGGAACTATTGAGATGAAATTATTTGCACCACTCACATAGCCTGGTTCTAGTTTTCTATGCATTAATATTCATGTTGGATTAAAATTAAACTTACCTTTTATTGTTTTCTAAACTACATCTATTGTCTCCAACCTGCCAGTATCTCTCTAATCTTGCATCTCTTCACAGAGCCGGGATGCATAGAAGTCAATGAAACCACCTTCCTCTCCCATCTCTGCAATTTTACTGGCTATATGCCTTTACATTGGGTCTGGAGGTGGGGGAACAGTCAACCTCTCTCTCTTACTATCCTAAATTGTGAAATTATAACAGTACTGGCAGCTTACTTTCTTGTTCACTGTGAAGACTAAAATTATTAAGAAATAACAACTTCAATATCTTCAACAATTCATTAGTGATGATGACCATCAGCAATGCCAAAATCATTTTATTAGTAAAGTTCTTCAGAGACTCCTAAATACATATTAATTAATTTAGTGCCAAGAATTGTCCTGCATCAATTTGATGACTTAGTCCCAGAAGGTTTAAGTATTCTGACAAATGTCTAGAACTAGCAAGGAACAATATTAAGGAACACACACAAAAATGTGGGTAACCTTGTTTTTAACCACTACATTTAACGTTAACTGATATACAATAAATACTAAATAAGTGTCTATTATCAATGTCTAATAATAAATATCTATTCCTTTCACTCTTATAGTAGCTTCTTATAGACATTGATGTTTACCTCATTCCAAATACTGTATAAACAATATGCCTATTCCTCTAAAGAAACTTCCATGGGAATCCGCACGTAATGTTTTGATATCTGTCACACAAGTTACTCACCTATAATGTTAAAATGTATCACAAGGTAACTCATCCACTACGTGGCAGACTCAGACTGAAAACCAGAATTTTTCTGGCCCCTGATCTGTTGTTTCTCCTATATCACAAGAACCTTATAGTCCTCATTATAAACTTGTAAAAAATTCCCCTTTTTTCCCCAAAGTAAGCTGGTTAAAATTCAGAAATGGATTAACTTACCTGAATACCTTCTTTACAAATCAGAAAAGTTCCAACAAAATATCTGAGAAATGTGGCATATTTTTAATTCAGTGACTTTACAATAAGAACTAACATTTATCTTCCTTCAAACATTCATATCATGGGAATCCTTTCCGAGTGTTAGAAAAATTTGGCTCTTCAATGTTAAACTATTCTTAATTGTGGTTACGATATAGGTAACATAAATTTTTCATCCTGACCATTGTTAAGTGTCCAGTCAAATGGTGGTAACTAGTCACATAGTGGGGCAACCATCTTCACACTCATCTCCAGAAATGTTTCTGTTTTGCAAAACTGAAACTCTGTATTGATTAAGCAAACACTTCAAGTTCCTTTATTCCCCAAGCCCTTCCCATCACCATCTAGTCTCTGTCTACATGAATTTATTCAGGGATCCCATATAAATGGAATCATATAGCATATCACATTTTGTGTCTGGATTATTTCAATGACCATGCTGTACTCAAGGCTAACTCATATTTAAAGATAACAAATAACACCAAGAAGCAATATTAAATATCTATGTACTTAATGAGAATGTTTAAATAAGTTTCCAGGAATACCTTGGTCTTTACTTGCACCTTAGGTTTTCTTTGTAACAGCTTTTATGCTATGTAACTGTTTTAAGCTACAGTTTCCTGTAACTGCTTGGAGAGAAATTTGGGGCATTTCTTCCTAACTCAGTGTTAGTTATGGCACATCGGTGAGCTGTTGCAGCCATAATGGTGATAATAACACCATTGGATTTGACAATCATTAAATGGTGTCCCTATCCAGCTATGCTAGTCACTTGTTAAACATTTATGCACCCATCACTATAATAGAATATCAAAGCATCTCTGAAGTTTGCAATCCTTAAAGTTAATTGTACTGCTAGAATTACAACTTTATCAACTTAACGTTTCACTAAAATTCTACCCTATATTTTATTTTCAAATTCTTTACATTAATTGGCAAATAAAATATATATGTTTAATGTATATAACTTATATAGAGATATACATATAAATTATGCATATACTTACACAAAGATTGTGAAATACTGACCACAGATAAGATAATTAATACATCCTTTAGCACAGCTGGTACTGTTTTCCTTTATCCCTATGATTTTGATTACAGAAAACAGTTTCCTCTTGGGAATATGTCATTGCATGAAATGATCAATCACACAGGAGTCACTGAGTTCCTCCTCCTGAGATTCTCTGAGGACCCGAGGATGCAAACCCTCCATGGCTGCCTGCTCCTCGTGGCTTACCTGGCAGCCCTGTTCGGAAATGGCCTCATCATCATGCTCATCACTTGGGATCCTCAGCTTCACACACCCATGTACTTCTTCCTGAAGAATCTGTCATTCATAGATCTCTGCTACATCTCTGTCACTGTTCCTAAATTTGCTCTCAACTCCCTGATGAATAGGAACAAAATATCCTTCCTTGGATGCATCTCCCAGGTGCTGTTCTTTGTGAGTTTTTGTTCTGCTGAAATAGTCATCCTCACAGTGATGTCTTATGACCGCTACGTGGCCGTCTGCCGCCCACTGCACTACGAGACCATCATGACCAAGGGCGCCTGTGGGCAGATGGTGGTGGCATCATACATCACTGTGGGTGTCTATGGAATGATACACACTGCCTTGACTTTTTCCACAACTTTTAGTTCCAATAAAATCCATCATTTCTTCTGTGATATTCCTCAAATTATTTTGATTTCAGAAACTAAAATGAATATAAAAGAAGTGTCAATAACTGCATTTAGTACAAGTATTACACTGGTTTGTTTCATCTCTATCTTATATTCCTATGTGCACATTTTCTCTGCTGTCTCAGGATGTCCTCCCTGGAGGCCAGGTCCAAAGCCCTCTCCACCTGCCTCCCTCATGTGATTGTTGTGACTGTGTTTCTTACAACAGGTGCCGTGGTCTATCTGAAGCCAGCCTCTGAGGTGATGTCAGACCTAGATAGCACACTGTCTGTATTTTACACCGTGGTGCCTCCATCATTGAATCCCATCATATACAGCCTTAGAAACAGGGACATAAAATTGACTGTGGGGAAAGTCCTTGGAATTATACAATTTAAGTCAGATTAATGTATTTGATTATTTTAGAGAGAGGTCCCTCCTTAATTACAAGATATATCATTTTAATATTTTACCACTTAAATAATGGGGAAGTATCTTAAAGTTAATGTAGCACTTAACCACTTGTGAATGTTTTTCCCACACATGGAAATAACATATAGATATCAGTGGAACATACCTACTATAGCATATTTTGAGTAGTGGCCAGCAAAATTTATTTAGAAATATTAATAAAGACTTTTCAAAGTAATCTAGAATTCCTACTTGACATGCCAACAGAAGAAGATATTAATAATATCACTGTTATTTAGTAAAATAGTTTTGAAAATGTATTGCATCAGCAGTGTTTTTTTAATTAACAAAACCCACTATAATTGGACCTCCACAAGCCAGAATGATTCTATAATTTTGAAAATAATATTGAGCTACATATTTCCTAGATTTGGTGTGACCTTACTGCTGTATCATTTCATGGCTAATGAAGCAAGTCTACCTTTTCCCAGAAACTCAGTGTGCACAGAGGGGTCAAGAAATGAATCCCTGGCCCTTGGAATCCAGACTGTAAGATTCCATTGTATCTTTATCATATCCTAATGAAGTTCTTCTACCCCTCCTAGGCTCATATGCAATTAGAAATGGCAGGGGTAGGACGGTGGAGGGAAGGCTCATTTCCACCAGGAGTTTACTTTCTTTTTTTAATAGAAGTATCACTGATACACAATCTTATATTAGTTTCTAGTGTACAACACAGTGTTTCTACAGTTACCTGTATTATTAAATCCTCTTCCTCCTGACAACAGCCTGGTGCCCAAGCAGGACCCTAGATGTGATGATGGGGCTGCAGGCACTGTGTGCTGTGCTCACTCACAGCTCCACATGCTGCTGACACTGCACGTTCTGATCTTCCTCACGTGCCAATTCTGCTGTGATTCCCTGTGTTCTTCATGATGCTTTGGCTACTAGCAGAACAAAAGTATGTTCTTCCTGCTTCCCACTGGTACATCACTGGCATCAATAAGCACTGGAGTTCTCCACTAAAGGGGCTAGTGGAAAGGATGCTACACTGCTGTAATATGTGGCACATTTGGCCAGTGTAGCCATCTGTGCCACACCACCCCATGGCATGGCATTTGGGTCCATGCTTGCACCTACCCCACGATGGCATAGGTGGTTATTATCTTGGTCAGAGCTGCTCTGGTGGTGGGCTCCATAGCCAGAGAGGCATGGAACACAGCAGGCAGTTGCTTCTCTGTCAAGTGTACCAGAACTCTGCTTCTTTCCATGGTTGTGGCCAGAATCCAACAGGTTGGCATTTCCATCCAAGCCACTGCCAAAGGCCCCATCCATAACCACCTTTGGTTACATGAACATCCAGCTCACAGGGCTTTGATAAGTCCATTACACTGAAGGCCTGTACAGCCTTGACTGCCTGCTTAATAGCAGTAAAAGCAGCTTCACATGTCTCATTCCAGTCACACCTGATGCCCTTTCATACCAACCAGTATAAAGGCTCCAGAATTTCTGCCAAATTTGGGATAAACACTCTCCAGTAGCCCAAAAGACCCAAAATCTTTTGTAATATTGCCACAGTTGTAGGGGTGGGGAAAGCCTGAACCTTGTCTATTACTGTTTCTATGATGACTTTAGTTTTACCCAAACAGACAGCCCCCAGGAATTTTACTGAGAAACCAGGTCCCTGAACCATGGTGCTGCTCACAGCCCATCCTTCCTCCTTTAGATATTGGAGCAGCCTAGGAACTGCCCCTTCTAAATCTGCAAGAGAATCAGACATGAGCATGACATCACCAATGCAGTGATACATACACATTGTCAGTGGTTTCTTCCATGTGGCCATGTCCTGGGCTACAAGTCTGTGACAAATTGTGGAACTATGGAGATATCCCTGTAGAAGGACAGTGAATGTCAATTTCCAGCCTTCCAACATGAAGGCATATACTTTCTGGCTTTCCTGTGTTATGTCAATAGAGAAGAAGGCATTAGAAAGGTCTACAAAATAATAATACATCCCTGGTTCATGACTAAGAGTGTCCATGACAGCTGCTACAGAGGGAACAGCAGCATGCAAAGGAGTTTTAACTTTATTCAATTCCCTGTAATCCATGATCATTCACAAGGACTCATCTACCTTTTTCACTGGCCATACCGAGGAATTAAAAGGACTGAGTGAGCAACATGATTCCCACCTTCTACAACTCCTGCAGAGTTTCTCCAATTTCACTGTACCCTCCAGGCAATTTATACTGCTTAGTAGTATTTGTCACTTACCTAGGTATAAGCAGAGCTATAGGTGGGTGCTTAGCATATACCCTCAGAACTGCCTTTACTTAGGTTACCCTCAGTCTGAACTCACCTGCAGTGGTCTGTAACCACAGGCCCTGCAGGATATCTACCCCCAAAACATATTCAGGGATGGGAGAAATGTATACTGCATAGTCCTTTGGGGGTAAACACCCTCTCCGTAGTGGGATTTGGGATTTATTCACTCTAATTGCCTTATCCCCATAGCCATCTTGTGGCAGGGTTCCCAAGAAAATACTCAGCATCGCCATAAATTAGACAACTTTGAGCTACTGTGATCACTGGCGCCAGGACTCATCGTACATACATGGGGGACCAATGATTGCTGATTTTACATGTAGTCTCCAGACCCAAGCATGTCCCCCAAGATACAGACTTTGACTTCCTTCCCAAGTCAAACCATGATACCCAGGTGTCCTCCTTGGGAGTGAGGGCCCAGGCAGAGCCTGAGTACTGTCCCACAGGAAGTCTTGCAGGGACCCAGGTGGCACATGGGGCTTTGCCTCTGGCTTCTGTGTCCTGGACCTCAGCGACTGGAACTGCTGCTCTGGCTTTACTTGTTGCTGCAGTTCTGACAAGATACTTCGGGCTGCCCATCAAGTTTCTTCTTCACTACCCCAGCCTTTATCACATCAACCCACATCTGGGTACTCAAGACCTTCATGGGGCTCTTTGCACCTCTCCTTTCAGTCATAGCCTGGGTGGGCCTTTAATATGGGAGGGGTTGGTACGTCAGGTGCTGCCTCAGCAAAAGTTCTTCCCTCAGCCCCAACCCTTCATAATCCCCCAACATCTCCTCTACCATCTCCTGGGCTAAAGGCACGGCTCTTTCCTCTCCCTTCCCTTGGCCTCTGGCAACATGGATTCTCTAGCTGCCTCCTCCCTCACTGCCAACACATCTCCCAGGAGCACAATCTCACTTCTCACTATTCTCAATACTTGCCTCTCTTTCCTAAAGGCATCAGATAGGTTGCTGCCCAGCTCCTCTAAGTGACACTGAGGTGTGACTCTCTCCTCAATAACCGTTCACACTGTCTCAAACACAACATCCCACATTCCTGACTGCCACACGGCTACTCTGTGCCACTAAGCAGTCTTCTCTATCATGGAGGGCTAATTCCACAGCTTCTGGTATCTCCACCCTTCCCCAATTCTGGGGACAGGCCAACCTGACTTTAAAATATAAATCATTCCACCCAGTGATTCTACTTCTAAGAATTTGCCTGAGGAAAACAAAACCCCTGATTTGAAAAGATGTCCTGCCCCTATTTATCACTACATTATTTATAATAGTCAAGATATGGAAGCCACTGAGCTGTCCATCTGTAGATGAATCGATAGAGAGGATATGGAACATATACAAAATGGAATATTATTTTAGCCATAATGAGAAGAGAAATCCTGCAAAAACATGGATGAACCTAGAGGGCATTATGCTGAGTGAAATGAGGTGGGTAGAGAAAGACAAATACCATATGATCTCATTTTTTTGTAGAATATAAAAACAAAGCAAAACAGAATGAACAAAACAGTAGCAGCCTATTAGACACTGAGAGGTGACTAGTGGTTACCAAGAGGGAGGATTTGGAAAGTGTGTGGTATAAAGGGGCACAAAAATTCTCAATCATAATATAATGTGATCATAGGTACAGTAGTACAAAATGGAGAATATAGTCAATGATTCAGTACCATCTTTCTATGTTAACAGATAGCAACCACACTAGTGGGGTTGAGGATTAGTAATATGGGGACTGTTGTCATTTTGATAGAGAGTGCTTTGAATCTGTAATTGCTTTATGCAGGATGGACATTTTAACAATGTTAATTCTTTCTACCCATGAGCATGGCATAGATTTCCATTTATTGGTGTCTTCTTTAATTTTTCTCATGAATGACATAATTTTCAGAGGAAAGGTCTTCCACCTCCTTGATTAGGTTTATTTCTAGATATTCTATTCTTTTTAATGATATTGTAAAGAAGTTGTTTTCCTTATTACTCTTTCTGCTAGTCTGTTCTTAATATATAGGAATATGCCAGATTTCTGTGTATTAATTTTGTATTCTGCAACCTTGCTGAATTCAGCTATAGTTCTAAGTTTTTTGGTGAGACCTTTAGGGTTTTCTATATATAATACCACGTCATTTGCAAATAGTGACAGTCTAATTTCTTCCTTATCAATCTGGTTGCTTTTTATCTATATGGAGGCTGGGACCTCCAGTACTATGTTGAATAAAAGTGGTGAGAGTGGGCATCCTAGTCTTGTTCCTGATGTAAGAGAAAAAGCTCTTAGCTTTTCATGTTAATTACTATGTTGGCTGTGGGGCTGTCATATGTGGCCTTAATTATGTTATGTGGCCTTTATACCCATTTTGTTGAGTATTTTTATCATTAATGAATGTTGAATATTTTCAAATGATTTTTCAGCAACTATTGAGATGATAGTTTTTATCCTTTTTGTTAATGGGGTGTATAATAATGATTGATTTATGAATATTGTACCATCCTTGGAATAAATCCCACTTCGGCATGAGGGATGAGCTTTTTGATGTAGTTTTGAATGCTGTTCACTAATATTTTGAGAATTTTTGTATCTGTATTCATCAGTGATATTGGTTTATAATATTATATTTTTGTGTTGTGTTTTCCTGGTTTTTGTATCAAAGAGATACACACCTCATAGAATGAGTTTGGGAATATTTCCTCCTCTTCTACTTTTTGGAATACTTTGAGAAGGATGAGTATTGGCGCTTCCTTAAATGATTGGTAAAATTCAGCTGTGAAATCACATAGTTCAGGAATTTTGTTTGCAGAACTGTTGTATTTTCCATTACCAATTCAATTTCATTGCTGGTAATTCATCTGTTAAGATTTTCTGTTTTGTCATGCATCAGATTGGAATTTGTACATTTCTATGAAGTTGTCCATTTCTTCTACTTTGTCCAATTTATTGGTGTATCATTTTTCATAGAAATCCATAATTCTTTGCATTTCTGTGATGCCTGTTGTGAGTATTCTGTGTTTTCTATTTTGTTTGTTTGTTTACTCTCTTTTCTTGATAAGTCTGGCTAGGGATTTATCTATTATGCTCATTTTCTCAAAGAAGAAGCTTGTGGCTTTGCTTATTTTTTCTATTATTTTATTCTTCTCTATTTAATTTCTTTCGGCTTTAATCTTTATTATGTCCCTCCATCTGTGAACTTTGGGTTTCATTTGTTCTTCTTTACTAGTTTTTTAATTGTGTGTTTAGACTTTTTATTTGGGATTAGTCTTTGTTTTTGAGATAAGCCTGTATCACTTTGTACTTTCCTCTTAGAACTGCCTTCACCATGCTCAACAGATTTCAAGCTGTTGAATTTTTGTTTTTGTTTGTCTCCATGTATTACTTGATTTCTGTTTTAATAAATTTATCCACTGATCATTTAGAAGCATGTTGTTTAACCTCCCTTTATCTGTAGGCTTTTTTGTTTTCTTGAGTAATTTCTTCTTAGTTTCATACCACTGTGGTCTGAGAAGATGCTTGATTCAATGTCAATCTTTTTTAATTTACTGAAGCCCTTTTTGTAGCTTAGTACATCTTTCAATGAACTTGAACAAATAGTTCTAAACTACATGTGGAATCACAAAAGAACATGAATAACTAATATAGTCCAAAGAAAGAAGAACAAAGCTGGGGGTGTTACACTCCCTGACTTCAAGCTCTACTACAAAGCTACAGTAATTAAAACAACTTGATACTAGCACAAGAACAAACCCATTGATCAATAGAGTGAAATAGAAAACCCAGATATAAATCCATACATTGTCAATAAATATATGACAAAGAATCCCTGAATATACAATGAGGAAAACAAAGCCCCCTCAACAACTGGTGTAATGGAAACTGGAAACCTACATTCAAGAGAATAAAACTGAATTATTGTCTATATCCATACACAAAGTAAAGACAAAATGGATCAAAGACCTGAATGTAAGACAGGAAACTATAAAAACCTTAGAAGAAAACATAGGCATAAACTCTTGACTACAAGCATGAGCAACTTTTTCCTGGACATATCTTGGGCAAAGGAAACAAAATAAAAAGTAAACAAGTGGGACTACATCAAACTTAAAAGCTTCTTTATGGCAAAAGACATCAGCAGCAGAACAGAAAGGCATCCTATAGTATGGGAGAATATATTCTTAATGATTTATTTCATAAGGAGTTAACATCCAAAATATATAAAGAACTCACATGCATCAACACCAAAAAAAACCCATAAAAATTTAAAAAGTGCAGGCGGAGCCAGGATGGAGGCATGAGTAGAGCAGTGGAAATCTCCTCCCAAAAACACATAGAGTTATGAAAATATAACAAAGAAAAATTTTCCTAAAATAGAGACCACAGGACACAGGACAACATACAGACCACATCCACACCTGCAAGAACCCAGCGCCTTGCGAAGGGGGTAAGATACAAGCCCCGGCCCGGGGGGACTCGAGCACCCCTCCCCCCAGCTCCTGGCGGATGGAAAGAAACCAGAGAGGTTTTTTTTTTATTGGCGAGTGCTTTTTGGAAGCCTTAAAGGGACAGGGACCCCGATGCTAGGGAGGCAGGGTGGCGGGACTGGTGAGCGGGTGCCTGGGACTGGTGCCTGAGGACAAAGAATATCCCGTGTTTTTCCCTGCGGGACCAGTGGGCGGGTGCCTGAGACAGGCACTTGAGGACGGAGGAAATCGTGCGTTTTTCCCCTTTTTTTTCTCTCTTTTTGGCAAGTGCTTTTTGGAAGCCTTAAAGGGACAGGGACCCTGGTGCTAGGGAGGCAGAGCAGCAAGACTGGTGAGCGGGTGCCTGGGACCAGGGCCTGAGGACAAAGAATATCACACGTTTTTCCCTGTGGGACCGGTAGGCAGGTGCCGGAGACCGGCACCTGAGGACGGAGGAAATCGAGCATTTTTCCCCTTTTTTTTTCTCTTTTTGGCGAGTGCTTTTTGGAAGCCTTAAAGGGACAGGGACCCTGGTGCTAGGGAGGCAGAGCAGCAGGACTGGTGAGCGGGTGCCTAGGACCGGCGGCTGAGGACAAATAATATGGCACTTTTTTCCCTGAGGGACCAGTGGGCGGGTGCTTTTTGGAAGCCTTGAAGGGACAGGGACCCTGGTGCTAGGGAGACAGGGAAGCAGGACCAGTGAGCGGGTGCCTGGGACCGGCGCCTGAGGACAAAAAAAAAATCGCGTGTTTTTTCTTTTTCTTTTTTTTTTTTTTTCTGTTCCCTCTCTCATTGTTGCTGTTGTTCTTTTGGTTTGGAGAGTGCTTTTTGGAAGTCTTAAAGGGGCAGGACAGGACACTCAGCCCAGATGCAGGAAATATGGGGATCTCTGGGCACACTAAAACCCTGGGCAGCAGGGAGCACAGAGGCCCCTTAAGGAGATAAATAGCCTCCCAGATGCTCCCCCTCCAATGGGGCTCCACCACTTTGGAGGTGTAGCCCCAGCCAGGCCATGCCCAGAGGAACAGCGGAGATAAACTCCATAGCAACCGGGCAGGAAGCAGAAGCCCTGTCTGTGCAGAGCTGACAAGCATAAGCCATTAGAGGTCGCTATTCTCCCAGGAGAGGAAGGCCACAAACCAACAAGAAGGGAAGCTCTTCCAGCGGGCACTTGTACCAGCTCTGCAAACTATCTCTATCACCATGAAAAAGCAAAACTACAGGCAGACAAAGATCACAGAGACAACACCTGAGAAGGAAAGAGACCTAACCAGTCTTCTTGAAAAAAAATTCAAAATAAAAATCATGAACATGCTGACAGAGATGCAGAGAAAAATGCAAGAGCAATGGGATGAGATGCAGAGAAAAATGCAAGAGCAATGGGATGAGATGCAGAGAAAAATGCAAGAGCAATGGGATGAAGTCTGGAGGGAGATCACAGATGTCAGGAAGGAGATGACAGAAGTGAAACAAACCGTGGAAGGATTTATAAGCAGAATGGATAAGATGCAAGAGGCCACTGAAGGAATAGAAGCCAGAGAACAGGAACATACAGAAGCTGACATAGAGATAAAAGGATCTCCAGGAATGAAACAACACTAAGAGAACTATGTGACCAATCCAAAGGCATAAAATTCGTATTATACGGATACCAGAAGAAGAAGAAAGAGGAAAAGGGATAGAAAGCCTCTTTGAAGAAATAATTGCTGAAAACTTCCCCAAAGTCAGGGAGGAAACAATCAAACAGACCACGGAAATACACAGAACCCCCAACAGAAAGGATACAAGGAGGACAACACCAAGACACATAATAATTAAAATGGCAAGGATCAAGGACAAGGAAAGAGTTTTAAAGGCAGCTAGGGAGGAAAAGGTCACCAATAAAGGAAAATCCATCAGGCTAACATCAGACTTCTCGACAGAAACCCTACAGGCTAGAAGAGAAAGGCATGATATACTAAACGCAATGAAACAGAAGGGCCTTGAACCAAGACTACTGTATCCAGCAAGATTATCATTTAAATATGACAGAGGGATTAAACAATTCCAAGACAAGCAAAAGTTGAAAGAATATCTTCCCACAAACCACCTCTACAGAACATCCACAGGGACTGCTCTAGATGGGAGCACTCCTACAAAGAGCACAGAACAAAACACACAACATATGAAGAATGGAGGAGGAGGAATAAGAAGGGAGAGAAGAAAAGAATCTCCAGACAGTGTATATAACAGGACAATAAGGACAATCAGTGAGCTAAGTCAGGCAATAAGATACTAAAGAAGCTAACTTTGAACCTTTGCTAACCATGAATCTAAAACCTGCAATGGCAATAAGTAGATAACTCTCAATAGTCACCCTAAATGTAAATGGACTTAATGGACCAAACAAATGACACAGAGTAATAGAATGGATAAAAAAGCAAGACCCATCCACATGCTGCTTACAAGAAAATCACCTCAAGCCCAAAGACAGGCACAGACTAAAAGTCAAGGGATGGAAAAACATACTTCAAGCCAACAACAGTGAAAAGAAAGCAGGGGTTGCAGTACCAATATCAGACAAAATAGACTTCAAAACAAAGAAAGTAACAAGAGATAAAGAAGGATACTACATAATGAGAAAGGGCTCAGTCCAACAAGAGGATATAACCATTCTACATATATATGTACCCAAGACAGGAGCACCAGCATTTGTGAAACAAATACTAACAAAACTAAAGAGGGAAATAGACTGCAATGCATTCATTTTAGGAGAGTTCAACACACCACTCACCCCAAAGGATAGATCCACCAGGCAGAAAATAAGTAAGGACACACAGGCACTGAACAACACACTAGAACAGATGGACCTAATAGACATCTATAGAACTCTACATCCAAAAGCAAAGGATATACCTTCTTCTCAAGTACACAAGGAACTCTCCAGAATAGACCACATACTAGCTCACAAAAAGAGCCTCAGTAAATTCCAAAATATTGAAATTCTACCAACCAATTTTTCAAACCACAAAGGTATAAAACTAGAAATAATTCTACAAAAAAAACAAAAAGGCTCACAAACATATGGAGGCTTAACAAACATGCTTCTAAATAATCAATGGATCAATGAACAAATCAAAATAGAGATCAAGGAATATATAGAAACAAATGACAACAACAACACTAAGCCCCAACTACTGTGGGATGCAGCGAAAGCAGTCTTAAGAGGAAAGTACATAGCAATCCAGGCACACGTGAAGAAGGAAGAACAATCCCAAATGAGTAGTCTAACATCACAATTATCGAAAAATGGAAAAAGAAGAACAAATGAGGCCTAAAGTCAGCAGAAGGAGGGACATAATAAAGATCAGAGAAGAAATAAACAAAATTGAGAAGAATAAAACAATAGCAAAAATCAATGAAACCAAGAGCTGGTTCTTTGAGAAAATAAAAAAAATAGATAAGCCTCTACCAAAACTTATTAAGAGAAAAAGAGAATCAACACAAATCAACAGAATCAGAAATGAAAACAGAATAATCACGACAGATCCCACAGAAATACAAAGAATTATTAAAGACTACTATGAAAACCTATGTGCCAACAAGCTGGAAAACCTGGAAGAAATGGACAACTTCCTAGAAAAATACAACCTCCCAAGACTGACCAAGGAAGAAACACAAAAGTTAAACAAACCAAGTACGAGCAAAGAAACTGAAATGGTAATCAAAAAAGTACCCAAGAACAAAACCCCGGGGTCAGACGGATTTACCTCAGAATTTTATCAGACACACAGAGAAGACATAATACCCATTCTCCTTAAAGTGTCCCAAAAAATGGAAGAGGAGGAAATACTCCCAAACTCATTCTATGAAGCCAACATCACCCTAACACCAAAACCAGGGAAAGACTCCACCAAAAAAGAAAATTACAGACCAATATCCCTGATGACGGTAGATGCAAAAATACTCAATAAAATATTAGCAAACAGAATTCAACAGTATATCAAAAGGATCATACACCATGACCAAGTGGGATTCATCCCAGGGATGCACGGATGGTACAACATTCGAAAATCCATCAACATCATCCACAACATCAACAAAAAGAAAGACAACAACCACATGATCATCTCCATAGATGCTGAAAAAGCACTTGACAAAGTTCCACATCCATTCATAGTAAAAACTCTCAGCAAAATGGGAATAGAGGGTAAGTACCTCAACATAATAAAGGCCATATATGATAAACCCACAGCCAGATTATACTGAACAGTGAGAAGCTGAAAGCATTTCCTCTGAGATCGGGAACGAGACAGGGATGCCCACTCTCCCCACTGTTATTTAACATAGTACTGGAGGTCCTAGCCACCGCAATCAGACAAAAAAAAGAAATACAAGGAATCCAGATTGGTAAAGAAGAAGATAGACTGTCACTATTTGCAGATGATATGATACTGTACATAAAAATCCCTAAAGACTCCAATCCCAAACTACTAGAACTGATATCGGAATACAGCAAAGTTGTATGATACAAAATTAACACACAGAAATCTGTAGCTTTCCTATACACTAACAATGAACCAATAGAAAGACAAATCAGGAAAACAATTCCATTCACAATTGCATCAAGAAGAATAAAATACCTAGGAATAAACCTAACCAAAGAAGTGAAATACCTATACCCTGAAAACTACAAATCACTCTTAAGAGAAATTAAAGGGGACACTAACAAATGGAAACTCATCCCATGCTCATGGCTAGGAAGAATTAATATCGTCAAAGTGGCCATCCTGCCCAAAGCAATATACACATCTGATGCAATCCCTTTCAAATTACCAGCAGCATTCTTCAATGAATTGGAACAAATAATTAAAAAATTCATATGGAAATACCAAAGACCCCGAATAGTCAAAGCAATCCTGAAAAAGAAGAATAAAGTAGGGGGGATCTCACTCCCCATCTTCAAGCTCTACTACAAAGCCATAGTAATCAAGACAATTTGGTACTGGCAAAGGAACAGAGCCACAGAACAGTGGAACAGATTAGAGACTCCAGAAATTAACCCAAATATATATGGTCCATTAATATTTGATAAAGGAGCCATGGACATACAATGGCAAAATGACAGTCTCCTCAACAGATGGTGGTGGCAAAACTGGACAGCTACATGTAGGAGAATGAAAGTGGATCGTTGTCTTACTCCATATACAATGGTAAACTCAAAATGGATCATAGACCTGAATGTAAGTCATGAAACCATTAAACTCATGGAAAAAAATATAGGCAAAAAGCTCTTAGACATAAACATGAGTGACCTCTTCTTGAACATATCTCCCCGGGTGCAGGAAAACAACAGCAATAATGAGCAAGTGTGACTACATAAAGCTGAACAGCTTCTGTACAGCGAAAGACACGATCAATAGAACAAAAAAAAACCCTACAGTATGGGAGAATATATTTGAAAATGACAGATCCGATAAAGGCTTGACATCCAGAATATATAAAGAGCTCACACACCTCAACAAACAAAAAACAAATAACCCAATTAAAAAATGGGCAGAAGAACTGAACAGATAGTTCTCTAAAAAAGAAATACAGATGGCCAACAGACACATGAAACGATGCTCCACATCTCTAATTATCAGAGAAATGCAAATTAAAACCACAATAAGGTATCACCTCACACCAGTAAGGATGGCTGCCATCCAAAAGACAAACAACAAATGTTGCTGAGGCTGTGGAGAAAGGGGAACCCTCCTACACTGCTGGTGGGAATGTAAATTAGTTCAACCATTGTGGAAAGCAGTATGGAGGTTCATCAAAATGCTCAAAACAGACCTACGATTTGACCTAGGAATTCCACTCCTAGGAATTTACCCTAAGAATGCAGGAATCAAGTTTGAGAAAGACACATGCACCCCTATGTTTATCGCAGCACTATTTACAATAGCCAAAAATCAGAAGCAACCTAAATGTCCATCAGTAGATGAATGGATAAAGAAGATGTGGTACATATACACAATGGAATACTACTCAGCCATAAGAAGAGGGAAAATCCTACCATTAGCAGCAGCATGGATGCAGCTGGAGAGTATTATGCTCATTGAAATAAGACAAGTGGAGAAAGAGAAATACCAAATGATTTCACTCATCTGAGGAGTATAAGAACAAAGGAAAAACTGAAGGAACAAAACAGTAGCGGAATTACAGAACCCAAAAATGGACTAACAGGTACCAAAGGGAAAGGAACTGGGGAGGATGGGTGGGTAGGGAGGGATAAGGGGTGGGGGAAGAAGAAAGGGGGTATTAAGATTAGCATGCATGGGGGGGAGGGAGAAAGGGGAGGAAGGGCTGTACAACACAGAGAGGACAAGTAGGGATTCTACAACATTTTGCTAAGCTGATGGACAGTGACTGTAATGTGGTTTTTAGGGGGGATTTGGTATAGGGGAGAGTACAGTAAACATAGTATTCTTCATGTAAGTGTAAATTAAGATTAAAAAAAGAAAGGAAAGAAAGAAAGAGGGGATTAATCCTTGATAGGATAAAACAATTTTTAAATCAAAGATTAACACATGCTTTAAATATCCTTAATTTTGATCACTTAAAGGGTGTCAGGTGATCGGCTATGGAGGTACTCTTTTCTGATAATATTCCTTTCTCTTAAAAAAAAAAAAAGCAGTTCTGTGTGCTGATCTCCAATGAGTTATACACAGTGGTATAGAAAGCATGTCAAAGTGTGGGCAAAGGGTCTGTTTGTTTTTATGCAGAAGATCAAGGCCTAGCTTGGATACCCAGAAAATGAACAAAGATACGATATGAGGAGGAGCTTCCAACATCAGCACTCTCTGGAGGACTCGTGCCGGGGGATGATCATCAAAAAGCCTCCACAGGGATCCGGCGATGCTGCGGTTGTGGCTGCGTCCATCCCACCATTAACTGGACTTGCCACTGGAATGAGGAGGGAGATGTCTAGGTTGGCATGTGCATACAGTGAGACAACGAATTTGAGTGGATCTGTACTGTTGGAACTCAACCAGGAGTTGGGAGGGGTGCAAGTTGTAGCACTCCAAAATCTTACGACTATAGACTATCTATGGTTAAAAGAACATATGGGATGTGAACAGATCCCAGAAATGGGTTGCTTTAATTTATCTTATTTCTCTCAGACTGTTCAAGTACAGTTGGACAATATCCATCATATCATAGACAAATTTTCACAAATGGCTAGGGTGCCTAAATGGTTTTCTTGGCTTCACTGGAGATGGCTGGTATTTATAGATTTGCTTTGTTTATGTCACCGTATCTATTATGTTAATATGTGTATGCAAGTTAGTTAGTAGTTTAAAACCTATACATGCTTAAGGTACTCTACAAGAAGATATGTCAAAGAAATAATCAATCCTCCCATGTTTTCTTCCATATGCTACCTCTATAGCTTTTCTTCTTCCTTCCTAATTACAACCCTTAAATAGCATTCGTGCCACATATCGAACTTACCGAGTATCATAATTCCTTCAGGTGGTAAAGATACCTCGAGACAAGTGCTGGGCATAAAAGCCACAGGGCATAAATCTGCAAAGAAATAAAAAGCTAACCTTTTCAAACAATATGGCTTCTCTCTCACTTACCAACTTTACATTTCCCTGTATGGCCCCGGAAGATGACTGGTTAGCCAGAGACAGGTAAGATTTCTCAAGTGAGGAACAACCTAAGACAGGCACAGTCGCAGGGGGCCATCAGGAGAGAAATCGGGGAACAGTGGTGCAGCTTAGTACCTCACCCTGCCCTGTTTTGAGAGAAAGCATCCGTGGATGTTTTATTGCCCTCGGATTAGCACATAGTCTACAGGTACACACCTGATCATCTACAATTGCTCTCTTACAACACTAAACTATGTTTTCTAACTTTATCTTGCATCTACCTACCACTTCATCATTTTATTAAAAATAATAAAAATAATAATAATAATAATAATAATAATAAAGGGAGAAATGTAGGATCCACATATAAATCAAGTATAAAAATCAAACGAATATTCATATTTGACCTGACTGTTTATAGTTCATAATGCGTGATTAAAACCTAAAGTTTCTGTGATGACTGCCCTTGTACTGTTCACCATGTAAGAACTTATTCACTATGTAGGAATTCATTCACCATGTAAGAACTTGTTCGTTATGCTTCAGAAGATTGGAGACTGACGAGAATTAGGCTTGCGGTGGATTAATAATTGTGCATTGAGCATTGACTCCCCTATACAGAATGTTATTGTTGTTAACAACCATTTGATCAATAAATATGAGAGATGCCCTCTCAAAAAAAAATGAAAGAAATATATTGTGTAAGGATATAGCTGCCTTAGATAGTGATTCCTCTGCTGAATCTGGGCAAAGGCAATTGAAAACCTGGTTTCACCATCCTAGATGCCATTAAGAATATTCATAATTCATGGATAGAGGTCAAAATATCAATATTAACAGGAGTTTGGAATAAGTTGATTCCCCACCCTCATGGATGACTTTCAAGACATCAGTGGAGGAGTCACTGAAGATGTTGTGGAAACAGCAAGAGACCTAGAATTAGAAGTGGAGACTGAAGCTGTGCCTGAATTGCTGCCATCTCATGATCAGTCTCGAATGGTTGACGAGTCACCTCTTATGGATGAGTAAAGAAAATGGTTTCTTGAGATGGAATCTACTCCTGATGAAGATGCTGTGAAGATTGTTGAAAGGACAGTACAGGATTTAGAGTATTACATAAACTCAATTGATTAAGCAGCATCAGGGTTTGAGAGGACTGACTCCAGTTTAGAAAGAAGTTCTGCTCTAGGTAAAATGCTATCAAGCAGCCTCACACGCTACGGAGAGATTGTTCATGAAAGGAAGAGTGAACCAATATAGGAAATTTCCTTGTCTCATTTTAAGTAATTGCCACAGCCACCCCAGCCTTCAGCACCCACCACCCTGATCAGTCAGCAGCGATCAACACTGAGGCAAGACCCTCCACCAGCAAAAAGAATATGGCTTGCAGAAAGCTTAGATGAGAGTTAGTATTTTGTAGCAATAAAGTAATTGTTAACTAAGGCATGCACATTGTTTTTTCAAACATAATGTACTGCACAGTTAATAGACTACAGTATAGTGTAAACAGAACATTTATATGCACTAGAAACCCAAAAAATCCACCTCATTCACTTTATTGCGATACTGCTATATTGAGGTGGTCTGGAAACAAACCCATATCTCTCAGGTGTGCTTCTATTAGTTTGTGGGAGAAGAAGCTCCAAAACACTGTTCCAGAACCTCTCAGAATTACACGAACTGGGAAGGCAATTGCAGGGTCTCATGCTTAGCAGAAGCCAGTCTGCACAACAAAGTACATAGGGTATGACAATGAAATTTAATGTTCAAATTGTAGAATAAAATGTTTTTATTTGCATGCCTTTTACCCTCCCTATGTAATAAAAGGCACAGTATTTTTTTAAAAAAGTGACTGGTGGCTGCCTTTGCGGCAGTGGGACAGGGATAAAGGGGCACAAAATCTCAATAATAACAAATTAGTCACAGGGATGAAAGCATAGCATAGAGAATATCATCAATTTTTTCTGTAACACTTTTCTATATTGACAGATATTAACTACACTGAGATGAGGACTTAATACTGTAGATTACTGGCAAATCACTCTTTTGCATAAATGAAACCAATATAATTTTGTATATCAACACTTCAGGAAAAATATGTATCAAAAAATATATGTTTTGTGCCAGATTGTACTCACGCCATGTTTTCCCAATCCTTCAGTTTTTCCTAATGTGCCAGTAATTTATGACAGTACTTCAAGTGGCTAGTTAGACAAACCCATGGATAGTAAAACTCTATATAATCCAACTTAAAAATTGACATAAGACATGAGTATACACTTTTCCAGAGAAGACATACAAATAGCCAACAGGTGCTTGAAAAGATGCTCAGCACATCACTAGGCATTAGGAAAGGCACAACAAAACGGCAATGAGATATCATCTGAAAGTTTTGTGGTGAAAATATTTAAGATCTAGTCCCTTGGCAACTTGCAAGCATACAACTCAATATTTGGTAACTACGGCCACCATGCTGTACCTGCATTAACTCTGGTCATAATTTTGGACATACCATCCCAGTATTTATTTATTTTATAAATGGAAATTTGTATCACCTACCAATTCCATTTCTCTATACCCTCTGCCCCAGGTAACCACAAGTCTGATCTCAGTTTCTGTAATGATTACTTATTAGTTCCCACAAATAAGTGAAATCAAATGGTATTATTTTTCTGTCTCTGACATTTCACTCACCATATTGCCTTCAAGATCCATCCATGTTTTTTTAATCTTCACAAGGTTTATTAAACATTAGAGGCTCGGTCATCAACTCTCTGAGAATCCGTGGATCCCAGTTTAAGACATCCTAGTAGTGGACATGGCACTAGACTTGAGTTTGACTCAGTCATTTGTCATCCATGTGACCTTGGACAAATCAACTCTTCTCTATGAATTTCAGGTTCCTTGCTGTGTTTGTTGAATGACTATTACATAGAGGACTCAGGAATGGCTACATAATTTCTTAATTGTACCTTTTATACAAACTTCTACAGTATATGAATCTACTTACAGTCCTATGCAGTTCTATACAGTTATTTCAGTTCGGCCATCAACAGCTTGTACTCTCCCCCTGAAGAATTTCCTCTTTTCCTCCAACCCGCCAGCATGAGCGTGCCTCTGGGGGAGTCTACACCCTCACACACAAGGCAGGGCCACAGCCATCTGTGTTAGCTTGCTGTTTCAACCCTTACCCATTACTGTTCATGAATCACACTATTCTTGACCCACTTCTTCTTACAATTCTCTTCCTTAAAACTCCACTAAGGCTCCCTACCCCGGCAGAAATCACACTGAAAACCTAATGGGCTTTTTCTCAGCTTACCTTGCTTAATCGATCTCACCTCCTTGGCTCCAGTCAGCTAAATCTTACCAGTAAAAGGAAGCTCTCAGAGGAGGGGCAAGAGTGATGAGCGGAGTTCCTGGCTGGGCTACTTACTACCTTTTTTCATCCTGGGAAAATCACTTATTCTATCAGGCCCTTAATTTTCCAACTCTTAAATGAAGTAGTTGGACTAGACAATTTCCAAGATCCCTTCCAGCCCTGATATTCCCTGGCCCCCTTACACTGTGCCCCCTAAATGCCATATTCTTTGCAGTCTGAATCCATGTTCCCTCTGGGTCCACCTGCTGCAGTGTTCTTTCTCTCAGAGTAAATGTCAGGAATCCTCATTTTTATGGCTGAAAACTTTATCATGATCCATTCATCTGCATAAAGGTACTGAGGCTTTTTTTTCATGTTTTGGTTACTGTAAATAATGCTGCTGTGAACAAGGGCTACAGATAGCTTGTAGCGTTATTGATTCCATTGGACATATTCCAAGAAACAGAAATACTAGTTCTTTTTTTTTATGTCTTTGAGGATCCTCCAAACTGTTTTTATAATGATGTACCAGTTTTAAGCCCACCCACAGTGCACAAACTTTCCCTTTTTCTCTACATCCTCATCAGAATTTATCTCTTGTCTAAAAGATGATAGCCATTCTAACAGGATTGCATTGGAAAACTTGTGTTAATAATGTGCTAACTATCCTTATTGTGGTAATAATTTCACCATATACATGTGAATTGAATTATCACTATGTACAACTTAAACTTACACAAAGTCAGAAGTCAAAAATATCTCAATCAAGCTGGGAAATATAAATTACATATATTAGTAAAAATAGGTGCTGTTTCTGACAGACTTTGGTGTTTGACAGACATTTTCTCAAACCTGAAGCAAATGTAATACTAAAACTGAGCTGCTCATGATAATATTTGAGTTTTAAGTCAAAACTATAATTTTAATGATTATGTTCCCCACATGAGCTTGACAATTTTATAGTACTTAAAGACTTTTCTAAAGAAATTAGTAGTGATATTTAAGTGCTTTATTTTTACATATGATGAAATATGTCATATTTGTAATATTTACATGTCTCTGGGAGCCAATCTCTTCCAGGTAACTGACAATATGTTACAAAATCAGAATTGGTAAAATCCAAAGTGCTAAGTAGATTTAAATCAGCACATAAAGAGTTCAATATGTGGTTTTCAATTATAAAACCAACTAATCTTCAATATATCACTTGTTGAGTTTGGCATACTATCAATGATAAATATTAACTATTATTTGGTGATGTTAAATCAGTGCTTCCAATTTCCAGCTATACATCTGTATGAGGCCTTATTTTCTCTATATACATTATTCCACAATAATTGCAATAGAGTGAAGAGGCATATCTGAGAATAACCTATCTTCTATTAAGGCAAATATTATACAGATTTGTAAAAATGTAAAATAATGCCTCTTCTCTTACTCACTTTTGTTTTTGTAAAACCACTTTTCAACAATATCAGATATTAAATTTGTGTCAAAATGGTTTATGACCTTATTAAATTCAATATTTGTAATAAAAATGTATCATTTCAAATATGTTAAGTATCAACCCATACATCCCAGCCAAGTAACTTTAATGTGTGGTGTCTTCAAACCTTTCAAAGAGTGGACTATCCCAATAATAACAGAAAAATTGAAAACTGCTGAATTATGTAAATCATATTGCAAATTATTGTCTTTAATATGTCACAGAACAAAGTTCAGTTTAGCATTTATTTTTCCTATCATTATTCTTTTCAGTATCTTTTTGAGTGTTATGATTTCATTAAAATAAAATTTTGAAAATTTGGTAGTTTTCACATGGTAATTGTGGGTAAAACTGTGATATTTCCATAATCTCTCACTGGTCTTAGTCCATCTCACTATCAATAGGTGATTACAAGGGGGAGGGAGGGCACACCTGGACCAGAGAGGTATGGTGGGGTCCTTTACAGCTTGTTCATGAAAGACATAGGCAAGCAAATGTAGGCAATTTTTTATAAGCAAAAAACATATTTCTCCCACTTTATTTCTCCCTTTGACTGATTTTGGTTTCAAAGGTTTATTTAATTGAGCCTGTGAACATAAATCCAGCAGGGAGTTATACCCGCTGGTAGCGAGCAGGACCTCTATACACAAAGTCTGTCATTATGGAAGCAACGCTATGCCAGGCTGCCCGTAGGGATGGATGGGAGATACTCAGGAACCCCCATGTGGATTGTGGGAAGGCCCCAGTTGCTGCTGCAGTGGGGGGTGATGATTCAACCAAGAGCCCCCTATCCATGGGGCTTCCATTTGGGGAACCTCCAGTGGGTAATTGGTCAAGGGTAAAGCACCTCCTAGAAGGGTGGAGACACCAGAAGCTGTGTAATTAGCGCTCCATGATATAGAAGATTGCTTAGAGGACGTGAGTGGCCACATAGCAGCTGGGATTGTGGGATGTATGTTTCTCAAGATATTGGGAAGCATTATCAAAGAGAGAGTGAGACTTCAGCAGGATAGATCCACAGTTCAGCATCATGTGGAGGAGCAGGATGATAACCTACAGGATGCCCTTCTGAAAGAGAGACAGTTATTGAGAAAGTAGGTTGCACTCCTGGAAGATATGTTAGCAGCAAGGGAGGAGGCAGCAGGAGGATCCACACTGCAGGAGGCTGTTGGGGAGGTGGAGGAAAGGGCCGTGCCTTCAGCCTTGGAGATGGCAGAGGAGATTTGGTAGAGGATGGGGGTGGGGTTAAGGGCCTACCTGATGTTGGGCCACCGACGAAGGCTACCGTTCCTCCTCAGTGGGAGGAGCCATCCCCTCCCCAGGTTATGGACCACTCCATACTCCACCTGTATACCCAGGATGAGCTGGCGGACATGAGCATACAGTTTCGGTAGGAGCCGTCAGAACCGCGGCGTACATGGCTTTTGCAATTTGCCATATGGAGTGGAGAAATTGTTATGTTGGGTCCTGAAATGGGTTGACTGGCTTCCCAGAGGACTCACCTTTCCCTCCAGATGCACTTGTAAAGTGCCCATCACCCACCAGGGAATCATGCCCTTCAGGATTGGATGACAACAGCATCAGGGTAGTTTGGCCTAATCAGGGAGATTTACCATATTTACCCACTAGCTGGAAAATGTATGCAGAGCTCCAGCACATGTTATGGGAGCTGGGCAAGAAAAATACCATCTATACTATGGACCTCTAGGGCCCCAATAAGGACTTGTTCATCATGGGAATGAGAAATCTGGTGCTCCATACAGCTCCCCCATCTCGCTTTAGGTCTCTAGTGACTATTATTGCCCCCATATAAGGCACCCCATAAGTGAGGCTACTTGTACTTTAGAGGTTCTGGGGGAGGGTGAAACAATAAGATCATGGAAGGAACTACAGGATACAATGGAAAGGAGAGGTGCAAAGGGCCCCATGAGGATTAATAGGATCCAGATGTGGGTTGATTGGATAAACGCAGGGGTAGTGAAAGAAAAACTAGGGGGTCTGCCCAATAGGATCTCATTAGAACTGTGGTACTAATTATGCCAGAGCAGCAGTTTCAGCCACTGAAGTCCAGGATACAGAACCTGGAGGCAAGGCCCCATGTTTTGCCTCTGTCCTGTCCCTCTTGTTTATCAAAAATCAGCTCAAAACAGGGTTAATTCGAGCTGAGAAAATAGAAGTGGTCATATATCTCACAGGCAGTTCCTCCAGTGCTCCAACTATTACCTACAAGACTCAGAATAACACACACAGCTCTTCCTCTGTGACCTTAGATGAAGTGTCAGTCCTCCTGCCTAAACCCAATCACTGCCTTTGAGCTTTCACTCTCAGCCTCTTTCCAGACTCTTGGGAATCCATTCAGTAATTGGTCCCATTATCTCTCTGTATCCTCATGATTTCTTTCTGAATATATAAGGCAAATACTAAAAGACAAGAAGGAATAAAGAGACATTAATACAAAAATAGTAGAAGATATAGTACTTCACTTACATCAAAGGATAGCTCACCCAGTAAAATCAATAAGGAAATTTCGGCCTTAAAGTACATGTTGGAATGGATGGACTTACTGAGGTACACAGAACATTCCATCTAAACAGGAAAATAAATTCTTTTTAAGTGCACATAGAACATTCTTCAGGAGTGATCAATATCAGGCTACAAAACAAGTCTCAATGAATTTAGGAAGTCTAGGATAATATCAAATATCTTTTCTGACCACAGTGGAATAAAAATAGAAATCAACTACAAAAGTAAAACAAAAAAATGCAGACACAGCAAGAGTAAACAACATTCTAATAAACAGCCAATGTGTAACCAAACAAAATAGATACATTGACACAAATGTGAATGGAAATACAATGTTCAAAATATTTCAGATGCAGCACTTACAGATATTTATGTAGAAAACAGAAATTCCAAGAAAATCATAAATAACCATGTGTTCGGTAATAAAGTTTCATATACAAAAAAGGTATGACCCACAAAACAAATAATCAACAATCAGGATGTCATCACAATTAAAAGTTCTTCTTGTACAGACCACGGTCAAGAAAATGAATAGACAAGCCACACACTAGGAGAAAATATTGGCAACCACCACATCTAATAAAAGACAAATATTCCAAATTATTTTTTTAAAAAACTTAAAAATATCCAACAGTACAATCTGATTTAAAAAATGTTCCAAAGACCTTCACAGATGCCTCTTCACAGAGGTAAAAAATAAGCATGTGAATATCCCACATCATGTGTTGTCACAGAAATGCAAATTAAAGTCACAAGGAGATAACCACTGAGCACTAAGAAATGTCAAAATCCCAGAAAATTGACATTAAATGCTGCTAAGAATGTTGAGCCACAGAAACTTTCATACATTTCTTGTGGGAAAACCAAATGTTACTTACTTTGGAAGAAAGTGAGGCATATTCTTGCAAAACTAAACACGGTCATACCATAAAACCCTGGGAGACTCCATGTCCCAGAAAAGGGGGAGGGTTCCCACCACCAACACTCGGGTGTTAGCAAACAGAGCTCCCACCTCCAAGGAGGTCTCCAAAGTCGTAGCTTTGCTTATGTCCATGGCAATGAGAGTGCCTCATGCCAACCGAAGGCTGTGGCAGAGAAAGGTCTGCATGAGCGAGGTCTCCAGTGGAGGCTCCCACTCCCCTGGACCCTGCCTTACCTTCCCTTCAAGAAGGGGAGCTGATCACAGCTGGGAGCACTGCTGAGTATAGCTCCTGGTCCTGCCACCAGGATGCCTTGTTGGAGCACCTAGAAGTTGTATAAATCAGAAGGGCTTGACCAGAAAGCATGGCCATCACACTGATCATCTGCACAGCAATGGCTGGGACTGCATTTATGCAGAGAACCTGGGAGCAGACAGACTTGATCAAAACCAACAAAGACCTTGATTAGATCTGAAGCCCAGGCTGCTCAGGCAGAATAGCTGATTCAAATCTCAATCCTGCTGAATGGAGCTCCAGGACCACATGGTTATAAGGCAAGACCAGGAGCACCTCCAGGGAACTGGGACCAGCCTTCTGGTTCCTCATGGGGAGGGATCTAATAGCAGCCCCTCTGAGTGCTGAATAGATAACACAGTCCACCTGGATAAGGATCCAAATCGGAGTAAAAGGGAAGCTGCATAGCAAGGCAACAGTCTTCCTGCCAGTGAAACTTAAGCAGAGAGCACAGCCCATGGATTACCACCTGCAGAGGAAACATGCAGCTCTGTCCCACCACGGATTCCAGTGCCCAGTCTTACCCAATTTGGGTCCACAGACAATGAGCTATGCAGGCTGTGGGGCCAGTTTTGTTATCCCACAAGGGCAGAGAAACTCATTAACAGACCTGCATACTGCTGGATACAAATGGGTTGGAAAACAGGTAAATGCTCAGGAGCCTGTCTCACCTGGCCCTGGGGATCTGCTCTGGGAAGACAAGTCCACAATTCATTGGGATTTTATAATTAATGAGGCTGGACAGCAGGGAGAACAGGGGCACTATTGGGGCCTGACTCTCTGTCACTTATAGACAGGTATTTTCTGATGGTCTCACTAAGACCCAACACAGAAGCAGCAGTTTGAAAAATGGGCTAGTCTTGGGAATAGTGCTGCAGGGGTAGGGGTCTGAGGGCACTCCCTCCAGAGGAGAAAGAGCAGAAGTATGATGGTTCTCCAGGCCTCCTTCAGCCCAACTGGTCAAGAAAAGCAGAAGCCAGCAACAAATGCACCATCTCCCTAACTGGCAGCACAGACCCCAACAACTAAAGGAAACGGAAATAGGACAAGAAGAACAAACAAAGCCAAAAGGTAGTAGAACTAGGACATAATAAATATCACAGCAGAAATAAGTAACATAGAAAGTAGCAAAGAGAAAAAAAATAAATGAAACCAAGAGCTGGTTCATTGAGATAAACAAAATAGACAAATACCTAGCCGAACTTAACAAGGAAAAAGAGAGACACAAGTAAACATAATCAGAAAGAAAAAGGAAGGTACAATCAACAATACTGAAATATAGATAATTATTGGAAATTCTATGAAAGATTACATGCCAGTAAATTGGACAAGCAAAAAGTGATGGACGAATTCCCAGAAATGTACAGTCCTGCAAGACTGATACAGGAGGAAACACAAAATCTGAACAGACAACCTACCATTAACAACCATTTGATCAATAAATATGAGAGATGCCCTCTCAAAAAAAAAAAAATTAAAAAATTAAAAAATTAAAAATTAAAAAAAAAATTGAACTGGTAATCAAAATAAACAAAAAACAAAGAAGCAGCACCAGATGGACTCAAAGGTGAATTCTGTGAAGCATTTAAAGAATTAATACCCATTCTTAAAGTATTCCAAAATATAGAAGAGGAAACACTTCCAAACTCATTCTCTAAGGCCAACATTACTCTAAAACTAAAAACATACAAAGAAAATACAAAAAATGGAAAACTACAGACCAATATCCTTAATGTATATAAGATCAGCTGCCTGCATCATTTTGCTGAAGAAAAAATTTATAAGTTCTCCTGATATATGTATATTCCACTTCAACCCATTAAGTCCATGTAAATAGATTTCTCAACTCTTTTCTTACAAGCTGTTTTCCTTGAAATAATGGTATTTCATCAACTTTTTTGTACTGACTAAACAGGATAAAAGTATTCAAATTCTCTTGTTTTACAGCATTGTAATTTAAATTGCATATTGCTTGTTTCAATAGAAAAGATTTGCCCTCATGTATCCATTTAAGAAACATGTATTCCCTATTACTAATTTCTTCATAAGTATCTTTTTAAACTAATTGCATCATCAGTAATAAGGATATCACAACATGGAGTTACATATTGGTAAATAGGCAAGAACATTTAGCAACCCTGCATTATACTTACCCAACATCAATGTTTACAGAACATACTTCCTAATGACTGAACAAGTGTCATTAAGACTATAATATGACTGGAGGCAGAGAAAATATTGTGGCTCGAGTTGTGGTGGAAATCTCCTTTCAAAACAACATACATTTTGAAAATACAGCAAATACAACTATTCCTAGATGAGTGAACAGAAGTAGCAGTACACCAACCACTCTACATCTGGGAGAAGTCAACATCTCATGGAAAAGGGTAAAGTAAAAATGGCATGACCTGTTGGGACACGAGCATTCCTCCCACCCAGGTCACTGGTGGGAGGAAGAGAACCAGAGTGTGGAGGGAGTGGAGGCAAAGGACTACTAAATACCCAGCCCTATAAATCTACACTGGGAGCACAGAACCACATTGTGTAGTGCTATGGAGATTAGAGGGGCTGAAAAGCAAAGTTTGAGACTAAGACTGGGAAAAAGTTTCCACAACTGGGTGCCCTGAGACAAAAGAAAAGCAGGCACTTAAAGGGACCTGTCAACAGTCAGAGGACTATGAAAGGGGCAAGGGTTTTGGAGAAGAAGGTGAACAAAATCATCCTGGCACACTCATCCCAGCAGACTGGGAACTTTCAGGAGCTCCAGGCTCCCTATTCCCCTGGTTGGCAATGGAGCACTGAGGCTCTTCAAGTGATAAGCAGCGTCCCACTCCTTCCCCTTCTAGCACCTAAGTGCAAACTAGCTGTCCCTGACATAGCTGCAGAACAGCCGGAGGGCTGCCCCACCTAAAACAATACAGCTTACACAGAGCCTGCTCACTGTACATGATTGAATGACACAGACAAGTTAGATGGATGCTGAAATGTGAAGCCAAGGTGGGGTTTTGTAACCAGTGCAGAACCCACGCTGCTCACCTGTGACCCCTGCCATTACCCTATGCCACCCCGAGGACCACTCTGCCCACGGCAGTTTAGGGAATTAACCCAGAGACCACTCACTGTGCACAGTTAAAGGCACTGACAGCAGAGACTGGCACAGTGAAGGGCAAGCAGGAAAGACTTTGTCCTCCCAGCTGACACAAATGCCACTCAACTGCAACTACTCCCATAGCTCCAGGAATATGAAAAGGCAGAAGAACCTTGTTTAATACAAAATCAATCAAACACCAGGAAGAGGGCTTGGTGAGATGGAAATCACCAATCTTCCTGAAAAATCTTTCAAAACAAAAGTCATAAGCATGCTTATGGAGCTACAGAAAAAATATTCAAGAGCTAAGGGATGAATTCAGGAGGGAGATAATTGAAATGAAACAAATGGATGGACTTAAAAGAATACTAGTTTAGGTAGAGGAGACAGTGAAGGGAATAGAAATCAGAGAACAGTAATACAGAGATGCTGCAGCAGAGAGAGTAAAAAGGATCTCTAAGAATGAAAGAATATTAAGAGGACTGTGTGAAAAATCCAAACATAGCAATATTCACATTATAGGGGTACCAGAAGAAGAAGAGAGAAAGAAAGGGACAGAAAGTTTCTTTGACGAATAATTGCTGAAAGATTCCCAAGCTTGGGGAAGGAAACAGTCTCTCAGGCCATGGAAGTCCACAGAGCTCTCAACACAAGGAAACCAAGAAGAACAACACCAAGACATGTAATAATTAAAATGGCAAAGATCAGGAACAAGTACAGAATATTAAAAACAGCCATAGAGAGAAAAAAGATCATCTACAAAGGAAAACCCATCAAGCTATCATCACACTTATCAGCAGAAAACCTACAGGAGAGAAGGGAGTGGCATGATATATTCAATGCACAGAAACAGAAGGGCCTCGAACCAAGAATACTCTACCCAGCAAGATTATCATTAAAATTTGAAGGAGGGATTAAACAATTCCCAGATAAGCAAAAGTTGAGGATATTTACCTCCCACAAACCATCTCTACACTGTATTTAAAGGGACTGCTCTAGATAGAAGTGTCCCTAAGACTAAATAGCTGTCACCAGAGAAAATAAAACCACAGCAAAGGAAGTAGACAAACTCAATAATAAAAAAATGCAAAATTAAATAAGCTACCCAGAAGATCAGTCAAGAGATACACAAATAGTACAGAATATGACACCTACAAAGTGTGGAGGAGGAAGTACAAGAAAGGAGAGAAAAAAGAATAATCAGACTCTGATTATAATAGCATAATAAGTGACTTAAGGTAGACTGCTAGTTAGTAAAGAAACTGCCCTAGGACCTTTTGTAACCACATATCCAAAGCCTGCAAAGGCAATAGTACATATCTACTTATGATCACCCTAAATGTAAATGGACTTAATGCACCAATCAAAAGACACAGAGTTATAGAAAGGATAAAAGAGCAAGACCCCTCTATATACTGAATACAAGAGATTCACTTCAAAACCAAAGACATACACAGACTGAAAGTGAAGGGATAGAAAAAGATATTTCATTCAAACAACAGAGAGAAAAAAGCAGAGACGCAATACTTGTATTAGATAAAATAGACTTCAAAAAAGAAAATAACAAGAGACAAAGAAGAACATTGCATAATGATAAAGGTGTCCATCCAATAAGAGGATATAACTATTATAAATATCGATGCACCCAACACAGGAGCACCTACATATGTGAAACAAGTACTAACAGAATTATAGAGGGAAATAGAATGCAATGCATTCATTTTTATGAGAGTTCAACACACCACTCACTCCAAAGAACAGATCCACCAGACAGAAAGTAAGTAAGGACATGCACTGACCAACACATTAGAACAGATGGACCTAACAGACATCTATAGAACACTCCACCCCAAACCAGCAGGATACATATTTTTCTCAAGTGCACATGGAACATTTTCCAGAATAGGCCAAATACTAGGCCACAAAGAGACCCTCAGAAAATACAAAAAGATTGAAATTGTACCAACCAACTTCTCAGATCACAAAGGTATGAAACTAGAAATAATCTGTATAAAGGAAACAAAAAGTCTCACAAACACACGGGAACTTAACATCATGCTCCTAAATATTCATTGGATAAATGACCAAATAAAAACAGAGATCAAGCAATATATGGACACATTTGAAAACAGTAACTAAATGACCCAACTTCTGTGGGATGTTGCTAAGGCATTTCTAAGAGAAAATTTTATTACAATCCAGGATGATTTAAAGAAGGAATAACAATCCCAAATAAACAGTATAAATCCAGTCATTGAAACTGGAAAGAGAAGAACAAATGAAGCCCAAACTTAGTAGAAGCATTGCTATAATAAAGATCAGAGAAAAAATAAATAAAATAGAGAAGAATGAAGCAATAGAAATAATTATGAAACAAAGAGCTGGTTCTTTGAGAAAATAAACAAAATAGATAAACCCCTAAATAGACTTATCAAGTAAAAAAAATGCCACCGAAATACAAAGAATTATTAGAGAATACTATGAAAAAGTATGTGCTAGCAAACAACCCTCCAAGACTGACCCAGGAAAAAACAGAAAATCTAACAGATCAATTACTAGCAAAGAAATTGAAACAGTAATAAAAACCTACCAAAGAACAAAACCCCCAGAACAGATGGCTTCACGGCTAAATTTTATCAGACATTTAGGGAAGACATACTATCCATTCTCCTTAAACTTTTCCAAAAAATTGTAGAGGAGGGAATACTTCTGAACTCATTCTCTAAAGCCAGCATCACTCAAATACCAAAACCAGGTAAAGACATGACAAAAAAATAAAACTGCAGACCAATATCCATGATAAACATAGATGTAAAAATACTCAACAAAATATAAGCAAACTGAATGACATGATATTGTACATAATATAGCCTAAAGAATCCACTCCAAAACTACAAGAACTAATATCTGAATTAAGCAAAGCTGCAGAAATACAAAATTAATACACAGAAATGCATTTCATTTATATACACTAATGATGAACTAGCAGAAAGAAAAATCATGAAAATAATTCCACTCAAAATTGCATTAATAGAAATAAAATACCTGGAAATAAAACTAATGAAGGAAGTGAAAGACCTGTACTCTGAAAACTACATGACACTCATGAGAGAAATTAAGGAGTACACTAATAAATGGAAATGCATCCTATGCTCTTGGGTAGGAAGAAATAATATTGTTAAAATGGCAACGCGGCCTAAAGCAATATACAGATTTAATGCAATCCCTATCAAAATACTGACAGAATTCAACAAACAGGAACAAATACTTCTAAAATTCATATGGAACCACAAAAGACCCTGAATAGTCAAGGTTGTCCTGAGAAGGAAGAATAAAGCATGGGGATTACATTCCCCAACTTCAAGCTCTACTACAAAGGCACAATAATCAAGACAATTCGGTATTGGCACAAGAACAGACCCGTAGTCCAATGGAACAGACTAAAGTCCAGATATTAATTCAAATATATAAGGTCAATTAATATACAATAAAAGAGCCATGGACATACATTGGGAAAATGTCAGCCTCTTCAACAAAAGGTGTTCACAAAACTGGACAGCTACATATAAAGGAATGAAACAGGACTACTGTGTAACTGTAAATGAAAGTAAACTCAGAAAGGATCAAAGACCTGAATGAAAGTCATGACACCATAAAACTCTTAGAGAAAAACATAGGCAAAACCCTTGAATATAAACATGAGCAGCTTTTTCATGAATATATGTCCTCGGGTAAAGGAAACAAAGGCAAAATTGAAAAAGTGGGACTATATCAAACTAAAAGGCTTCAGTACCGCAAAGGACACCATCAGTAGAACAAAAAGGTATCCTACAGTATGGGAGAGTATATGCATAAATGATATATCTGATAAGGGATTGACACCCAAAATATATAAAGAGCTCACATGCCTCAACAACCAAAAAGCAAATAACCCAATTAAAAAATGGGCAGAGGATCTGAACAGATACTTCTTTTAAGAAGAAATTCAGACAGCCAAGAGGCACATGAAAAGATGCTCCACATCACTAATCATCAGAGAAATATAAATTAAATCCACAATGATATATCACCTCACACCTGTTAGGATGGCAAACAATAACAAATTCTGGTGAGGAATTCAAAAAGTGGAAACCCTCCTACACTGCTGGTGGTAATGTAAATTAGTTCAAGCATTGTGGAAAGAATTATGGAGGTTCCTCAAAAATCTGAAAATTGAAATACCAATTCACCCAGGAATTCCACTCCTAGGAATTTACCCTAAGAAAACAGGATCACAGATTCAAAAAGACATATGCATCCCTGAGTTTATTGCAGTACTATTTACAATAGCAGAGAAATGGAAGCAACCTAACTGTACATCAGTAGATGAGTAGACAAAGAAGATGTAGGACATATACACAATGGAATATTGTTCAGCAATAAGAAGAAAACAAATCTTACCATTTGCAACAACATGGATGGAGCTAGACTGTATTATGCTCAGTGAAATAAGCCAGCATAGAAAGACAAGTACTAAGTGATTTCACTCATCTGTGGAGTATAACTACAAAGCAAATACTGAAGGAACAGAGCAGCAGGAGACTCCCAGAACTCAAGAATGGACTAACAGTTACCAAAGGGAAACGGCCTGTGGAGGGTGGGTGGGAAAGGAAGAATAAGGGGATTAAGAGGCATTATGATTAGCACACATTATGTACATGAGGCATGGGGAAGGAAGTATAGTACAGAGAAGCCAAGTACTCTCTAGCATCTTACTATGCCGATGGACAGTGACTGTAGTGGTGGGGTATGTGGTGGAGACATGACTATGGGGGAAATGCAGTAACCACCATGTCATTCATATGATTGTATATCAATTATCACTTAATAAAAAAAGACTATTATATGAAAAACATCCAAGGAAGCCAGGCTCTGTCTTTCTTTGAAATTTGGTACATCTTATCTTTCATTCATCACTCATTTTAGAAAATGTTCAATAACCATGGAAATATTATTGCTCATAATATTCATTCCTGGAGGCAATCCAAGATGCAGGATATAAAGGACCAGAACCCGTCCTCCTGCTACATAAATATGCACCAAATATTCTCCTACACACAGAGAAAATCATCCTTAGGAAGAAATGAGACCTGAGCAGACTCCTGAGCAGAAAATGTGGGATAAATGAACAAATGGAGACATTACAAAGGGAGACCCATCTCCAATTCAGCCCTACAGTAAGGAAACATCACTGAGGGACTAGAGCACATATTGGCCTGCTCTGGGTCAGATAAAACACAAAGTTTAGAGGGTTTAACACATTATTAGTGAAGGTAACAGATTTTTCACTACAGCACCTGCCAAATGTTGAGGGAATTGCTAGAATGCTCTTCAGGACCAGAGCCTCTGGTGAGTGCCAATGTTCATGTCATCCCACACACATCATTATTCTGTCTCCAACCTTCGAATCCCATTTTCTCTTAAACCTCCTCTGACTAGTCATTGTTCCCAACACTGCACCATCATCAAGGTGTATCAGTACACCTCTCATCAAGGCAGTTAATAACCTTCAAATTGTAAATTCTAGTAGTTGATTTTCAGTCCACGTCTTGCCTGGTCAATCACAATTAGAATATCAGCATGCCAGTTACTCCTATCACATTGAAATAGCTTCTGAAATTGTCTCCCAGAACAACACGCATTCCTCATTTGTCATATCTTGAAACCTTCAGAGCACCTTCCTTAAATGATTGCAACTCAGGAATAGACAAATGATGAAATAAAGGTGGAAAAGCATTGGAAAACTCATCTCATGGTATAAGATCAGCAAAGCCCAATAAGCACGTGACAGTAAAACCCAAAAAATTATAATTGCATAATTAAAAATAGGATTTACAATGCTGAATTTGGCAAAGATGTGCTGCAACAAGAACTCTTATTTCCTTTTGGTGGTGTTATGAGAAGATGCAACAATGTCTCTTTAAATGGATGGCAATTACTTATGAAATAAAAACATACAGAACAATTCTACTCCTACAAATTGACCAAGGGAAATGAGCCCATTTGAATAAATGGCTTCTAAATAAATATTCATAAAATATTATTTATAATAGCCCCAAAATGTAAATATCCCATGTGTCTGTCAATCAAAGAATCAACTAATTCTGGTACATTCCCAGTGTCTTACTAACAGCCACATTAAAAAAGGGAAACAAAAAGGAAACTCTACTGACATTGGCAACAAATAGGTGAGTATCAAAATGTTATTTGAACTAAAAAAATCATATGGTGAAGCCCACATATATGAAGATCAGACCAAACTATTCTGGAATCCTTAATAGTTCTCTCTTATGAAAGGAAGAAAGGGTGGCTGAGTTAGGGCATCAGAAATATTTTGTGAAACAATTTCCTGATATGGATTTGCACTGATCATGGGTAGTTTTGGAAACCCATCAAACGATAAACTTCTAATGTACCAATAATAACGGTTAATACAAAATGGGTCATATACCAAAACGTAAAACACCCCATAAATCTCCTGGAGGGGTTTTAATGAGACAGAGTAGGAAGATGCTCACCTCTTCCCATAAGAACAGCAAATTCACAGCTTCATATAGAATAATTATCCACTAATAAAGACCTGAGAACTATATGAAAATCATCTCCACAGCCAAAGACAAAATGTTTTACCAAGGTTAGGAGAGGCACAAAGTCTTTCAGGGAACCCCACCCAGATGTACTGATCCTGCACATAAGAAGGATCCAAAACACTGGAAGGTATCGTGTTCCAAATCAGAAATCCTGACTCTAGGTTTGGCAACAGTAGGACAAGCTGCTCATATGTCTGGTTTTACAAATGAATTGGCATTGGAGGAAATTCAAGATGGCAGCATGAGAATTGAGACAGAGAACACTTGCCAAAACCAAAGATAGTGTGAAAATACAGTTAGTACAGCTAACCCTAAAATAGCAACAGAGAAGAAGGCTGCACCAGACTGCATACAGACCTCACAAACAGAACAGACCTCATGAAACAGGGCACCAGCTCCACTCCCCTACAACCCCCAACCTCACTCTAGGGGCTGAGCAGCTCCAGAGACTGGAGCTTCTGGGAAGTAGAGGGCACCACACAGAAATATGAAATGTCAAAACAACATGGTTCAGACCAAAATCTCACAAACCCCAGAGAAAGGGCCAATTGAAACTAAACTCACCAGTCTTCCTGAAAGAGAGTTCAAAATAAAAATCATAAACATGCTTACAGAGATACAGAAATATATTCAAGGACTTAGAAACTAATTTAAGATGGAGATTCAATCATTAAGAAATTCCATATCTGAAATGAAACATACAATGGAGGGATTTAAAAGCAGATTAGATGTAGTAGAAGAGACAGCAAATGGAATATAAATTAGAGAAGAGGAATACAAAGAAGCTGAGGCACAAAGAGAAAAAAGAATTTCGAAGAACGAAAGAATATTGAGAAAACTGGGTGATGAATCCAAACTGAACAATATTCACATTATAGGGGTACCAAAAGAAGAAGAGAGAGAAAAAGGGATAGAAAGTGTTATTGAGGAAGTAGTCACTGAAAAATTCCCCAATCTGGGGAAGGAGAGTGTCTCTCAAGCCATGGAGATACACATATCTCCCAACACAAGGGACACAAGGAAGACAACATCAAGACATAATAATGAAAATGGCAAAGATCAAGAATAAAGATCTACTTTTAAAAGCAGCTAGAGAGAGAAAACAGATGACCTACAAAGGAAAATCCATCAAGCTATCATGAGATTTCTCAACAGAAACCTTACAGGCCAGAAGGGAGTGGCATGATATATTTAATGCAATGAAGCAGTAGGGCCTTGAACCAAGAATACTCTACCCAGCAAGGTTATCATTTAAAATTGAAGGAGGGATTAGACAATTTCAGATAAGTAAAGCTGAGAGAATTTAGATCCCACAAACCACCTCTACAGTGCATTTTGGAGGGACTGCTATAGAAGGAAGTGTTCCTAAGGCTAAACAGATGTCACCAAAGGGATAGACAAAGAGTACAGAATATGATTCATAACATACATAACAAAGAATGGAGGAGGAAGAAAAAGGAGCAAAAAAATAACCTTTAGGTTGTGTTTGTAATAGCATACAAAGTGGGTTGTTAGACTGTTAGATGATAAGGCAATTACCCTTGAAACTTTGGTAACCATGAATCTAAAGCCTGCAATGGCAATAAATACATACCTAACTATAATCACCCTAAATGTCAAAGGACTGAATGCACCAAATCAAAAGACATAAACCACTGAATGGATTAAAAAACAAGACCCATCTATATGCAGCCTACAAGAGACTAACCTCAAGCCCAAAGACATATAGAAACTGAAAGTAAAGGGATGGAAAAGCTATTTCATGCAACTAATAGTGAGAAAAAAGAAGGAGTTGCAGGACTTGTATCAGAAAAAATAGACTTCAAAACAAAGAAAGTCACAAGAGACAAAGAAGGACATTACATAATGATAAATGGGTCAGTCCAACAAGAGGTAATAACTATTATAAATACCTATGCACCCAACACAGGAGCACCTACATATGTGAAACAAATACTAAAAGAATTACAGGGGGAAATAGAATGCAATGCATTCATTTGCAGAGACTTCAATACAACACTCACTCCAAAGGACAGATCAACCAGGCAGAATATAAATAAAGACACAGAGGCACAGAAGAACATATTAGAACAGATGGACCTAATGGACATCTACAGAACACTCCACCCAAAAGGAACAGGATACACATTCTTCTCAAGTGCACATGGAACATTTTCAAGAATAGATCACATACTAGCCCACAAAAAGAACCTCAGTAAATTCAAAAAGATTGAAATTGTACCAACCAGCTTCTCAGATGACAAAGGTATGAAACTAGAAATAAGTTAATTAAATAAAGTAAAAAAGCCCATAAACACATGGAGGCTTAATAACATGCTCCTAAACAATCAATGGATCAATGACCAAATAAAAACAGAGATCAAGCAGTATATGGAGACAAATTACAACAATAATTCAACACTGCAAAATCTGTGCGACACAGCAATGGTTGTGCTAAGATGGAAATATATTGGAATACAGGCCTACCTCAGGAAAGAAGAACAATCCCATATGAACAGTCTAAACTCACAATTAATGAAACCAGAAAAGGAAGAACAAATGAGGCCCAAAGTCAGTAGAAGGAGGGACATAATAAAGATTAAAGCAGAAATAAATAAAATTGAGAAAAATTGAACAATAGAAAGAATCAATAAAAGCAAGAGCTGGTTCTTCAGGAAAATAAACAAAATAGATAAACCACTAGCCATACTTATCAAGGAAAAAAGAGTGTCTACACACATAAACAGAATCAGAAATGAGAAAGGAAAAATCACTATGGACACCACAGAAATACAAAGAATTATGAGAGAATACTATGAAAAATTATATGCTAACAAACTAGATAACATAGAAGAAATGGACAACTTTCTCAAAAAATACAACCTTCCAAGGCTAACCCACAAAGAAACAGAAAATCTGAATACACCAATTATCAGCAATGAAATTGAACTGGTAATCAAAAACCTACCTTAAAACAAAACCCATGGACCAGAAGGCTTCACCACTGAATTTTATCAAACATTTTGTGAAGACCTAATACCCATCCCCCTTAAAGTTTTACAAAAAGTAGAAAAGGAGGGAACGCCTCCAAACTCATTCTATGAGGTCAACATCACTCTAATATCAAAACCAGGCAAAAACACAGAAAAAAACAAAACTGTAGACCAATATCCCTGATGAACATAGATGCAAAAATACTCAACAAAATATTAGCAAACCAAATTCAGAAATACATCAGAAAGATCATTCATCATGATCAAGTGGGATTCATCTCAGGGATGCAAGGATAGTACAACATTCAACAATCCATCAACATCATCCACTTCATCAACAAAAAGGATAAAACCCACATGATCATCTCCATAGATGCTGAAAAAGCATTCGACAAAAGTCAACATCCATTCATGATAAAAACTCTCAACAAAATGGGTATAGAGGGCAAATACATCAACATAATAAATTTAACAAGTGGGACTATATCAAGCTGAAAAGCGTCTGTATGGCAAAGGACACCATCAGTAGAACCAAAAGGCATCCTACAGTATGGGAGAATATATTCATAAAATGACATATCTGATAAGGGGTTGACATCCAAATTATGTAAAGAGCTCACACACCTCAACAAACAAAAAGCAAATAAGCCAATTAAAAAATGCACAGTGGAGCTCAACAGACACTTCTCCAAAGAAGAAATTCAGATGGCCAACAGGCACGTGAAAAGATGCTGGTGGGAATGTAAGTTAGTTCAACCATTGGGGAAAGCAGTACGGATGTTCCTCAAAAACTCAAAATAGAAATACCATTTGACCCAGGAACTCCATTCCTAAGAATTTACCCTAAGAATGCAGCAGACCAGTTTGAAAAAGACATATGCACCTCTATGTTTATCGCAGCACTATTTACAATAGCCAAGAATTGGAAGCAACCTAAGTGTCCATCAGTAGATGAATGGATAAAGAAGATGCGATACATATACACAATGGAAATTATTCGGCCATAAGAAGAAAACAAATCCTACCATTTGCAGCACATGGACGGAGCTAGAGGGTATTATGCTCAGTGAAAGAAGTCAGGTGGAGAAAGACAAGTTTCAGATGATTTCACTCATCTGTGGAGTATAAGAACAAAGGAAAAACAGAAGGAACAAAACAGCAGCAAACTCACAGAACCCAAGAATGGACTAACAGTTACCAAAGGAAAAGGGACTGTGGAAAATGGGTGGGAAGGGAGGGATATATGTTCAAATTCTCTAGTTATACATAAATGTGGCAGGTAATTGTTTTTGTTACACTTCCTCACAGGTCATAATAATTTTGATGTCATCCATGAGATTTTCTGAATCAGTAGTTTATTAATTTATTGCAAAGTAGTTTTTGAATGTAGGACATACCACACTTCACTTATCCATTCTCTGTTGATGGACATATGTATTGTTTCTAGTTTCAGCCTATTAAAAATAAACTACTGGAAAGCATTTCTGGTCAGGTGTTTCTGAGTACCCTGCATAACTACTTAAGTGTGGAAGGGCTAAACCATATTATTTGTCAATGTTCTGTTTTTTTTTCTGATTGTGTGATGAAATTTAATATCCATTCTTCTTTACATCTTAGATAAAGTCTCTTATTGGATATATTACTTGAAAATATTTTCTAAAAGTCTGTGGTTTGTTTTGTGATGTATTGTTTTTTTCTTTTTGCATCAAAGCAAACTTCTATTGATTGCACAAATTTATGGAGTATTTAAGTAAATGACAAATAATATCTTACACAAAATAAACAAAAGTTAAAAATGACAAAACATGGAACAAAAGGTTAAAATTCTTAATTCCCTTAATTATTCAAGGAATTCATGATTAACCTAATGAAAATATTATCAAGTATGAAGAGGAAAGAGATTCATAGATGTTATCTTGTAACTGTGGGTGTTCAGGTGTCAGTTTCTGTGAAAGCCAAGTCAAATCTTGAGGGAACTACAGGTCCCTAAACCCTGAAAATATGACTGGGCTCTTTACCTGGGGATCTCAAGACCCAGAGGATTCTATGATAATTCTGGGACCTGTGAGCTGGGTGTGGAACAGTAAGAAGAAATAGGCCCCATGGGAAAGGCTGAACTTGAATTTGAGGTTAGCAAGTATTTCCCTGACGATTTGTTTTCTCAGCTCCCTGAGCTTGCTCTCAGTGGACAGAAGTGCCAAACAACTTGAGAATTTCTCACTGAAGAGAACTTCCTTTTGATAGAAAGATGGAGTTCTTTCCAGTTCTTTGTTCATGATTTCAGCCTTCTTGTAAATGTTACATGTGTGAAATGTTCATCTCATAGTTTTACACACTTTGGGAAGCTACTTCTTGACTTCCAAGTGGTGCATTCCCTCCTCAAACAATTTTATCTGGAGTTGACCTTTATGTTCTTGATGTGATTCAGGCTTTTTTTAAAGCATTTCCTAGTTATTACATATTTGCAGTTAATTCTATTGTTTTTCATCATGTTACACAAAATATATAACAAAAGATAACATGTAAAATAATAATAAGCACATCTATTTCAAAAGGAGGCAATAATAACTACACCAAATTATTAATCCTTGCAGAAAACATTTGTTAATTCTCCTAGGTTTAAAATCAGTTCCTTTAACTAGAACTAGATCCTAGTTTAAAATATTAATATATATTTGGAATAAAAATAAAACAAGAAATCATTTGGAAAACCCTAGGCAATATAATTTCTATTTTTAAACCAAAGAAACATGCACAATGAAGGCAGAAATTAGCTTAATGTGTGTATATTCTGTAAAATATAGAGACATTTTAAAGAACTAATATTTAACTTATAATTACAAAAATTCTTATTCTGGGCAACAGCCTTTTTATAATGACTCATAGAAAAGTTTTTGCATTTTCAGGTACTGATAAAAGTAACTTGGTAGATCAGCAGAGGGATTTTAACAATCCCAGAGGCTTCCTAGCTTAATGCTGAACTGCATCGCTAAGCTGGTCTTTTTCCACCCATCCAGCATCACAAAAGAAACACTTTTCCCTGAGGCAGACCTGTGGGTTTATTCCATGGTCTGATTCCCCAGGTCCCTGACTGGCAGCTGCCCCTCCTGGTCTGCTCCCTCCTCCTCCTCTCCTGGGAGTTCTTTGGGGAACTCAGGGTAGACCCCAGAGCCTCAGAGCTGCAACCATGTGCCTCCTTTTACAGAGCCATGAAGTGGTCTTCCCTCAGTGAGGGGATAAGTGAGTTCCCCCTGTTCCGGGTGGGATAGAAGCCGAATACAACTTACTATTACAATAGATTAGAACAAATCTTCCTGGAATAATAGAATCTCTGAAGATTGGAAACTTCAAGTCACACAGAAAATTGCTGTAATAAGGAAACAGTCTCTTTTGAGCAAAGCTTTTCAGAGATTAATGCACAATCAAAATGGAAGTAACTTTTATTTAGCACTTTGGATAGTACAAAATACTTCTCACTTATAGAAAGGATTATTTTTCTAACATATCACCCAATTGAATGGTTTGGTGTGATCCTTTCATTTGATATATAGATATGGAGACCCTGATTCGAAACCTATAATTATTCTATAATGATCATGTGTTTTATTGAAATTTTTTTTATTTTGTCTCAAATACTATTAAAAGAGAAAAATCCCAGAATCAAAAAAAAGATGGTTGAGTAATAGCATAAGTAAAAGCAGACACACAGGCATACACATGCAGGCATGCTAAGGCACACTCATGTACATATGAATAGAAAAGTACACTTAGGAATGTGGTATGAATAAAACCATTTGTCAAAACATGCACAGAAACACAGTAAATAGTATTTTTTCTGTCCCAATGAGTTTCCAAATATAACGAAAAATCATGAAGTTAAAAACCAAAACACCTCTCATATCCTGCAAGAACCCATACTTTTTGTACCTTTGCCTATGTTTTAAACCACCTCCCAATTTGATTTTTGAGAATGAAACCTGTAAATATATTGTATTTAATTTATGAGGAAGATAGCAAATATTTTAAATTAATGTTATATATTCAACATATATTCTGATAAGTATGTTTTTATTCACATATAAAGTAACCCTACATATAATTCTATAAGCCACAAAGGACAGTGACTCAAGAGCTCTTGCCAATCAAGATTAAACAATGATTAGAAACATTTATCAAAATTATAATACAGGAAAAAGGGTTTCTCTGTGATTATTCCTTTTTCCAAGTATCTCTTTAAAATATTTGAGAAAAATATGTTGCTGTTCTAGAAATCTGTTATAAAATAACTTATCTGCCAAATGTATCCACATCTTAGGGCTTTCCATATGTATGTTTTACAGCACCATCTCCATTACCAGAATATGCTTTATTCTTGTTAGAGAATGAGCTTTTGTGAGTATTTTAGCTCTGAAATTTGTTTGATGTGTAGAATTGCTGCGTGGTCTCTAAAACCCAGTGGTTTTCTGTAGCAATGCCTCGGTATTTCTTCTGCTACCCAGAGAAGTGGTGTCCAGGATCTACAAAGGACAACAGCATTTTCCTGTCTCAGGGCTCAGATGCTCTGGGTCAGGGAGCTTCAAACACCAGTAGACCACATAGCCTGGGAACAGCTTGACTTGGGAATGAGCCTGCCCATGATCTTTGACAAATTCTGCATCACTGGACAGTCATGATCTGGACCCCAGACACAGTACAGTCTTCTAAGCCACAGGAATAGTTGGTGCTGATGCATCAGACTAGGGAACTGAGAAGTATTTGCAAGTTCATATACATATGCAATCCAGGTTCAGATGAGATTTGGAAATCCATACATGTGCTCAGGCATTGTCAGAAATGTTTCCATCATTTTCTTCATAGACTCCATATCATGGATGAATCATTTGTTATTTGTTTGGACTTTATAAAGCCATTTAAAGATGAGGGAATAACTGCTTTACTATTTTTAGAAGTCAGGAACATTTTCTTTCAATAAAAGGCAACGGTATTTAAGGGCATGGCCAGAGGAGGAGCAAATGTAATTTTTGTTGAGTCCTGGAATTTTAAGTGAGAATTTTTAAAATTTTCCCTACTGAAGCTGGAAATTTTCTTATAAATTAGGATAAAGCTTAAATTATAGGTATAGGATCATGTCATCTGAACCCCGGGTACAGTAAGCATAACCTGGGAAGAACATATTCTGGAAATGTAAACACAAGTGGTATGTAATGCATAATTGATTCTTATTAAAAAAAAAAGAACTGGACTAATTTAAAGATGCTTTTGTTGAGACAATGTTCTCTTTGTCCTTCTCTTTATTCACCAATATTTAGGGCCAGCAGCTGCACACTTACATAATCACGATTTCCATCAGTTAGAATGGCAGGACCTACTGAGATAAAGTTGTTAGGACCACTCAAATGGCCTGGTTCTAGTTTTCTATACTTTAACATTCATGTTGGATTAAAATTAAACTTATCTTTTATAGTTGTCTAAACTACATCTATTGTACCCAGTCCGCCAAGATCTCCCTATGCTGTGTGTCTCTTCAGAGGACAGGGACATTTAGAAGTCAGTGGAACCCATTTTGTGTCCCATCTCTGCCATTTACTGAATTGTCCTTTTATATTGGAGATGGAGGTGGTGAAGCAGTCAACTGCTCTGTGTCTTACTATCCTCAGTTGTGAAATGACAGTAGTATTGCTACCTTACTCTCTTGTTCACTGTGCAGACTAAAATTGTTAAGAAATAACAACGTCAACATCTTCAACAATTCATTAGTGATCATGACTATCACCATTTCCAAAATCATTTTATTAGTAAAGTGCTTCAGAGATGTCTAAATATATATTAATTAACTTGATGCCTGAAATGGTTGTATGTCGAATTGATGCCTTAGGCACAGGGGGTTAAAGTAACTTGAAAAATGTCTATAGCTAGTAAGGATAACAATAAGGGATACAGACAAAAAATGTGTGTAGCCTTGTTTTTAACGCCTACATTTAACTTTGCCTGATGCACAATAAATACTAAATAAATGCCTACTAACAATGTCTAATTATAAATAATAATATATATAATCATAAATACCTATTATTTTCACTCTTATTTAGTAGCTTTCACTCTTATTTAGTAGCTGCTTATAGACATTGATGTTCATCTCATTCCAAACATTGTATAAACCATATGCCTATTCCTCTTAATAAACTTCCATGGGACTAGACATATAATGTCTTGCTGTCATCAAACTTAGTCACCTATACTATTAAACAGGTAACCCACCCCTGCGTGGCAGACTCAGACAGAAAACCAGAATGTTTCTGACCCCTGATCTGTCCTTTCTCCGATATTACATGAATATCACAGTCCTTATTATATACACATAAAGAATCCCCCTTTATTCCTAAAATGACCTGACTAAAATTCAGAAATGGATTAAATTGCTTTAATACCTTCCGCATGAATCAGAAATGTTCCAAAAAAATATTTGACAAATGCGGAAAATTGGGCATTTTTTTCTGCTGTGACTTTACAAAAAGAACTAACAGTTACCTTTCTTCAAACATTCACATCACAGGAATCCTTTCCAAGTGTTAGAATACTTTGACTCATCAATGTTAAATCATTTTTTACTGTGGTAAAATAGAGGAAAACATAAATTTTCCACCTTAACCACTGTTAAGTGTATAGTCGAGTGGTGGTAACCGCCTTCACATAGTTGGGCAATCATTTCTGCACGCATCTCCAGAACTGTCCCTTTCTGCAAAACTGAAATTGTATTCATTAAATAACTCCAAGTTCCTTCATCCCCTCAGCCTTTCCCATCACTGTTAGTCTCTGTCTATACGAATTTTTTCCAGGAACCCCATAAAATGAGTCATTTTGTGATTGGATTATTGTATAGTCGTGAGCATACTGTACTCAAGACTAACTCATGTTTAAAGATAATAAATAAAACCAAGAAACAATGTTAAATATCTATGCACATAATGAGAACGTCTAAATAAGTTTCCAGGAACACCTTGATTTTTCCTGCTCCTTGGGTTTCCTTCGAACTGTTCTATAATGACAAGCTGGAGTTTCCTGTAACAGCATAGAGAGAAATTTGGAGCATTTCTTCCTAAATCGCAGTTAGGTGTGGCACATTAGTAAGCTGATACAGCCATAATGGTGATAACCACACCAGACTTGACAAACCCTAAGTGATCCCCTCATCTACCCATCCCAGCCACTTTGAAACATTTGTGTGCCCATCACCATTACAGAAAACCAGTGCGTCACTGCAGCTTGGAATCACTAAAGTTAATTCCGCTGCTGGAATTATAAGCTCAATATCTTAGAATTTTCATGAAATTATTCCAGTTTATTTTATTTTCCAATTTTTACCTTAATTGGCAAATAATAGATGTATATTTAATGTGTAAAACTTTCATAGAGATATACATATGCATACATTATATACTTACACAAAGATAGTAAAATAATTACCACAGGTAAGATAAATAAATATTCTTTAGCACTTGTAGGTTCCATTTTCCTTTATTCCTATGATTTTGATTACAGAAAAGAGTTCAGTCTTATGAGCATGTCACTTCATGAGGTGTCACTGAGTTCCTCCTCCTGGGATTCTCTGAGGACCTGAGGATGCAAACCCTCCGTGGCTGCCTGTTCCTCATGGCTTACCTGGCAGCCCTGTTAGGGAATGGACTCTTCATCATGCTCATTACTTGGGATCCTCAGCTTCACACCCCCATGTACTTCTTCCTGAAGAACCTGTCAATCATAGATCTCTGCTACATCTCTGTGACTGTTCCTAAACTTTTTCTCAACGCTCTGATGAAGAGAAACAAAATATCATTCCTTGGATGTGTTTTACAGGTGTTTTTCTTTGTTTGTTTTGTTGCTGCTGAGCTGGCCATCCTCACAATGATGTACTATGACCGCTACATGGCTGTCTGTCATCCACTGCACTATGAGACCATCATGACCACGGGGGCCTGTGGAAGGATGGTGGTGGTGACATACATCAGTGCCGGGATCTATGGAGCCATGCACACAGCAGCAACCTTTCCCGCAACTTTTAGTTCCAATAAAATCCATCATTTCTTCTGTGATATCTCTCAGATTATTTCGATCTCAGACTCCAAAATGAATATCAATGAAGCATTAGTGACTGCATTTGGTGAAAGGTTCTCACTGGTTTGTTTCATATTTATTTTATTTTCCTATGTGCACATCTTCTCTGCTGTCTCAAGGATCTCCTCCCTGGAGGGCAGGTCCAAAGCCCTCTCCACCTGCCTCCCTCATCTGGTTGTTGGGACTGTGTTTCTTTCAACAGGTGCCTTGGCTTACCTGAAGCCAGCCTCTGAGATGAGGTCTGACCTGAATATCACTCTGTCTGTGTTTTATATAGTGGTGCCTCCATCATTGAATCCCATCATTTATAGCCTTAGAAACAGGGACATAAAAGTGACCCTAGGAAAATTTCTTGGATTTGTCTGACTTAAGTCAAAATCAATGTATTTGTTTATTTTAGAGAGAGGTCCCTCCTCAGTTCCAAGATATATCATTTTTGAATTTTACCATTAAAATAATAGTGATGTATCTTAAAATTAATGTAGTATTGTACCCACTGGGAAGCGGGGATAAAAACGAATTGCAGAATGTTCTTCAAACACATGGAAATAACCGAGTTATCAGTGGAGCATATCTATTATGGTATGTTTGGGGTAGTGGCTAAATAATCTATTTAGCAATATTAATACAGACATTCAAACTAATGAGGAATTCCTACTTGAAAAGCCAACATAAGAAGATATTAATAATATCACTTTTATTTAGTAAAATAGTTTTGAAAAGTATTGCATCAGTGGTTTTCTTTATAAACAAAACCCACTATAATTAGTAAATCCAGGTCCTCCAGAGGCCAGAATGATTCTACAATTTAGGAAATCATATTGTCCTATATATTTTCTAGATTTTGGGGTGATTTTACTGCTGTATTATTTCATGGCCAATGAAGCAAGTCCATCTGTTCTCAGAATCTCAGATGCCCAGATGGGGCCAAATATGACCCTGGCCCTTGGCACCCAGACTGTAATATTTAGAGATTCCAATTTTATCTTCATCATGTACTAACGAAGTTCTTCTACCCATCCCAAGATCATAAGAAATGACAGGGGTGGGAGAGTATGGGGAAGTCTCCTTTCCACTAGCATTTTAAATTTCTTTTTTTTAATGGAAGTATCACTTATGATATACAATGCTATATTAGTTTCAATGTACAACACAATGGTTCTACAGTTACCCATATTATTAAATTGTCTTCCTCCTGAGAACAGCATTCCCCTCAAGGAGGATCCAACATGTGACGATGAGGCTGCAGGCCACTGTGTGCTGTGCTCACTCATTGCTCCACATTCTGTTGACACTGTACATGCTAATCTGCATCACATGCTGCTGCTTCTATGATTCCCTCTGCTCTTCATTGTGCTTTGTTTGTTCAAAAAGCCTCCATTGCAATTAGCTGTGAACATGTAGTTATGTTCGGGGCAATGTCAGAGGTGAAGTGACATGAAATTAAGGGACATGTCCTCATGGTCAGGACCCCGCTCCTCCTTCTCCCAGTGGTGCTCATGGGAATATGGCTGTGGGGTGGAGGCATTTGGGAGCATGTCATAGACATCCACTTACACAGGACACAGCCATCCCATAGAATTCCAAGAGATGCCTACCTACATTCACCAAAAGACATATCCAGTAATTTCTGTGGCACAGACTAGAAACTAACACAATGCTAAAACCCAGTTAAACAGTTATGGTATGATTTACTGATGTGATATTTGGTAAAACAATATTGATTCAAACAATCAGTATCCTAATAAAAAGATTTATAAAAACAAACCTCATAGGATGATTCCATTAATAAGAGACATAAAGTCACACGTATTAACAATTTGAAGTCATTCAATTGTTTCACCATGAAGGGTCAATGACTGAAAATGGACAAAAATTATACATTTGAAATTGTACCATGAAGAATCCACTCCAAAACTATGAGAATACCTGAATTCAGAAAAGTTGCAAGATAGAAAACTAATACACAGAAATCTGTTGCATTCCTGTACACTAATAATGAACTAGCAGAAAGATAAATCATGAAAATAATTTCATTCACAATTGCATCAAAAAGAATAAAATACTAGGAATAAACATAACCAAGTAAGTGAAAGACCTAAACCCTGAAAATCATCAGACACTCTTGAGAGATATTAAAGAGAACTCTAATAAATGGAAATTCATTCCATACTCTTGCATAGGAAGAATTAATATTGTCAAAATGGCCGGCCAGCCTAAAGAAATCTACAGATTCATGACAATCCCTATCAAATAATGACAGCATTCTTCAACAAACTGGAACAAATAGTTCCAAAATTCATATGGAACCACAAAAGACCCCAAATAGCCAAGACAATCCTGAAAAGGAAGAATAAAGCAGGGGAATTATGCTCCTCAACTTCAAGCTCTAATACAAAGCCACAGTAATCAAGACAATTTGGTACTGGCACAAGAACAGACCCATAGACCAATGGAAGAGACTAGAGAGTCCGGATATTAACCCAAACATATATGGACAATTAATATATGATAAAGGAGCCATGGACATACAATTCGGAAATGACAGCCGCTTCAATAACTGGTGTTGGCAAAACTGAACAGCTACATGGAAAAGAATGAAACTATGTTACTGTATAACTCCATACACAAAAATAAGTTTGAAATGGATCAAAGACCTGAATGTAAGTCATGAAACCATAAAACCAAGAACACATAGGCAAAAATCTCTTGTATATAAACATGAGCAACTTTTTCATGAAAAAATCTCCCCAGGCAAGGGAAACAGAAGCAAAAATCAGTAAGTGCTATTATATCAAACTAATGCAGCAAAGGACACATCAGAAGAACAAAAAGGCATCCTACTGTATAGGAGAATACATTCATAAATGACATATCCATTAAGGGGTTGACATCCAAAATATATAAAGAACTCATGTGCCTAAACAAACAAAAAGCAAATAACTTGATTAAAAATGGGCAGAGGATCTGAACAGACACTTCTGCAAAGAAAAAATTCAGATGGCCAACAGGCACATGAAAAGATGCTCCACATTACTAATCATAGGAAAAATGCAAGTTAAAACCACAATGAGATATCACCTCACACCAATTAGGATGGCCATCATCCAAAAGACGAACACCAACAAATGCTGGCTAGGATGTGGAGAAAGGGGAACCCTCCTACACTACTGGTGGGAATGTAAACTAGTTCAACCATTATGGAAAGCAGTATGGAGGTTCCTCCAAAAACTAAAAATAGAAATACTATTTGACCCAGGAATTCTACTCCTAGGAATTTAACCTAAGACTATAAGATTCCAGATTCAAAAAGACAATATGCACCCCTATTTTTATCGCAGCACTGTTTACAATAGCCAAGAAACAGAAGCAATCTAAGTTTCTGTCAGTAGATGAAAGGATAAAGAAGATGTGGTGCATATACACAATGGAATATTATTCAGCCATAAGAAGAAAACAAATCCTACCATTTGCAACAACATGGATGGAACTAGAGGGTATTATGCTCAGTGAAATAAGCCAGGCAGAAAAAGACAAGTACCAAATGATGTAACTCATCTGTGGTGTATAACAACAAAGTGAAAACTGAAGGAACAAAACAGCAGCAGACTCACAGAACCCAAGAATGGACTAACAGTTACCAAAGGGAAAGGGAATGTGGAGGATGGGTAGGAAGGGGTGGATGAGGGGATTAAGGGGCATTATGATTATTACACACAATGTAGAGGTGCCATGGGGAAGTCAGTATAGAACAAAGAAGACAAGTAGCAAATCTATACTATCTTACTATGATAGACAGTGACTGTAATGGTGTATTAGGGGAATGTAGTAACCACAATGTGACTAATGTGATTGTATATCAATGATACCATAAAAAAATGTACCCTAAAAACTACAACACACTGTGGAAAGAAATTAAAGATACATATAAACAAAAAAAATATTGTAGTAATTTTGAATCTTAAGTTGTGTTTGTCACAATACCATCATAAGTTTATAAAAAAAGGCCATGTTGTATGATTTATTTTGTGTTAATTACTCATATTGTTACATTTTGATATAAAACAAAAAACCTACAACATGTTATCCATAAATCAAGAGATAAAATAAAATATCAATAGTAATGAACATTACCCTGAAGTTAGATATAATACAAATATTCTATAATATATGTCTCATAAAGATATCTAATTCATAAATAAGGAAAAACAGTCAGGTTTTACTTTATATATGAAAATTTTTAAAGAATGTGGAGAAAGGGCAACCCTCCTACCTTGTTGGTGGAAATGTAAATTAGTGCAGCCACTGTGGAAAGTTGTACAGAGGTTCATCAAATTCTAAAGTAGAAATACCACATGATTCTCTTTAGGAATTTACCCAAGAAAAAAAATATCTTATTTGAAAAGCTATAGGCACCCCTATATTTATTGCTGCATTATTTACAAGAGTTGCTCATTAATAAGTGAATCAATAGAGCACTAATTATCACATTTGGTCTGGTGCCCCAAGCACACCCAAGTAAACTCTTTAAAATTAAAAAAAATGATAGATGAATGGATGAGGTGGAAGTGGGAATATATAACGTAAAAGTATACAGCCATAAAAAAGAAAAAAACGTTGCCATTTGCAACAACATAGATAGATCTAGACAGCATTATGCACAGTGAAAAAAGTCATTCAGTAAAAGACAAATGCTTTCTGATTTCACTTACAGGAGGAAACTAAATATAAAACAAAACAGTATGAACAGAACTGCAAAACTTGTAGACACTGAGAAGGGACTGGAGTTTACAATATGGAATGGATTGGGATAGGCGGGTGAAACTTGTGTAGTGGATAAATAGGAACAAAATAGCAATCATAATATCAATTAATCACAGGGATGAAAGTAAAGTATAGTGAATATAGTCAATAATCCTGTAACAAGTTCAAATGTTGACAGATAGTAACTAGACTATTTCGGATGAGCACCTCATAATCTAGACAGTGGTTCAATCACTAATGTATAGTTGAAAACAATATAATATTGTATGTCAACTATACACCTCAATAAAAATGAATTAATTAATAAATACTCCTCAGTAAAAGAAATTACAAAGTATATTTAATCCTTGGTGAAAGTAATAAAGAAATAGGCAAGTTATTACTACTGTAAAGTTTCAAAGAAAGCTTCTACTCTGTAATAAATACATTTTGTTCTTCATCTATCATCAATATAAGGGTATCTTTACTTCATGAAATTCTGTTGATACATTTTTATGGGATAATATATAAAATAGACGTTATTAGAAATGTTATGCCAAAAATATAATGTATTGGAAAAATGAAACACTGTTTCAAAACACAACTTTAAGAAAATTGGCTAGGAATATATGTCCTTTCTGACAAAATTCATAAATCTGGAGGATATTATATTAAGTGAAATAAGTTAGACACTGAAATCCAAACATGGTATGGTCTCACTTTTATAGGGAAATAATTAAACTCATAGAAGAGGGTAAAATGGAGGTAACTAGGGGGCTTGAAAGAGGGGAAAATGGGCAGGTGATGGCCAAAGGGTGCAAACCCTTAGTTATGCAAGATCAATCTTTCTGTAGATTAACCGTACAGCACAGTGGCTAGACCTAAAAACGCCTTATTACATACTGAAGTTTGCTAAGGGTGAGTGAGGAAACCTCCAGATGCGATGGATGTATCTGCGGCCTCATGGTGATGAAGGTTTCATGGGTTATTCTGATCGCCAAGGTCATCGAGTTGTATATATCAAACATTATGTCCATCATACCTCAGTAAAGTGATTTCTTAAAATTCGGTAAAACAAACTATTGGAATTAATATAATTCCAATTACAGAATTTATTACATTATGAAAATAAATTACCATTAGGAAATGATGTTTAAACATAATTTACATGACCAAAAATAAACCCTTAGAAATTCTCTACTGAAAATTCACAGTTCTTTACCCAGAAGCTGTACCACAAAAATAAAACACCTACTTAACTGAAGCATATACTTTTTCCTGGACTCAAAACTTGAAATCAAGTATAGTCATTCAAGAAGATTTAATGTTTATCCTAAAGTTTACACTGAAAATGAAAAGGCAAAGCATAAGGAAATCTTAAATTCAAAGGGTTGAGATTACTTAAAGATGCTGAATAATAAAAAAAAGCTGAGATACTTATATAATCCATTATCAAGACTTCTTATTGCACATAAGTAATTACTGGATCAGAGAGACACACATAGATCAGATGAAAGAACAGAATTCAAAAACTGACCCACTCAGATACAGACAGTAGGTATATAACAAATGTGCTACTACAGAGACATGGGAGAATAGACCATCCTCTTAATAAATAATGGTGAATCAATCTGATAATACTATGGAAGTAATTATTCTTGACCTCTATCTCCAGTCATGCTTAAAAGGAAGACAATAGTAAAAGAATATAGCAATGTAAATAGCAAAACAATAAACCATCTAGAAAAACCAGAACTATATTTTCATGACCTTATGGTTAGGAGTTTTTTGACAGTAAAAAAGAACCAGCTGTCATAATATTAGTAATGATAAATTGATATATATTAAATTTGATTAATTTTGAAAGATACCACAAAAATACAGAAAAATAAGAAGACACTCACGGAGAACCTACACGGAGCTGCATAAATGGAATTGGACTAAATAGTTCCTTGTAGCTCTATGGCCATAATGAACTGACATACATTTGGGTATTTTCTCTAAAAATCTATTTTCCTTCATGACTAGAAGCCTAATGTATTAGAACAATACACACACACGTATATACACTTAGAGATTTACATAATCCATCCACCAATACCTTAGAATCTTTCAGACCTTATGAGACCAACCTTCTATATCTCATGTTCAGAATGTCCAGAAAACAAGGAGACATTCATTAAACATGTTATATGCATGCAATTTTTCTACCTGAAACCAATCGCTTAGTATTAAAAAGACAAATTCAATGACTTGTGCATGTATTTTTGATATGTTGTCTCTAGAGCCCCTACAACTTCATGCACTTTACAACCTCACATTTATGAATGCTAATCACCCATTATGATGAACAAAAATAAGCTACCTGCATCATTTTGCTGAAGGAAAGCAATTGTACATTCTCCTGATATTTGTAAATTCCACTTCAGCCCCCTAAGTACATATTATATTTCCCAACTCTCTTCTTGTAAGCCTTTGTCTTCAGAATGATGACATTTCATCTCCTTTACTAGTAATGTGTGAATTTGATAAAATATTCAAGTTCCTTGTTTTACAGCATGGTAATTTAAATTGCATATGGCTTGTTTTAATAAAAAATATTTTACCCTTAAGTATCCATTTATGAAACATGTATTATCTATTCCTAATTCCTGCATATGTATCTTTTTAAAATAATTTCATCACCAGTTATCAGCATGTCTTAACTTGCAAGATACATGCTGGTAAATAGGCAAAAACCTATAGAAACCCTACATTATTCTTTCCAGAATATCAGCATTCGCAGAATATACTTACTAAGGATTTTCCAAGTGTCCTTAGGATATAACAATATGCAGCCAAAAAGAGAAACCAGGCTCCTTCCTTATTTGAAATTCAATACATCTACTGTTGCATTCATCTCACATTTTAGAAAATATTCTTTAACTATGGAAATATTGCTTTTTACAATATTCATTCCTGGAGACAGTCTAAGACTGTACCATATAAAGAGCCAGAACCCAACCTCCTGCTACACACATGTACACCAAATTTACTCCTACACACAGAGCAAATCATCCTTAGGAAGAAATGATGCCTGAGCAGACACCTTCTATAAAATGTGGGATAAATGAAGAAATAAAAGACTCTGATTCAGATCTTCAGTAAGGCGGCATATCACTAAGGGACTAGAGCATAGACCGGCCTGCCCTGGTTCAGAAAAAACTCACAGTTTAGAGGGTTTAAAGCTAGTAGTGAAGATAATAGGTTTTTCACTTGTAGCACTGGCCAAATGATCGGGGAGTCTCTAGAACTCTCTTCCAGTCTAGAGGCTCTGGTGAGTGCAAATGTTTATATCACTCCACACTCATTATTGGTTCTGTCTCCAACATTCCCTGGCATTTTCTCTTAAACCCACTCTGACCAGTCAATGTCCCCAGTACTGCACAATATGCCTCTCATCAAAGCAGTTAATGACCTTCAAATTGTTAATTCTAGTAGTTGTTTTCAGTCCACATCTTACCTAGTCAATCACCATCAGTATATCAGCATGCAGGTACTCCTATCACATTAAAAAAAAAATCACTTGCTTTTTCCTTTTCATTTTTTTTTTTCTGTTCCCTCTCTCATTGTTGCTGTTGTTATTTTGGTTTGGAGAGTGCTTTTTGGAGTCTTAAAGGATCAGGACAGGACACTTAGCCCAGAGGCAGGGAATCTGGGGATCTCTCGGCACTCTAACCCCCTGGGCAACAGGGAGCACAGAGGCCCCTTATGGAGATAAATAGCCTCCCGGCCACTCCCCCTACAACGGGGCTCCACCACTTTGGAGGAGCAGCCCTAGCCAGGCGCCGCCCATGGCAACAGGGGAGATAAACTCCATAGCAAAGAGGCAGGGAGCAGAAGCCCTGTCTGCGCACACCTGACAATCATAAGCCACTAGAGGTCGCTATTCTTCCAGGACAGGAAGGCCACACACCAACAAGAAGGGAAGCTCTTCCAGTGGTCACACGTACCAGTTCTGCAAACTATTTCTATCACCATGAAAAGGAAAAACTACAGGCAGACAATCCCTGGAAGGATTTATAAGCAGAATGGATAAGATGCAAGAGGCCATAGAAGGAATAGAAGCGAGAGAACAGGAACGTATAGAAGCTGACATAGAGAGACATAAAAGGATCTCCAAGAATGAAACAACACTAAAAGAACTATGTGACCAATCCAAAGGGAATAATATTCGTATTATAGGGGTACCAGAAGAAGAAGAAAGAGGAAAAGGGATAGAAAATCTCTTTGAAGAAATAATTGCTGAAAACTTCCCCAAACTGGGGGAGGAAATAATCGAACAGACCATGGAATTACACAGAACCCCCAACAGAAAGGATCCAAGGAAGACAACACCAAGACACACAGTAATTAAAAAGGCAAGGATCAAGGACAAGGAAAGAGTTTTAAAGGCAGCTAGAGAGAAAAAGGTCACCTATAAAGGAAAACCCAGCAGGCTAACATCAGACTTCTCGACAGAAAACCTGCAGGCTAGAAGAGAATGGCATGATATACTTAATGCAATGAAACAGAAGGGCCTTGAAACAAGGATACTGCATCCAGCATGACTATCATTTAAATATGATGGCAGGACTAAACAATTCCCAGAGAAGCAAAAGCTAAGAGATATTGCTTCCCACAAACCACCTCTACAGGGACTGCTCTAGATGGGAGCACTCCTAAAAAGAACACAGAAAAAAACACATATGAAGAATGGAGGAGGAGGAATAAGAAGAGAGAGAAGGAAAGAATCTCCAGACAGTGTATATAACAGCTCAATAAACGAGCTATGTTAAGCAGTAAGATACTAAAGAATCTAACCTTGAACCTTTGGTAACCACGAATCTAAAGCCTGCAATGGCAATAAGTGCATATATCTCAATTGTCGCCCTAAATGTAAATGGACTTAATGCACCAATCAAAAGACACAGAGTAATAGAATGGATAAAAAAGCAAGAACCATCTATATGCTGCTTACAAGAAACTAACCTTAAACCCAAAGACAGGCACAGAATAAAAGTCAAGGGATGGAAAAACATATTTCAGGCAAACAACAGTGAGAAGAAAGCAGGGGTTGCAGTATTAATATCAGACAAAATAGACCTCAAAACAAAGAAAGTAATAAGAGATAAAGAAGGATACTACATAATGAGAAAGGGCTCAGTCCAACAAGAGGATATAACCATTCTAAATATATATGCACCCAATACAGGAGCACCAGCATATGTGAAGCAAATACTAACAGAACTAAAGAGGGAAATAGACTGCAATGCATTCATTTTAGGAGACTTCAACACACCACTCACCCCAAAGGATAGATACACCAGGCAGAAAATAAGTAAGGACACACAGGCACTGAACAACACACTAGAACAGATGGCCCTAATATACATCTATAGAACTCTACATCCAAAAGCAACAGGATATACATTCTTCTCAAGTGCACATGGAACATTCTCCAGAATAGACCACATGCTAGCTCACAAAAAGAGCCTCAGTAAATTCCAAAATATTGAAATTCTACCAACCAATTTTTCAGACCACAAAGGTATAAAAGTAGAAATAAATTCTACAAAGAAAACAAAAAGGCTCACAAACACATGGAGGCTTAACAACATGCTACTAAATAATCAATGGATCAATGAACAAATCAAAATAGAGATCAAGGAATATATAGAAACAAATGACAACAACAACACAAAGCCCCAACTTCTGTGGGATGCAGTAAAAGCAGTCTTAAGAGGAAAGTATATAGCGATCCAGAAGCACTTGAAGAAGGAAGAACAATCCCAAATGAATAGTCTAACATCACAATTATCGAAACTGGAAAAAGAAGAACAAACGAGGCCTAAAGTCAGCAGAAGGAGGTACATAATAAAGATCAGAGAAGAAATAAACAAAATTGGAAAGAATAAAACAATAGCAAAAATCAACAAAACAAAACCAGGAGCTGGTTCTTTGAGAACATAAACAAAAAAGCCTCTAGCCAAACTTATTAAGAGAAAAAGAGATTCAACACAAATCAACATAATCAGAAATGAGAATGGAAAAATCACGACAGACTCCACAGAAATACAAACAATTATTAAAGACTACTATGAAAACCTATATTCCAACAAGCTGGAAAACCTAGAAAAAATGGACAACTTCCTAGAAAAATACAACCTCCCAAGACGGACCAAGGAAGAAACACAAAAGTTAAACAAACCAATTACGAGAAAAGAAATTGAAACGGTAACCAAAAAACTACCCAAGAACAAAACCCCAGGGCCGGACGGATTTACCTCAGAATTTTATCAGACACACAGAGAAGACATAATACCCATTCTCCTTAAAGTGTTCCAAAAAATAGAAGAAGAGGGAATACTCCCAAACTCATTCTATGAAGCCAACATCACGCTAATACCAAAACCAGGCAAAGACCCCACCAAAAAAGAAAATTACAGACCAATATCCCTGATGAATGTAGATGCAAAAATACTCAATAAAATATTAGCAAACAGAATTCAACAGTATATCAAAAGGATCATACACCATGACCAAGTGGGATTCATCCCAGGGATGCACGGATGGTACAACATACGAAAATCCATTAACATCATCCACCACATCAACAAAAAGAAAGACAAAAACCACATGATCATCTCCATAGATGTTGAAAAAGCATTTGACAAAATCCAACATCCATTCATGATAAAAACTCTCAGCGAAATGGGAATAGAGGGCAAGTACCTCAATATAATAAAGACCATATATGATAAACCCACAGCCAGCATTATACTGAACAGTGAGAAGCTGAAAGCATTTCCTCTGAAATTGGGAACCAGACAGGGATGCCCACACTCCCCACTGTTATTTAACATAGTACTGGAGGTTCTAGCCAAGGCAATCAGACAAAACAAAGAAATACAAGGAATCCAGATTGGTAAAGAAAAAGTTAAACTGTCACTATTTGCAGATGATATGATATACTGTACATAAAAAAACCCTAAAGACTCCACCCCAAAACTACTAGAACTGATATCGGTATACAGCAAAGTTGCAGGATACAAAATTAACACACAGAAATCTGAAGCTTTCCTATACACTAACAATGAACCAATAGAAAGAGAAATCAGAAAAACAATCCAATTCACCATTGCATGAAAAAGTATAAAATACCTAGGAATAAACCTAACCAAAGAAGTGAAAGACTTATACTCTGAAAACTACAAGTCACTCTTAAGAGAAATTAAAGGGGACACTAATAAATGGAAACTCATCCCATGCTCATGGCTAGGAAGAATTAATATAGTCAAAATGGCCATCCTGCCCAAAGCAATATACATATTTGATGCAATCCCTCTCAAATTACCAGCAACATTCTTCAATGAATTGGAACAAATAATTCAAAAATTCATATGGAAACACCAAAGACACCGAATAACCAAAGCAATCCTCAAAAAGAAGAATAAAGTAGGCGGGATCTCACTCGCCAACTTCAAGCTCTACTACAAAGCCATAGTAATCAAGACAATTTGGTACTGGCACAAGAACAGACAGACCAGTGGAACAGATTAGAGACTCCAGAAATTAACCCAAACAAATATGGTCAATTAATATTTGATAAAAGAGCCATGGACATACAATGGCAAAATGACAGTGTCTTCAACAGATGGTGCTGGCAAAACTAGACAGCTACATGTAGGAGAATGAAACTGGGACATTTTCTAACCCCATACACAAAAGTAAATTCAAAATGGATCATAGATCTGAATGTAAGTCATGAAACCATTAAACTCTTGGAAAAAAACAAAGGCAAAAACCTCTTAGACATAAACATGAGTGACCTCTTCTTGAACATATCTCCCCGGGCAAGGAAAAGAACAGCAAAAATGAGCAAGTGGGACTACATTAAGCTGAAAAGCTTCAGTACAATGAAAGACACCATCAATAGAACAAAAAAGGATCCCTACAGTATGGGAGAATATATTTGAAAAAGACAGATCCGATAAAGGCTTGACGTCCAGAATATATAAAGAGCTCACACGCCTCAACAAACAAAAAACAAATAACCCAATTAAAAAATGGGCAGAGGAACTGAACAGACAGTTCTCTAAAAAGGAAATACAGATGGCCAAGAGACACATGAAAAGATGCTCCACATCGCTAATTATCAAAGAAATGCAAATTAAAACTACAATGAGGTATCACCTCGCACCAGTAAGGATAGCTGCCATTCAAAAGGCAAACAACAACAAATGTTGGCATGGCTGTGGAGAAAGGGGAACCCTCCTACACTGCTGGTGGGAATGTAAATTGTTCAACCATTGTGGAAAGCAGTTTGAAGGTTCATCAAAATGCTCAAAACAGACCTACCATTTGACCCAGGTATTCCACTACTAGGAATTTACCCTAAGAACATAGCAATCAAGTTTGAGAAAGACAGATGCACCCCTATGTTTATCGCAGCACTTTTTACAATAGCCAAGAATTGGTAGCTACCTAAATGTCCATTGATAGATGAATGGATAAAGAAGATGTGGTACATATACACAATGGAATACTACTCAGCCATAAGAAGAGGGAAAATCCTACCATTTGCAGCAACATGGATGCAGCTGGAGAGTATTATGCTCATTGAAATAAGACAAGTGGAGAAAGAGAAATACCAAATGATTTCACTCATCTGAGGAGTATAAGAACAAAGGAAAAACTGAAGGAACAAAACAGCAGCGGAATTAGAGAACCCAAAAATGTACTAACAGGTACCAAAGGGAATGGAACTGGGGAGGATGGGTGGGCAGGGAGGGATAAGGGGTGGGGGGAGAAGAAAGGGGGTATTAAGATTAGCATGCATGGGTGGGAGGGAGAAAGGGGAGGGAGGGCTGCACAACACAGAGAGGACAAGTAGGGATTCTACAACATTTTGCTAAGCTAATGGACAGTGACTGTAATGTGGTTTTTAGGGGGGATTTGGTATAGGGGAGAGTACAGTAAACATAGTATTCTTCATGTAAGTGTAAATTAAGATTAAAAAAAGAAAGGAAATAAAGAAAGAGGGGATTAATCCTTGATAGGATAAAACTATTTTTAAATCAAAGATTAACACATGCTTTAAATATCCTTAATTTTGATCACTTAAAGGGTGTCAGGTGATCGGCTATGGAGGTACTCTTTTCTGATAATATTCCTTTCTCTTAACAAAAAAAAAGCAGTTCTGTGTGCTGATCTCCAATGAGTTATACACAGTGGTTTAGAAAGCATGTCAAAGTGTGGGCAAAGGGTCTGTTTGTTTTTATGCAGAAGATCAAGGCCTAGCTTGGATACCCAGAAAATGCACTAAGATACAATATGAGGAGGAGCTTCCAGCAGCAGCACTCTCTGGAGGACTCGTGCCGGGGGATGATCATCAAAAAGCCTCCACAGGGATCCGGGTGATGCTGTGGTTGTGGCTAAATTCACCCCACCGTTTCCTGGACTTGCCATTGGAATGAGGAGGGATATGTCTAGGCTGGCATGTGCATACAGTGAGACAACGAATTTGACCGAATCCGTACTGTTGAAACTCAACCAGGAGTTGGGAGGGGTGCAATTTGTAGCACTCCAAAATCTTATGGCTATAGACTATCTACGGTTAAAAGAACATGTGGGATGTGAACAGATCCCAGAAATGGGCTGCTTTAATTTGTCTGATTATTCTCAGACTGTTCAAGTACAGTTGGACAATATCCATCATATCATAGACAAATTTTCACAAATGCCTAGGGTGCCTAAATGGTTTTCTTGGTTTCACTGGAGATGGACGGTAATTATAGATTTGCTTTGTTTATGTCACCGTATTCCTATTATGTTAATATGTGTGCGCAAGTTAGTAGTTTAAAACCTATACATGCTTAAGGTACTCTACAAGAAGATATGTCAAAGAAATAATCAATCCTCCCATGTTTTCTTCCATATGCTACCTCTATAGCTTTTCTTCTTCCTTCCTAATTACAACCCTTAAATAGAATTCGTGCCTCATATCGAATTTTCCGAGTATCATAATTCCTCCAGGTGGTAAAGATACCTCGAGACAAGTGCTGGGCATAGAAGCCACAGGGCATAAATCTGCAAAGAAGTAAAAAGCTAACCTTTTCAAACAATATGGCTTCTCTCTCACTTACCAACTTTACATTTCCCTGTATGGCCCCGGAAGATGACTGGTTAGCCAGAGATGGGTAAGATTCCTCAAGGGAGGAACAACCTAAGACAGGCACAGTCGCAGGGGGGCCATCAGGTGAGAAACTGGGGATCAACAGAGGTGAGGCTCAGAACCTCATCCCCCCTGATTTGAGAGAAATCTTCTGCATCCATGGATGTTTTGCTGCCCTTGTATAGCTTGGATTAATACTTAGTCCATAGGCACACACCTGATCATCTACAATTGCTCTTACAACACTAAACTACGTTTTCTACCTTTATCTTGCATCTACCTACCACTTCAGCATTTTATTAAAAATAAAAATAATAATAATAATAAAGGGAGAAATGTGGGATCAACATATAAATCAAGTATAAAAATCAAATGAATATTCATATTTGACCTGATTCTTTATAGTTCATAATGCGTAATCAAAACTGAAAGTTTCTGTGATGACTGCCCTTGTACTCTTCACCATGTAACTTATTCACTATGTTAGAATTTGTTCTCCATGTAAGAACTTGTTCGCTATGCTTTAGAAGATTGGAGACTGACGAAAATTAGGCTTGGGGTGGATTAATGATTGCGCATTGAGCATTGAATCCCCTATACAGAATTTTATTGTTGTTAACAACCATTTGATCAATAAATATGAGAGATGTCCTGTCAAAAAAAAATACATTGAAATTGAAAGGGCCAAGAAAAAGAAGTCTTTAAAATTATGTGTCAACAACATGTAAAGAGTTCTTGGGGAAAAAAAGGTGGAAGGGTTTTAAGGTCCTATTTCAATAATTATTATACACTAAAGTAATTATTTTTACTGGATCAGGGAAAGACAAATAGATCATTTGAACATAACACAACTCAAAAACTGACCCACTCAAAGAGAGACAATCAATATATGACAAATGTGGTAATACAAAGACATGAGGAAAACACTGGCTTCTTAGTATATGATGCTGGAAATATCTGATATTAATGTAGAAGTAACTATTCTTGACCTGTATCTTCTATCATGCTTAAAAGGAAAACCATTCTGAAGGATATTGAAATGAGACAGAAAAAAATAAACCATTTTGAAGATAACACAGAAATATATCTTCATAGCCTTGTGGTTAGGAAAGATTTCTTAAACCAAACAAAGAAGCAGTAATTATAACCTAAGTAATAATGAGTGGAAGTACTTTAAATTTGCTTAATTTTTAAAGCTACAACAAGGCATATAGAGAAACACGTAGCAAACCCCATCATATAACAGGAACTGCAAAAATATTACAGGTTTATCTATGACAACAGACTTCAAAACAAGGAATGGAACAAGAAAGAAGGACATTACAAAATTATAAAGGTATCAGTCCATCAAAATATACAACAATTCTAAATATTTATGCACCAATTAGAGGACCTACTTATATAGAAAGAGGGACACAATAAAGATCAGAGCAGAAATAAATGAAAAGTAGACTAAGAAAAAAGAAAAATCAATGAAACTAAAACTTTCTTTGGAAATACCTACAGAATTTATGAAACTTTTACTACACCCATCAAGAAATAAGAGAGAGAAATAAAATAAATATAATCAGAAAGGAAAGATCAGATACAATTGACACCACATAAATTCAGAGTGTAAGAGAATTCTATGAAATACATGACAATAAGTTGGACAACTACAAGAAGTGGTTAAATTGCTAGAAACATACAGTCTTCCAGGACTGACACAGGAAGAAAGAGAATATCTGGACAGATTGAATGCTAGTAAAACAAGTGAATTGGTATTCAAAAAATGCACACAAAATTTCCAGGAGCAGATGGCTTCACAGGTGAATCCTACCAACCATTTAACAAAGAGATAATACCTATCCAGCCACAACAATTTCCAAAAATATAAAAGGAATATTTTCAAACTCATTCCACAAGGCCAGCATAACCAAAACCAGAAAAAGACACCACAAAAAAAGAAAATTACCAACCAATATCCCTGACAAAGACATAGAAATCCTCAACAAATTAAGAGCAAAAAAGTTTACATACATCAAAATTCTCATTCACCATGCCCAAATAAGATTTATTTCCCATAAAAATCCATGAGAGATCAATATCCACAAGTCAACCAATGAAATACACCACATTAAACAAAGGTAGGATAAAAACACATGATCATGTTAGTAGAACCTGAAAACGCATTTGAAAATCCCAAAATCCATCATGATAAAAAATCTAAAAAATACAGGCATAGAAGGAACATACAGCAATACAATAAAATCCATATATTACAAAACCACTGTTCATATCATATGCAATGCAAAAACCAGGAATCTCTTCCTCTTATGTAAGTACAAACAAGGACATACACTCTCACAACTTTTATTCACCTTAGTTCTGAAAGTCCTAGCCACAGCAAACAGACGAGGAAAAGAAATAAAACTGTCACTATTGGTAGATGACATGATACTAGGGAAAACCCTAAACACTCTACAAAAAATAATAGAACTAATAAATGTATTCAATAATGTCACAGGATACAATATACAGAAATCTCTTGCACTCCTATATAATAACAACAAACTAGCAGAATGAGAAAAGAAGAAACCAATTTCTTTTAGAATTGTATCAATTGGAATAAAATACCTAGAAATGACCCTAACCAAGGAGATGAAAGACTTGTGCTCTAAAAACTATGACACTGATGAAAGAAATTAAAGATAGAAATAAATAGATATTCCATGTCACAGATAAGAAAACAAACTGTTAAAAGGTACACATTGTCATAAGCATTCTACAGATTCAATCCAATGCTCATTAAAATAACAATGGCATTTCACAGAATTAGAGAAAACAATCCTAAAATTTGCATTGAATCACAAATGACCATGAACACCCAAAGCAATATTGAACAAGAATGTCAAATCTGAGGGCATCATGCTCCCTGATTTCAAACTCTACTACAGAGCTACAGTAAACAAAACAGTATGGTGCCAGGATAAGCACAGGTGCATAGATCAGTGAGATAACATAAAGAGCACAGGAATAAACACACATGTATATGGTCAATTAATATAACAACGGAGGTAAGAGCATACAATGGGAAAAGACAGTCTCTTTAATAAATGGTACTGGCAAAACTGGAAATAAAGCTGGAGTAGCAATATGTAGACAAAATACTTTCAAACAAACACTGTACCAGAAGACATACAAGGATATTACAAAGTGAGAAAAGGTACAATTCGAATGCAGGGAATCACAGTTGCCAATCTCTGTGCCCCCAGTATAAGAGCACCTGTGTATATAAAGCAAAATTATAGACATTAAGGGAGAAATTGACAGTAACATAAGTAGTAGGAAATATTAGTACCTCCACATACATCAGTGCAGAGATCATCCAGACATAATATCAATAAGGAAATGTTGGCTTTAAGAGAAATTAGATTAGAAGGACATAATAGATATATACAAAGCACTTCATCCAAGCTAAACAAAATACATTCTTTACAATTGCACAGAGGATATTCTCCTGAATAGGTCCCATGATAGGCAACAAACCAAGACTAATATATTCAAGATGACTAAAATCATATCAGCATTTTTTCCTACACCAAGAGTATACAACTAAACCTATTACAAAAAGAAGACTGGAAAAACACAAACACAAGTACACTAAACATGCTACTAAACAGCCAATGGGCCAATAAAGATTTCAAGAAGGAAATTTAAAAATATCTTGGGACAAATAAAAATGGAAGCAAAATTTTCCAAAATCCATAGGAAATAAGCCAAATCAGTTCTATGAAGGAAATTCATAGCAATGTAGGCCTATCTCAAAAACTAAGAAACATTGGTAAAAACCAAACTTTGCATGTAAACTACAGAAAAGGTAAAGCCCAAGGTTAGTAGAAGGAAGGATATAATAAAGATCATAGTGAAAATAAATTAAATAGCAAAAACCAACAATAAAAAGATCACTGTCCAAACAAAAAGCTCTTCGAAAAGATGAACCGCATATGTAATAGGCCAGGCAGTATAACCCAAAAGAGAGAGACAGTGAGATAGAAAAGGCCCAAATAAACACAATAAGAAATGAAGAAGAAGACGTTATAACTGACACCATAAAATTGGAAAGGTTCATAGTCATTACTACGAACAATTTTATGCCAACAAATTGGTAAAAGAAGAAGAAATACTAAATTCTTAGTTACATAAAACCTTCACAGATTGAATCATGAAGAAAGAGAGAATACCAATAGCCTGATTACAATAATGAAGTTGAAAAACTAATCTTTAAATTTATAAAATACAAAATCACATATCTGGATATGTTCACAGATGAATTCTACCAAACATTGAAAGAAGCATCAGTACTATCCTTTTCAAAACAGTCCTAAAAATTAAGAGGAAAGAATACTTCCAAAGTAATTTTACAAGGCCGGGATTACCCTATTAAAACTAAAGACACCAAGAAAATTAAAAACCAGTAATCCTGATGAATATAAACATGATAGTTCTCAATAAATAGTAGCAAAATGAAGTCAGTGTATTTCAAGTTATGCATCACCCCCAAATAAATATTGCTAGGATTCATGGATGGCATGATAACTGAAAATCAATCACATTGCTACACCACATTAACAGAATGAAGAACAAAAGTCACATGATCATCTCAATAGATGCGGTAAAAACATTTGTCAAAATTAGACATGTTTATGACAA